>NC_134281.1:55001821-55308155 GCF_949628215.1 Phalacrocorax aristotelis
TTTGTGGTACTCTGAAATTTCAGTGGGTGTGAATGATGCATTCAGGTGTGAATAATGCATGAAATATTAACAAAATATTGCATGTAAAATTCAGAGTCACAAAACAATTTGTATTAGCAATAAAAGGACACAAAACAGTGAAAAACTGAACAATTACTTTGAGTTAATGGGCATGATGTAAATTAAAGATCGAATTTCTACTGCGCTCGAACACTAAATCCTGCAAAATAATGAACAGGAAGAAATAGAACCTATAAGAAAAAAAAATTGTGGTACATGGATGTAGCAGGGTGACTCTGATTTTCCATCAGAGCAGCTATGCCATTATTATCAAAAATCACAGGTAAGGAGATTATGACGGTATGAGAAGCAGGACTTGGTGATTTATTCACGTTCATTGAGCAACAATGGGCTTTGAAGAAAACCACTACAATCCATTTGTCATGAATGCCTGAAACACACCCAGAAATGATGAAGGAGGAAGACTAATTTGTATTGTATTGTAAGGAGTAATCCATAGCTAATTCCGCCCGTGCTGTGTGAAGCATAGGGATCATTTATACGTTGACAGGCATTATGTGACTTTTATGTTTTTGTGGATCTTTTGTGAACTTTTTAAAAGGTTCTTTCTCCTTCTTCCTTTTCAGTCTTTTCCTCCTTGAAAAAGTATCTTTCATTATGATGTTGTTGCAATGAAAAAAGGGTGGTTATGATCCCATTAGACTCAGGGCAATTCTAAAGCAAACTGAAGGTGGTGCCAGTTTGCATAAAATACCCATAGGAGCTCTAATCTAGTTGCAGTTGACACTTTTTAATGGTGTTGATTCTACTGCTGAAAAAAGTGCCACAGAACAATACTTCAAAGAAAGGATATTCATTTTAATAAATGTAGAAATACACTGCAGCTAAAGGCCATTTCAAATGCATATACATCCTTTTCAGTTCCTCATGAATTCATGCTTGAAAGCCTGGCCCCTACTTTGGCCCCCCAGGACTCCGACTGGAATCAGTGGGCTAGTTGTCCTTGCAGACAGACACTTGACTAAGCCAACTGCTGAACTTGACATCCATAGATTAAACCAAAACCTGCTGAGGTTGACTGAGGTTTCTCTGGATTTTTATTCAGAAAGCAATATTAATCCATGCAGCAATACTAGCACCCAAAACATCCATGATTCTATGGCAATGCCTGACAGAAGCTAGCTCTGCTCTGCAGGAGAACATCACAGATAAAACTCCTCTGCATCTCTAGCCAAGATTCCTTCACTTCCCAAGCTCTGCTGATTCTTCAGCCTTTTTGCAAACACATGGTAAGAAGAAAACACAAAGCTGTTCTGCCCTTCTACATGTGCACATTCCTCACAAAATACTTCACTTTTTCCTGAAGAAAAAACAATATTTTTGTATTTTTGACTTACATTACCAAAAAAAGCTAAATAAAGAGCACATTTGGCTCATTTTCAGTCAAGAAGTGAATAAGCAACCTAAAACGTGATCAGTTAAGAAGTTAGACTTTAAAGTTATCGAGAAAGCAAAATGTATTACATCATCATCATATTTCTCTTTCTTAAAGTTCAAGTAGCATGAAAATAACTGCTTCATTGTGGGGATTTTTGATGTACTAGTTCAGGTCCACATATGTAAGGAAAGGATGTAATTAAAACTGGGAGTGTTACAAAGAAAGACTTTTTGTCGGCAAAATCTTAATTCATCAAAAATGAAAATTTCACAGAAATATCTGTCTGTTTAACTAAGAACTTTACTGGGAATTATAGAACATCTGCCCAAAAAAACCAGACACGAAGAACAGCAGTAAAGGCATTCTGACTAATTCAGAATAAAAGATGTGAACCCAGACCTCCCGCATCCTGGATGAATGTTATAAAGAGTAGGCAAATGCTCCCATCATCTCTTCCTAGCTGTACTCCACTCCCTTTCATCAAATATTCAAAGGCCTTGCTTTTACTTTTCATTGAAGCAAATGTCAAGAAATAATATTAATAACATCATAAAACAAGATTCTTGTTTTCTGGCCAATGCCTATTATAACCAACAAGCTAAAACTTCCTTTTGGATGAATTTTACCAAGGCATCTGAAGATACTTACGTTTAAGTCTACAAAGATCCAAAACCAAAGTGCAGGAATATGAGTAGAGTATTTCAAATGCCATTCTAACAAAAATGATGGAAGCCACATAGATAACATTCAGATTTGATTTTTATAAGGGAATACAGAAGTTTGATTTTTTTATGAGGGAATACTCACACCCCTGTGTTGTTGCCCCCTAGAGATAAGAATCATCGTATGTGGTTGCAGAACAGGTCCATAATGACAGTCATGGTTCTTGGTACACTGAACGTGAACATGTGAACAATCGTGTTTTTCTAGCAGATGTCTTGCACAAATACTAGTGTGGTTGATGTCACATAAATTCCTAAGTACATGCAAAAATATGGAATCAAAAAAAGGACTATCCGAAAAAAGAAACCTTTACTACCTGGTGTACATGTATATATTTTCTATAAATGCCTACACATTTTTGGCAGAAAATTATAATCTACCATAAATATTTGTTTCCATTATTCCTAAAGAATGCCTTGAATACTTGCTACTAATACAAATATAGCTACCTGTAGTTCCCCATGTGTCTATTTTCATGCTCCTCTTTGGAGATCTGTTTACGTACTTGTGCAAGTCTTTCCTTCTACAAATCAAGAAAACAGGACAATTAAAGAGGGCATAAGCCATGGGCAAGAAACAGCACATTTTTTTCCTTCCTACCAGTTCTTCTTTCCTCCTTTCCAGTGTGTGACGCTGCTTCTCCCAGTCTGAGGAACCTGGTAACAGTTTTTTCATTGAACCTTGACCATACAGTCTTTTTTGAGCTTCGGCCTTCTGTTGAGCTAAATTTCTCCTTTTATCACTTGTCCTGGAACATAGATAATATTAAGATATGTTAATCCAATGCAGCTGAGATGAGATCTCAGCACTTTCATCTCAAGTATATCATCTGTATTTTTCAGTCATGTGCAGTTTATGATATAAAATTAGAATGAAAACACTCATTAAGAGTTTTTTTTAAATATTAACTTTTACGGCTACAATATTTTCACACTTTAAGGTGTGCTGTAATGACTCTGTACTACAATTTAATGTACAAACGTGGTTGTATCTAATTTCCTGAAGTGCAGATTTTCTCCAATATATCCTAACTACAAAGCTTTCCTGTAGAGGGGTATGGTTTTTGACCATATGTGAAACTATCGCCAAAGCAAATTTCCTGTGTGGCCCCATGCCCATGATTGTATTCATATCCCCACTCTGAGACCTGTTTGAAAAAATCATTAAAAAGTATGGAAGTTACTACTACAATTCACTTTTTTCAAGCACATGAGCAAGGAGAATAATTAAATTGGGGTTAATTTCAATAGCAAATCTGACAGCAAGGGAAATATTTACATTTTGAAAATACAAAGGTGGAAAAAAGGTCTCCCTTCTCCCTATGTCAGTCAAATTAAAAAAAAGAATAAAAATCAAAGCAACACAAAGAGAGCCAGACTGAAGAAAAGAGAAGTTTACCGTATGTTGAGAAGCTTTAATGCATTTAGCAGAACACCTTTTTTTACATCATAGTCTATTTTTTGATCAGTTCCAAAGCTTGGGGCACGATTAATCTGAAAAAATGAGACACAGAACACTCAGGAATGTTCACCTTCACTGGGAACACATCTATTGTAACAGCCTTTGGAGAAACCATTCTTTCAAATATAGCAGAGGTTAAGAGAACACATGTTGAGAAGCTCATTTCCGTCTGTATTTTTTAAAAAAAACAGAGCACTGAGTATCACAGATACTGGGATCCAGGGGATGTACCTTTCAGCCACCAAGTTATCCAAACACTGACGATGAACTCCACTCAAGTACTGGCACCATAAATCCAGTCTAATCTGTTCTTGGTTGCTGCAGTCAGAAAATTTGCCATGCAAAGTGCTGTTAAACACGTTATAACAGACTATGTGCCGTGCTATGGTAGTCTAGCACAGGAAGAGTTAAACTCTTTCCTAGCTCCCAGTCTGAAAGCGACTTTGAATACTTCTCTAAAAAGTAACAACTATATAAGGACACAAAGAGGCTCTGATTCAAGGTCTTCTCAAGTATATTTAAATAACCATTCAGATACACTCTACAGCAACACCTAGAGATCTAAGTTATTAAATCAGTACATAGTGTGAAAACATAAAATAATTAACAGTCTCAGTAACAAAAAGCCTATAAGCTAAGTACAAGATAAGAGATGAAAAATGTTACCGTAAATATAGAGGAGCAAGGGAGACACGACTGCGAATCAGTGAGACTAAATCACACGCTTAACAGCCAGGAGTCACAACCAGCCACCACATAAGCACTGCCAAGCTTTGGAGCCCCTGCAGCAGAATGTAGCTTTTGGAAAGCTTTGAGGCGGGATAATGAAGGAGCTGCATTAACACGTCTAGGAACACCTTCCAGGCCAGTATAAAACTTTATACATGAGCAATGGGTGCTAATGAGAGGTGGGGATCTCACCTGGCCAGTGATGAGCAGTGCTGGTTACAGAAGGGACAGGTGCTAAAGAGCCTCAGAAGTGAAAACTAATACCTAGTGCCCCATGCAAATAAGAGGTGGGATACGGAGACAGTATGTTCAGAGCAGAGGACAAAAGCAGTTCATTAAAATTGTGTTTTAACACTCCTAATACATTAGAGCACTGCAGAACCTCTGCAGCTGTGGGACAAAATTATTCTGGCTGGTGAGCCACCAGCTGCCCTGTTGCTGAGTCCCAGCTGCCCCATCGCTTCTGCTTATAGCCGAAGGGTACCTTTTTTGGCTTTGAGAGTCAGCTTGTTTGCTGGTTTTGCAGGCAGGCTGGCAAAGTGAGCAATGAGATCTGATGTTGAAAGAAAAATCATGAAAATTCAGCAGAAATAGTGAAAAAGTGCATACATATTCTTTTTTGGAAAACTTTCATCCAAATATTTAATTGACCAACCTCCTTAGACTGACCCGTTCGTCTCCTATCACATCACACAGGCTAATTTTTTTTTCTCTCCTGTGATAGTACAGTTATTGACCTTCATTTTTTTTTAAATGTGAATGTTCCACTTTCAGCTAAGCAAACGTGAACCTTCAGAGAAACAAATACAAGGACTAAAACCCAGTTCTCCAACATTTAATTAAAGAGTACTGGCAGTTGACAAGACCAGACACGTCGCATCTCATTTCCAACATGAAGCTTAAACAAAACACTTTCACTAGAGCTGCATTGATTAAATACAGTTGGTAACTGAAATAAGTTGGGATTACTCTGATTTTGAGATATCATATTGACTAATACAGGAAGGATTTACGGATGTTTAAAAACATATGCATCAAGATCCAATATGGAGCCTTTTGCTTCCGTCCAGCAAATACCCAAGTGCACAAAAAGCTCACTGGACTGAAAACAGAGGCACAAAATGAGGCCCCAGCTCTTTATTAAGGAGAAGTGGTAGGTATTGAACAAAACGGTGTTCTGTACCATGTAGTGAAATTTTTACTCTATATGAACATGCAGCAACTAACAATATTCTACTCTGAAATAATGTTTTTGCATGCATTAAAAGCAGATTAACAGACAGGAATATACTACTTCAAACTTCCAACAAATTAATTTCTAATTTTTTATATACACTGAATCCTTAAATCCAGTGAGACTAATTCTGAACATGTAAAATGCTATGTTGGTCCAATACTGAGAGATGCACAGACGCATGCTTACATGGCATTGAAGCATCCAACTTGAGAGCATACAGAAGTGCACACTTGTATGCATATCTGGTTTGGGTACTTCCTACACTTACAACTATTCGAAGTATAATATTGGGCATAAATTCTTCATTAAGAAAAATGCTATAAATATGTGTTACTTATATGAGCACCAGTGAGAATTAACAGTATGAAAAGTGTAAAATAATTTAAATGACAGGCTCTCTCCTACCTGGTGAATTTTGCCAAAAATCTACATCTGGCACTTTTGAACAAACAAAACCATACTGACTGTGTTTATTAAGTAGACAAGTAAAGTGGTGGTAGGAAAGACGTAAGAAGGCTTTTGCAATGCTATTATGAAGCAAAATGCTATTGTGACATATTACACAATCATTCCACGCTAAGATTTCTGTCATTTTAATGCAGTCACTTAAGAAGCTGAATAGCTACGGCAGTCATAGTTAAAACTGGAGCACTGCTCTATCACCTCCGTCCTCCATTTTTTGACACACCATTCATGACTAATATTTGAGATCCCAATCCTACTGTGACCTCCATCCTGACGAATAACCAGAAGGGCAGTAAAAACAGCAATCCAGTTCTGGATATCCATCGCAAACTTGGCTTGGTGCAATATGTTTCAGGTAGCAGTAGATGCAGGTCCAGTACAAATAAAATCTGAGCAACTGGGTACATCAGAAAGTTAACTCACAGAAAGCAGGTGTGAATGTAAAGTTCATTAGCTGTTCCATACTGTCTACGTGTATACTTCAGCTGCCTCTTGATTCAGTGTCACTATGTGCACGGATGCTTCAGCAACAAACTTTTCTCTTTACCTTCCTTGGCTATGCATCTCCCTTCTCACAAGATAAACTTCAAGAGGCAGTCTTGACAGCTGACCTTAAATGTCAGCTATAAAGTTTACTTATCACTAAGTGAGATGGAGTTATGGGAGGTATAAAAAAGAAATATCTTCATCCAGCATTGCTACCCAAAACTTCATAACCTGAACCCGCTGTGTAAGTCTCTGATGTGCAAAACCACCCATACTCCTGATGTAAATCTTCGAGAAATCATAATTAAGTCACAAAACAAAGGATTTAATCCACAAATAACATTTCTAGACCAGAAAACCCCTCTTCAATGCCAGGGAAAAAAAAAGGAAAAGCAGGAGATCATCTAATCTCCAGAGCTTACAGAAGATACACTCCCCGCAAAGAGCACAACGAACTGAACTGGTTACCACATTTTACAGACTCACCACACAATACCTTTTCAAGGCTCCACTTGCTTGTTCTCAGAGGTAACTAATGCCTTTTTTCTTAACAGTGTCTTATATTATAGACTACCTGGGACCTCACTCAAAGGTTTGACCTAGCTGAATACTTTCCATGATCAGCACTACTCTTACACTTGGAGCTGTCTGGTTGAAGCTACTCACATGGATTTTATAACACCAATTCCGGAGCTATGGCAGTGTCGTGCATTAGGTTTCGTTGGATAAACTATCTTCAAAGCTTCAAATTTTCTAATCTGTTGTATACAGCAATGCACAGAAAAGAAAAACTGCTTAATGAACAAATACAGTATTCCTCTATATAGAATCCTGGACATAATGTTTCTCACATCTATTATTTTTATGGTATCACAGTTTTATCTCCCAAATATCTGCTTTACTGGTGATGATACTTTAGCTTCTTTACTTTCTCTGACTTTTCAATAGCTATAGAACTGAATTGTCTGCATAAGTTTTTAATTCCTGCAACTGAAATCTTCAACGTGGGTTTCATAATTAAAATTTCACTGAATATAGCACATAAAATTAATCAAACTGCTTATAAGCACAGCAGTTGTGTAGCTCAGTGTATTTCATAATTACATACTTGTCAGTAGAGAACCTCACACATGTAATGCTTAAATTAAGCACCGTAAATTGAAGTACCTCTTGTGAAGGCTCCCATCCACAGGTACATTTGCAAAGGATTCTGATTTTACAAAAATTATTCTCTGTAAATGTTCTCTTCTTCACCAAGACATGGGATAGATTTTAGCCTGGCATTTCACCTCTTACCAAAACAGTCAAAGAGCATGTTCTCACTCCCCACTGCTGCAGCCTATTAGTATGGAACAGAAAAAGAAATTTTCCACTATCTGTCACACATACCTATCAAAAAGACCTTTCAAATATAAAGAGAGATTACAGGAATGACTTTATAAACCTAAAATCAATTGAATAAAATATTACATCCTTTCAATAACAGGGATTTAATCTCTGTTCAATCTGTAGGGCAGCGTGAATGTTTTGGAAGGGATCTCATTCTTTATTAAAGTGATTGAGATTGCTAACAACAGAATTTGAAAAGCAAAAGAAATTTATAAGCCATAAAAATCCTATTACACAGAGTGCTGTTAGTGGCTATCATTGAGCAGGTCTTTGATTAGAGATAAACATGAAGTTCATTCTAATCACTCATTTCTAAATTTCACAAATTGCAAGGGTGCTAACCCCCTTTTTCTTAGCATAAGCAGAAGGCTGTTTTTCCATGGCAGTTAAAACTAATACAAATCCAAGCTGTCACACTCTGCTTACTTCATTGTCTTGGCCCTGGGGTCCACAGAGGGTGAGGAAGCTGATCCCAATGATCCACATGAATATTAAGCCCACCACAAATTATTTTTCTTTGGTCCTTGATCATCTCAGGAAGGAATCCTACAAGCACCAGTGCTGTCACAGGGAAGGGGGCAGGGAACAAGCCTTCAACAACAGATGGGAGGAATGCAGAGATCTTGCAGCTGGTACACTGATCAGTTTAAACACCACAGAACTGCCTCATACAGGGACAGTTTCACATTTAACCTCGTCCAGTGTGACTGCAGGCGGCCAGAAAGGACTGGTGCTGCCCCTCTCTTAGTCCTGCCTTCATGCCACTTCCCTCTTCCCTGCGCCAGGCCAAGCGTTGTAAAGTCCCTGCGTGAGGAAGTTCTGCACGTTGGTTTGGTGTAAAATTATGGCTTGCTTGGAATGGTAAATAAGATGTTCATCCAAACAGCAACCAGAAACATCTCATCCGATAGACATGACCACCAGACAGAGACAAGTTGCTAGACCAGCTGTTCGGGCAACTGCCCACAGCAACACAATACTATATGTGAAATCAAACTGCAGTCTTTTTCCACTCTTTATTTACTGGAAAAGCGGGAGGAGTAGGAGGTACTACTGAAGGCAAATATTGAGCCAGTTAAAACCATGCGTGCTTAGTGGATTCACTGTTACTGTTTGAGAGCAAGGAGAACCCTTGTACAAGTGTCAGAGAGAAGAAAAATCCAGCAGACAGCAGGAGAAAGAGCCCCAAAAATGGCTCTCCAAGGCAACAGAGGGAGAGGCTGCCTGGGCACAAAACTCACTGAAAGGAAGTCTTCTTTGTTATAAATAAATATAATTTAAAAGAAGGAAAGGATTCGACCAAAGAGCTGAATGAGTAGTC
This sequence comes from Phalacrocorax aristotelis, assembly GCF_949628215.1. Classification (NCBI taxonomy): domain Eukaryota; kingdom Metazoa; phylum Chordata; class Aves; order Suliformes; family Phalacrocoracidae; genus Phalacrocorax; species Phalacrocorax aristotelis. Next base: position 55,011,092 of record NC_134281.1, read on the forward strand.
TCATCAGTTGCTCTTCCTAACAGTAACTGGAAAGGTTCTAAGCATTGCTGAACTCTTAGGTCAAGGGGCAACTGAGCTTTTGCAGCTTTTCTTTTATACATATGTATATATACACTCATCAAACAACTGAAATGCTGACCTCGCTGAAGACCATGGGAGGGCAGCATTACTGGCGCTGTGCTCACCTAACCGATCGGTAATGTGCTATGTTATTGTGCTCCTCTGTTAACACTGCCTCGGTGACTGACATAGAAGTGCTTTATGAAACACATATAGTTTTTACTGAAGAATATGAGTAAAGCAGGTGCTCTCTCTTGCAAATCTACAAAGAAAATAAATTGTTCCTTTTCAAACTTACAATAAGCTTCCTTCAAACACGAATGCTTTTAAATCCTCTTAACTTTTATGACTGTTAAGAGCAATCTGAAAATCACAGGGGATTGCCTGTACCTGACAAAATTACCCAAAACGTTCTCCATCTCCCATTTGAATAAAATTCACGTGCTCTGTGGCAAGTTGGCACAATATGCAGCTGGCAGAATACGGTTTTCTTACAGTTCTAAATTATAAAGGAACAATGGCCAGCCTCACGGTAAAGCCCAAATGGGCTTATATCTGTCTGGAAACCATGAAGGCATAACAAATTCAGGTGCCCAAAATGCCAGTTCAGTTATTTTTCCAATGAGAATCTCACTTTAAGTTCTTTGTATGAAGAAGAGTTTAAGCTTTTTCCCCTTGACAAGTAATCTGCAGCACATTTACTTGGTATAATCATCTATGTGCATTTATCAGAGCATCAACAAGAGATACATTTCCCTATTTCAAAGCAATAACAGAAATCCCAAAAGATCACACAGGAAGTTTTTCTAGGTATTTGTTTCTTTTATTCTCTTTCTTTTTCATTCAGGCAACCTTTCCACATCATGCCCCTATGCACTATTCTTGAATTTTTCCAGCCATTTCACTGTGCATCTCTAAGGAGAGCCTGACTGGCTTCTCTCAAACCCCACTTCAGGTCTGCAGTTAGATCCCACAAAGCCCTCCCTTTCCAGGTGAAGCAAACCCAGTTCACCCGGCTCCTCCTCATGCAGCATGTGCTCCAGCCCCCTAAGCACCTTAGCACCTTTCTGCTGAACTCGCTCCACTTTGACGTCTCTCCCTTAGTCTGGGGGATAAAACTGGACAGAATATTCCTGATTTCTGGTCATCATCACATGACCACACACATGAGATGATGCGAGATGTGGCCTCACAGGTGCCAAACAGATCATCGCCATCAATCTGTGGGTCCATCACTGTAAGTGCACTTTTTTGACTCATGCTCAACACTTTGAGAGAGAGAAGGTGTGACTGAATCTGGTCTACTTTGCTGAAGGCTGGTCATTTTCCACAAGCCATGCTGCTGACTGAGATGCAGAACTCGATCTCAAACAAAAAAGATTACATTTATGCAGCAACTTTATGAAAAATGGTATCACAGGAACAATTCAAGCACCAATGAAATGCAATGAGATACATTTGGAATGTACTACTTAGACTACAGCTATGAGGAAATACAAGAAATGCAGATACCATTACCCTATATATTCAGCTGTTTGATATCTGCACATAATTTTACTCCTGTAAGGGGCTAAACACTGGCTACGTGGAACAAAGTGTCCTGCTTTGTCAAATATGATCACAGGTGAGAAATCCTGGGAAGTCTTAGGCAAGAACACTATGTTAAGAAATTTGCTTTTCCCTTAAAAGAAAGTACTGTCCTTATTTTTCATGTGGCTACCCCTTGTTTCCAGGCAAGAAAAATGGTTGCTAACTAACCTGTACGACAGCAGCGCTGGAATCTTGATAACATACCAGTGGTCACAACAGGTATTCATAATAACAGGTTACCAAAGCATTGTATATGTATCTGTCTGCTGAGAGACGATTATTTAGAGTTCAATGACCCGAGAACCGGGACATACACATGACTAGGTTGTGTTAATATAGCATCAGTAATTTTATCAGGAAGGCACATCTTGAAGACTGTTGGCAAAACCAGGACTGTATGAGGGGCCCCAAAAGTACAACCAAATGATGATAGCGAAGGCCTTGAAAACCCAGAGACTCTGAGACACACACCGATCACAGTGGCCAAGTAGTGTTCACTGCAGGAATGAACTAGATAACAGTGGGCTTCGGGATAACAAAGAGAACACAGAGCAGAATCTGGGAAATGTGAAACAAACCACTTATGGTAAAACTTGAAGACAATGCAAAATTGCTGGCCAGTGAAGGAACAGCCAGTAAGTAGATGGTGGCAACAAATGAATAAAAACAACCCTAAGTAAAGCTACGAGCAAAGAGGAAGCAACCTTCACCATCAACAGTGTGTTCTTCCTGGTGAGGAACACAAGACACCAACAACTTGCTATAACCACCCACCTTTTTGGGGAGGAGCAGACCTCTCCTGCCCCGTGTTGGCCCTTGGATGTCCAGAGGCACAGACAGGGCAAGCGTAACACAAGAGAAAGGAGTAGATACCAGAAAGTTTGTGTATGGGAGCTTTAACTACCTCATAAATAGGAATTAGCAAAATTGGATATTTCAGCCTAAGATGTCCAAAGTCCTTTTAACTGGACAGATAAAGTTTTGAATAGATGTTGCTAGTTCAGTTACACTAAATAATAAATTTGTGGATCTGTATATCAGGTGAGTTTCTCTCATCCACATAAATCACAAGGGAAATTGGATACCCTGCGCTTGAGGCAGTTCTTAAAATGTGATCTTTGGAGAAAAAGGTTACAACTTTGTGATCACAACTGGATATGATAAGGTTGAACGAGACTGGAGTCCATCCAAGAACTTCAACTGTATGGTTTTTCTATGTAGACAAAGTAACATAGCTCGGAAATTGTGGCCAAAAAGAGTAAGACTGGATATTCTGGGAACCAAAGGGAGATCTAGGTAGTTGTTGCTACTCAGAAAGGATGGAGGCTGCTGGGACTGCAGAGGTGCTTGCCAGAAACATTTGGTGCCACCAGATGGCAATCACGCATTTCCCACGCCCTCACTTTGGTGGAAGGTTCCGGAAGTTCAGTAGCATCAAGGAGCAGGAGAGCTACATCACATCAGGGCAATACATACAAAAGTCATCTCAGGAAAGCGGAGCCATTATAACGTTGCACAATTTATTTCTTATAATAGTTTATTAAGCTATCTTTATAGCAGAAAAGCTACATGAGCCATGGAAACATGAAATTAGATTTACCATCCCAATCCTTTTTTGGCAATTTTCCCATAACACTGGGAACATTCAGAGCCTTGTGATTAGTACTTGTTAGCACTGTTAGAAAGAATGATTCACTCTCCTAAGGGGGGTTTGGCAAGAGGGAAATGGTGGGAAAAGATAAGAGTGGAAAGCTGGGGAAGAAGCCAGAACTGATAAAGGGGAAAAAAAGTAATTATACAGATATACATATATGCACACGCACACTGAACATCTATTAAGTATAGTGTATATATACACACTGCATATTTGACCTTTACTACACTACATATAGTATACACACCGTGTGCATACATACACATACTGTATGTTTGTTCTGAGAGCGCATCAAAAAACATGAACAAGCACAGTAAAACTTAGTTTCTGTACTCATCCACTGAATTAGTAAGTTTCAAAGTTTGAAATTTCTGTTAATTTAGTTCAATGTCTGGCAAAATAAGTTGAAGGATACCTGCATCACCAAAAGCAGAAAAGGAAATAATTAGACTTCTGTATTTAAAAAAAAATAACCAGGTACCCCACTCCAAGTCCTGAAGTATTCTCCAGCAACCAAAAGTACCAGAGCAGCGTTTACTAGTTTATGAGATCCCTTCCTCACAAAAAAAGATGTCAAGGATAGTATGATTCTGTTCTGGGACCCATTATCATAAATGGTGAATCAAACCCCCTAAAATCTCCATACTGCATGTAAACATCCACAGAGATAGAGGGGTGACCTTCAGAATGGAGTCACTGCACAGGTTGATCCACCACTTCTCACAGAAGTAGTTTGTCACCATTTGCTACAAGGCTGGATGAAATGCATACACAGACCAACTTCAGTCTGTACTTAAAACAACTACTTACACTTAAACGCAAGCTGCAGGCAACCTACAGATGATAATCTGGAAGTGTAGAGCTAAATCAAACAGATAGTAGGCTTTGCTTGGGAAAAAAAAAAAGATGCCAGTGCAGCACAGACTAAATTCATGTCATGTGCTCCTTTTGGCTAGCACATCAAAGCCAGCAAATATGCCTACGTCTGCATGGCAACAGTGAAGGGATTTATATTTTTCTAATTAAAATTATACTGAACCCCTGAGAGAAATAAGCACAACGAAACAACTGTCGACAGTATTAATGGCCTGAGAACAAGCTTATAATTCAGTAAATTAATTGTGTACATTTTGCTCATCAGTAGTAAAATCATATTCATGATTTGCTGTCAACAGACTGATTTTTAATACGTTTTGCTTTTTTCTTCTGTCTACACAGCTTCCCAAACAGTTACCATAACGATATAAGACAACCTAAATAAAGGTAAGTGAACTCCACGTATATGTTATAAATAGTGTAATTATAGAGACACAATGGACAAACCTCAAACATTCCTGGTTGAAAATGTGTTCAAGCACCACTTAAGCTTAACTGTACCAGTAATATGTCAGAGGAGAAATGTTTCTTCCAGTCCATTCATGCCAATCATTTGGCCATATTTCATGTATACTGAATTAGTTTCCTCTGTTTACATGGGTGCTTTTAAAAGCCACAGGAGAAGAAAAGAACACATATCCCCCAAAAAAATAAAATTAAGACCATACACTCACAGAAGTAGCCAGAACCATATACAGAGCCATACTCATGAAGTAAATCTATGTAGCACCCAATTGCTATAAACAAGGTCCTTCAGCTAAAATACCAACTGGATTAACATCACATTTCTCATTAAAACTTTCAAAAACATCTGAAATGCAACATTCCTCCAGGAAGACAATTACCTTTATCTGAGTCTCCAAAAATCACTGCAAGGCAGTGTTTCCATACGGATACTGCAGAAAAAGCACCATTTATGTACTCAACAACAGCACCTCCTGCAATGCACAGATTTTCTTTGGAAGTTTTCTTACAAAGACATGGATTCAGCTGGGGCTTAGTTAACTTTACTCTTAAAAATTTACTTTACATTTGTTTAAGGAGGTTTACCTCTAGGAGCCATGGTTTTAGTTTTCTGTCCAGCAGAATATCAAATCCCAGGACTTCAAAGCAGACACTGTCACTTCCTGGTGCTTGCCCTGGCCTGCACATGCGATAAGCATGAAGAACATGTGGCTCTGCAACTATGAGAGTCTTCACTACTAACTCCTGTAGGGATTTTTTTCAGAAAAATTTATCAGGAGAGAAGACACCAGTATATATTGAACTAATGTGTTTCGTACTGTAATCTTTTAAATTTCATTACGGTATCTACTAAAAATAGATTTTAAATAGCAAAAAATGGTCTGTAATAAATGAACTATTCCTATGGAGTAACAGATAGATTTTTTTTATATAGCTCTAGAGTATATTGTTATACTTTCCATAGTACATATGTACTTTTAGTTATGTAGTAACTTAAATGCTGAGGGTATATTGGGTTCAAAGCATAGTATAGCCAATCTTCACCCATTTCATTATGCAACATAATTTTCAATAAATAATCTCAGAATCATATGTACAGACAATGCCTAAGCTCTAACAGTCTTAGGCCTATTCCTCACCCAGAGATGCCGGTAATGTAACCACTGACTTCAATGGCGCAGGTTCCAGTCCACAGATACATGCAACACTGACTACAATTTTGGAAATATTCACACATAAAATTCACTTTATATTCTTGAAAAGTCTCCAGGAATTTAAATGGGAAGGTTCCTTTGTATCATGTTACTTATGTGAATAACTGTTTGAAAGGGCTTTCGTCCCTCAGAAAGTTTAACATTAAATTTATAATCAAACTCTGAATTGAGCCTTTTAAAAACCATACTCATTATTTATAATATGTCATCTGCAGCATGCATTGCTGAATATTTGGGTTAATATACTTTCAAAAATCATTCTGGATTCCAGTAATGTGGACAGCAGAAGCAATTAATTTTCTGAGAATATACATATACAAAATAAAGAAAAGCATGTTAGTTTTATCTTACTGAAATATCACTCCAGAATTTGGAAACATCCAGATTATTTGTTTCTAGAAACTCAGTAAACCATTTTATGGAGCGTTTGCTTCCTTTGTCTTCTGTTTCATCCCGTTCAAAGTGTTCATTATGTTTATTGACAGAGTAGTTCGTCAGATGCATATACAATTGACTCTAAAAAAAGGGTGAGAAGACATAAGAAAACGCTTAAATACAACTCTAGAATGGTCAATTCAAATTAGTTAAAAGAAAAAATATGTTAAATTAATAATGACATAGTCAAACAGTTCATATTTGTAAATAATACTGTGTGCAGATTTAGCCTTTCTGATTCTTGGAGATTTCATCTACTGAATGTTCTAGCCTTCTTATAACAAAACCTGTGCTCGCTCAACATCTGGTTAGGCAATATATTTGCTATTTTTACAGGTCTGTGTGTAAACAACTACCTAAAAAAGTGAAGAGCAATTATCATAACTTACAGAATGATTACATTCCACAAGAAGCAAACAATAAAGATGGTATTTTGAAGTGCTACTTTAAAAGTGCTAAAAAACACTCTGGCATCTGTTTCATAGACAATCCCACATTTCAGTTTCAGTTTTCACTGTAGTTTATTTATGAGAAATGTTCTCATGATAGTGATACTATAAAATATCTTTCACATATAAACTCATCTGCCATGTCGATATCTGCCAAAATTGCTCATTTTTGACTGGCTGGTAGCCATACATCAGAGGGAGGTAAATTTCAAGATATACATTGCATAAATGAGTGAGTGCTATATGTCACCAGCATTCATGTTAGACTGATGTTATCAGTTGCATTTAAAAGGAAAACAACATTACCTTTCCAAGGCCAATTTATAAATCATTATTTATACATTTACGTTATCTCCCAGCACAGATATTATTCCAGCTTTCCACCTACACTACCGTGATGCGTGTCCTCAGCACAGTGACAGTTCTCTGTTTGATTCCTTACTTGAGCATAGTTGATGTTCTAAGCTGACCATAAGCCTTCTGTTCCAATTCCTTTTTGATAAGATAGCCAATAGAAAACACAAGCCTTCTGCTGTCGTTTATCTCACTGCACTTACGTATGTTTAAAAAAAACGTTAATGAAATTATCAAAACCAATCAGCTTAACTGCAGGCTACTTAAGAATATATTGTATCAGCACTGCAAGTAATGAATTTCTCCCATGGCTTCCAATTACTGCCTTGAGAATCTTTCTGAAACCTATTGGTTTTCAGTCATTATAAATGTCATCTTTCCATGAAATAGAAATTATTTCAGACTACAGGAAAATGGAAGTGTTTTTAGAACATCTGTTAAACACCTGAACTAATATTTAGTTTCAAGTTATCTGGAACAATGTCACTGTGGAACTATATCATCCAAAGAACAATGTCATTAGTGATAAGCCAGGCTATTTCATACAATGAAGGTTACAACACCAACAGTTGTGAGAACACACACTGTTCTGTTTATCCACTCAGAGAATATTTCAATGCTGCTAATGCTGAGATTAGTAACAATAGAAAATATTAAAAGTCAACTATTCCAAATATAACATTGGAACTCTTCCAAATGTTCCCTTTGTACTGGGCTCCAAATGATACCTGCATTCTTCAAAGGAGCACTAAGAGACAATCACAATTTTAAGTGACACGTAGGGAAGAAGGCTCTCCATGTGTTGTCTATTGCATAAATCATTGAAGCAACTCTAAAAGTATATGGTACAGCAAAGGAACGATACGGTGGCAATGGAGTAGAGTGAGGTATAAGAAACTCAAGCCTACTGATGCCTCCCAATGCTTCAAATCTACTTCCTTCATAACAGACACCTGCATTTTGGTCTGTGCCAGAAGAGAGGTGTTACACCTCCCAACAGGGAAGATGCTATACAGTGAACAGGAGTGTTATAGTGTCAAAAAACTTTAGCACGTCCCTTACATTTCTTGGTTCTCTGCAAGCTCACAGGCAGCCCTGCTCTATCATCGGAAAGTTGTCAGGTACATACTCCTTTCCCTGCTGAAGCAGTCACTGACAAACAGCAGCAGCAGCGGATGCCCTCATGTTCAGGGCCGGCAGTAACCACTCTCATGCCCTGGTCTTTATATCGCTGTGTTTATGTTTTCTGTGTAGGCTCACAACACAAAGGCTGAGACATTGCAGGGTCCTCAGCAAAAGCTCGAAACTTCAGGGATGTTAAACAGTGATCTAGCAGGAGATAAGGTTATCCTCCCCCCTACCCCACCCCAAACTGAATCTCAGATAAATGCAAAAGCAATGTAACTGTTCTTGAAGTGATTTTCACTTTATTTCATTTTTTTCTGGCTTGAATGCCAATAATTGACATCTTTTGCTGTGTTTTAGGAAATATTTAAACTCTTTAGCATTCATACATGCAAAGTCATATAAAGTTTTTATACATAAGCAATAATATGGCTATACTTGTGATATAAGATAGAAAAGCATGAGTTAAATATCTTTCATTTTAATTTTTTCTCTTCAAAGGTAATATAAAGTTCAGCCAGATGAATACCAAATTAAATCTCATGTCAATTTATTTTATTTTACCTCCTCCAAAAACTACCCAGGTAGAATTCTATGTGCATAAGCAATAAATTGGAATGAACTCCAACTTACCAAATTTGAGTCACTGGGGGGATGATACTTTTCTGTGCCCATTCTCACCAGTCCATCATGATATAAAAATATTTTTAATGGATCACAGGAGGTTACAAGAATATACACGCGTAAATCAAACTTATAGCCTTCCATAAGAAATGGCTTGTCAAGATACTCCTGAACAATCAAGTGATCCTGAGCTTGTAACTTTTCTCCATTTCTTATTAAAGAGATCCTGGTAAAAACAAAAGTTATTTAAAAAAAAAAAAAAGGAACATTGACATTACTCTTCAAAATAGGATTTCATGGTCACCCAGCCAGGTAGTCCGGCTAAAGTCTACCTGAAGAAAGAGACTTGCATATCTGATTTGTAAAGTAGAGAAAAAGTGCCATTCGCTTACACGGCTCTCGGTTTCCTGTCCCTTATGGTGCTTCACTGGATGAAAAAAGGCAATGAGCCATTTCAAAATAACTTTCTGCTTCCTTTGATTCAACAATTTGTAATAATGATTTCCCTCTACACTTAGAAATTGTTTGGCAGAACGACCAGTCTCCAGCTTTTGTGATTATTCTTCCCCAAGCAGCTCCAAAAATAGGCTTCCAGTCTGCCTTTGTCACAACTTCTGCCCAAGCTACAGGTGCAAAGAACTTTCGGTGCTAACCTGACTCAGTGATGTGTGCAAAGCAGGACACTGATCAGTACAGCTCAGGATGGCATAGATTAAAGCTCAGTATTTCTGTATGCCAGTTTCCCCACATCAGAATGAAAAAGGTTTGTATACAGACAATAAACTGGCAGCCCCTAACTACACAGACTTTTAAATAACTGTAATAGTTAATATATTTCAGCATATCATTATTAACCCTGAATTCCCATACCTTTGTTGCCTTAATTTTACCCTCTATCATTTAGGATATATTTCAGTGTTCTTGTGCTGAATACTCCTAATATACTGAAGTACTTTCTAGGCATTTCTCTGAAATATGCTGCTACCTTTTTCTTCAGCTTATCTTTGGCCCTGTCAAGAGGACTGAAGAATAAGGAAATGGAAGAGTTTGGGAGCTTTACTCTTACAGTAATTCTGATATATTTTTAATAACTAAGAGTTTTACTAAACTGGATAATCCAAACTGATATTAAAAGCAATAAAAGCTAAAATGGAAATATCTATAAGCAAGAATCCAGGTAAGAACGAAATCGTAATATTTATCTCACTGGTTTTACTGTGCAGCCCTCTCACAGGCAAAGCCATTTCAACTCAAATGCAGGTTGCAGCCTCTGCAGGGGTGTCCCTCCGGCTTGGGTGTCGCCTGCTCCCAAGGGCACACCTCCAGCCGCATCCCCAGCAGTGCCTCCTCTGTTTCTCCTACACCTCGTGACTGCCGCTCTTAAACGTGTTTGTGCTTCTCTGAGCGGCTGCAGTTTTGGCACACAATGGGGTGGTTGGGCGGGTTTCAGAGCTGTGGAAGATCCTGATCATCTCCCACCCACAACACCCCTGCAGCAGCCAGCCCCAAAACCCTGCCGTTTATGCCCAATACAATCTCACTGTTAATCTAACCACAACAGATTAGTAAATATATGCTTTAGATAAATTCGCTATAAAAATAATCCTAATCTTAAAAATTATTTGAGGCTTATCAGAAAATGCATTCTCTAATTATGTCACATTCAGAACAACATTAAAATACCACTTTTATTTAGCTCTAGATTTTAGCTGTTTCTGCTTGGTAACCCATTGTCCAATACGTGAACTTTCTCATATCAATCATACAACTTTAACTACAAACTTCTTACTAATACACAGCTTCTGTTAATGTTGTAACTAGCACTGGGTTGCACCTTTAATGAATAAGAAGCCTGAAGTTAACATGCACCTTACCCATGTCCCATTGCACCGTTAGCTGGTTTGACTATGAAAGTTTTCTGTCTACGTTTCTTCTTCAGTTCTTTTACATAGTTCTGAAACTGTGTGTATTCTGCAGGGAAGATCCATGTTCGAGGAATAAAACTATACTCCTGAGGCTGACTCTTGATCATTCTGCAAAAAAGTATAACTGAGTTAAAAAACTTTTAACTACTTTGATGTATCAACCCTCAGGATTAAAAAGCACTTACAATAATTTGACAAGTTAACTTTTTTAACAAAATGCTGAAATATTAAAGCAAACTTCTGCAGTCGTTTAAGAACGGTTAGAGCTCTGTAACATATTTGTATGCATACTTTAACAACAACAAAAGCAGACTATCTTGTGCATTTTTGCTTATTATCATATCGTATTTGCTTATTGTGTTAGTGGCATCCATCTCGTTTCTTGACATCCATTCATTGCTCTTGTAGTTTTTGTTCAGTTAGATGATTTAATGCTACTCCTATTCTTAGAAATAGTAAACTTACAATAGACCATGTGATTATAGGTCTTTTTCTACCTAATAGACTCCTGGATTCCTCTTTTCTAATTTTTTTTCCCTTGGCAGGGGTGGGGATATTTGGCAAGTTTTATATTGGTATGTATTTGGGGGTGTAGGAGGATCAACACACAAAAAAAGAGGACCTGGGATATTTGGAGTTTCTTCATGGGTGCAAAAAAATATTAACAACAAGGACTGAAATCAAAATTAAAATAACAGCCATTTAAGAAGAATTTTTTGTTTCTTTCAAGTCTTTTGCAGGATTTTCAAAAGTAAGGAATTGTAGTAAATCAACTTTGACACAGGCCGAGCAACTGCTCATGTACCTCCAATCTAGGGCAAAACACAGAAGCCTGGATTTGTGTTTGATACCAGCATATTGTGATTGAGATTCCCTGAGCACCTTATTTAGTCAAAAGAAAGCAAAGAAACGCAAAGCAAGCCAAGAGGGGAAAAAATAGAAGAACCAAAACAAAAATAAGGTTAAGACATCATAGGGAACAATCTCTGAAACTGAATCTGGTTAAAGGATGCAGCAAGGTCCCATCTCCCTGCTTTAGTAGCTGTGGCAGCTGAGGCAGTGAGCATATCTCATTTATAGCTCTGTTGTCTGAATGCATAAAAGACAAATAGAGAGGAAAAATGGTAGAGAATTCATTTAGCAGAAGTTTCCATCACCCAAAGCTGTGTATCTGGCAGATAGGAAGCATACGCCCACACCAGACCGGCAGTATGGGCTAGATACATATGGCTTAGCTTCAAGCAGAGAGGCTTTAATACTGGTTAACAGCCAAGTTATAGAAGCAAGGAGGACTTGGTGGTACTATGCAGACTAGTATAGCATAGTTCTCAGCTGAATAGTTTAGTCTTTCCTGAGTTCAATACTGGTGCAGCTACCTTGTTTTAGGTACTCAGAATACCTGACACTTCATACATAACCTCATACGAAATTAGTTTGGGTAACTCAAAGCTACTCTGTAACACAGGGTGGACACATCTAAAATACAAACATCCACTGACCAACAGAAAGTGACTGGTTGTTTATAAGGAAATTAACTGACACAGGAAGCTCCCCAACTTTGATTTTTTAAAAAATGACACTATGATGAACTTTAATACTTTTTAATTAATTACCCATTTAGGTATACTTCTCCTTTTGTAATGGAAACTAATAGCATCAGGATAATTTAAATGTAAAAGAGACTTACAATATCAGTTCAACTTTCCACTTCTGCTGTGAGCCTACATAATACTCCCAGTGCAGCATAAGACAGTTTTCCTTTAAGTGGCTAAAATGCTAATGGAAAAAACAGAGCTGCCAACCACATCTGTAAGGCTAGGACTGTAGCCAAGCCCCGCTGGTATAATGGATACACTGTCACAGAAATATTTAGCCAACTACCCAACAAACACTCTGCAGAAACCACAGGAGCTATAGCAGTCACAGTACTGCGTGAGGTTCAGTGCCTCTGCAGTTTCATTGTAACTATTATTTTTACAGATCTGGTTTGATGAAAACCACCAAATATTCACAAAAAAAGTTTTAAAACACATATATAGATATTATAAGTCATGATTCATGCATATTTTAAACTACTCTCCATCTGCTATATACTTACAAATATTATTACCTTGCTAGCTGAATAGCTTATCTAGGCAGAAATTATCCTGTTTTTAGACAAAAAGCAATTTCTGTGTTAGCTTCCATCCCTCTCCAAATTATTTATCATATACACCCTGAAGTCTTACACAATAGAGACCTGCCATTTAACTTATACACAGGTTTCAATACACATACTCCCTACTCAATGAACATAGCTTCATGGTACTCTAGATACATCAATACTATTTTGTGACTGCAAGTACATCAGTTCTATATGCCTTTTTCTATCTTATGCATATGGGTAGGCTACAAACAATAATATGAAGCTCAATACTTAGCCATTGTCTACAAGTTCTAGGGCTCTCTAAAACTTTCAGCATAAGAACACAACTCAGTTCTTTCCCTGCTTGGCCCTATTCAGAAACGGCTTCGGAACATCATCAAGGAGCTTGTGGAATCAAGACCTATTCCATTACAATAGCCCCATTTTTCAGCACATCTGCTATCCACTACTGCGGGTAACCACTTCTTCACTGTGCTGCTTTATCCTTTAGCCTTTGCAGCCCTTACCAGGAGATCTGAGAATTGAACAGCAAATTATTGTTCTTCTGAGTGCTATTTTAGCTCATGGATGTGGTCAGACTGTGTTCTTGTTTCTCAGAGTGCTTTCTGTGCAAGAGAATCAAAGATGTTGAACAAAACGTAGGTTACTAAAGACATGACTTGTCAGTCTAATAACAGGTTCCACTGCCTAGGTTTCATAGATCCTCTGAGTGTTCAAGTATGAAAGGAGGTCAGTGGGTAGGTATGGATGAGAACGATTCTTGGTCCATGATCAGTTCACAAACCTTTTAAACGTAAAAAACAAAGGTGTTGCAAAAAATGTCACCTCATACATGGGTTCCCCTTTCCATTAATCCTGTACACCTTCTCCTCCACCTACTATATTCATTCGGTAACCACACTTATCCTTCACATGAGGAGATCTCATCTAAGACACCATTTACTGAAATCAAGATCTAGTTGGCCCTACAACGGCACCTTTTTTTTCTTCTTCCCTGATCATTCTCATTGAAAATGATGCTCATGCCTCCTTTTGTTCTCAGTTACATTCCTGCTTCTGTCTGTTCCATTAATGTGTCCCTACACTTCCTGTGCTGGGTTGTCTTCTTTCACATTACACATGCTACATATTACAATGCTCTCTTCCACCCTTCTGCATGTGAAAACCACATTGTCCTGTGGTCCAGAGTGCCTGGATATTGGCTGTAAGAGGAATTCCTGAAGTGCAATTCCTCCGGAAGAGCATTTGCCTCTCAGAGTCCAGTAGATCTTTTTCTTTCTCTCCATTCCCAGCAGCTTGCATAAAATGGAAGGGTAAGATCAGTATAAAAACAAAGGTAGAAGCAAAATAAAAAGGAAGTGTCTACTGTCCACCAGTTCGCAACAGTTGTTTCATAAACTATCAACGGTGCAAAACCCACAGCTATTCTGTACGAGTCAGCATCAGCAATAGAAAAGACTGCATGCAGCAGAAAAGCAAGAGAACAGTTAATGTTTCTGCACTATCCTGTTCAAACAAATACGAACAGAACAGCAGGATATGGAACAAAATCCTCCACTCTACGGACAAGAGCCAGCCTAACCACGTACCGCAACTGACTTGTGATTTCACATACGTATGTCTGCTTCACGAGCAGTCTCAAGACGTATCATTTTGATTTTTGTAAATTATGGATACTAAGTACTGAATTGTGAGGTTAGTACTGCGAAAACCAGACTGATTAAACCCCTGTTAATATCTTAATATCCCTTAATAACCCTTAATTTCTACTGATATTAAGTGAAGTCACAACATAAGTATGTTTGACCCAGAGTTATCGTATCAGAGAAATTATTCCCATCTTATCTATAACATGTGCAATCTGCACACCGAGTACCTTTAAACTGTGTTTCGAACTCAGAATTCAGTAGACAGAGAGAGGTATAACCAGACTGTATTTGAAAACAATGCGTGCATGATAACAAGAGCCTTTTGTCCATTTTGCACATTTTTTTTTTTACATCACAGAACTGCAGCAACACAGGGAGACCGCTGCCTACCAAGCTGTTCCACTGTTTCCAGGACCTCTCCAAATAGCTGTTTGCTATCTCTATGGTTTTAGTTAGTGTTTAAGTCTGGAAGGGGCAATGAAAAGTGCTTGTGTAGCATGTATGGACACACACATCCATATGTAAGACATGTAGACACCATAGCAATGCACGTAATATTTGCATCATAATAGTTGCATACATGCTACATGCTATGTGGTCTAGTTACAAAACAGAAAAGGAAACAGAGAGAGGAGATATCACATTAATTATATTAACATATGAAAACAAATTCTGTTCTGGTAACAGGAAATGCAGGGTAGGTAACATTGGGGGCCAAAAGATTAACTCTATTAATAACTGCTCTTTAAACTAATTTAGATTAGAAGAATCAAAACATCCACATACATTTATCCCTAAACTTCTCCTTATTACCAGGCTGCTGAATCATTATTTAGTATAGTTTTCTTACAGCTCTTACTCACAGATTGTCAGCTAGGATAATTTCTCAGAACCCAGTTACTCCATTGGAGTGAGGTGAATTTATAATTAGACAGAAGAGCATCTCTGACTTATTTCTTATACAAACAGTACGATGCTTCATATTTAATATACACAAAAATATAACAATTAATTATTTTAAACAATATCTATCCACATACCTGTTATTTTTTCTGTTCTACCATTACAGGATATATGCCTGGGTGTATTATGTATTAAGTGCATTATACAATAATTTATGGCTCTCCTACATTCTGCAGCGCATAGACAGAGAACTGAACCCGCACCGTTTTCCACCTAAGTCAATTGGAGAGATACAATAGCCCGCTCCAATGCTACAGATCCAGGACCAAAGCCAAAGTTATTAACGAACTTTGGAAACTATTCTTGGTCCTCTCATAGCCTCTTAGTAAAAATAAACAAACCTTACAAGCAATAACTCAGTATTGTACTACATTAAATACTATGGCTGAAAAACTTCTTAATATTAAAAGGAAGATTACTTAGTCATGTTTCTTGCCAGAAAATCCTTTCTGCAGATCTCTCCCATTCCTGGAAAATGGTTGATTCTCTGAGGAAGGAATAAAAAAGACAGTTAGTTGGTACTTTTTAGCTTCCTGATATACCTAATACAATCATTTAAAACGTTCAACTGCATGCTCAGGCAAACATAATTAGTGTTACACATAAATTATTTAAGATAATATCTTACATCATACTATGTATTCTTAGTAATACTAAAGATACTGTACATTGTATCCTCCTCCACCAACATGAGTACGCCCATTGATTTCATTTCAGACATGAAAGGAGATTATAATACTCTTTTTCACAAAGCTACCTAGGAACAAAAAATGCTATCACAAAGTAACGGTTAAAAAGGAATTATTTATTCACAGAAACTGGGGAGAGGGCTCTGCTTCTTAACTTACTGCTTAAAAGCTTATAAGCAACTTATAAATTATGTTTTGCATCTTCTTTCAAACTCTGATCGTTCACAACACCCAGCTGGCAGACAAAAGCATGAAAACAGCCCCAAATACTTAAGCACCAGATTCCAAGTGGTATGAACAAATAACTCTGGAAAGGGAAATAGGATTTTAAAATACATCGTGATACAGCCTTATTGCAGTGGTGTTCTATGTGGGTTTTTCTCTCCCCATACAAATGTAGCTGTCCAGAGGTGAGACATCACTGAACGCTTCAGAGTGAAGCGGTTTAGTGAGACGTGTCAGAAATGCTTGCTACCACTCTACCTGATAGTTCCGAAGTTCAGCGATCTTTTCTTGCTGCACAGCAGAATCACTCCATATAAGGTTAGCTGTTTCATCTTCATCACGTGTTTTCACAAATCCCATTTCTCGTATTACCACACGTACTATGGAGAAATCACATACTTAAGGAATATTTCAAATCTCTAAAATAGTTCATTTTCAAAATTTAAAAATTCAGTTAAGAATTTAAACACTTCCAATATTCAGCCCTTTGTCTGAGAACAATGTTAGCATGCAAGCTGTTATTTATCTTACAATATTTCCATCAGCCTATTGCAAACCTGTCTTTACAGCATTACAGCACCTGAGGCTGGAATCAGAGCACAACCACTGATGGGAACTGTAAAGAGCTTCAGGGCATTCCACGGTCATCTAGTAAAAGTCCACTTGCACAGCTTTTAGACTTGATCTTAGCTACCACATATGTTAATTTTAAAAAAGTAATGACTCTAAGCATCACTGGAGACAGGGGACAAGAATGCCTCCTTAGTCAAGGTACAGTAGCTACAAAAGCAAATGCATACATTATTTTAATATTAAAAAAAAAAAAGATAAAAGACTGATTATGTGGCAGACACAACTCAGGTTCTAGCAGAAAAGATTTTTCTGAAGTAGTCCCCAGCATCAAAATACAGTAGTAGATTTTATTGAGAAACCTCTGTATAATAATATTTAACATTAAATTTACAGTGTTCATCTTTCAAAGCTTTAAGTAAACTTCTAAACACATCCATAACTCACAATTAGAGGATTTTTCCACAGCTTTCTTAATTACTTAAGTTTTTGCATTTCAAGGCCCTTTCCCAAGTAACAAGTGGGGAGTAATAGGTGCACAGTGTTCAAAGCTATCAACTCAATGTTACAAAAAAAAAAAAAAACAAACCCCAAAGGTTTCTTACAAAAGAAAATCCTTTGGAAATGCCTCACTGTCAGCTTGACGCAAAGTCCGTTAATCCAACCCATTAGTTAGTAATTCACTCGCGTCAGTGGCTATTAGGATGAAAACAAAATATGTAGCTTCCTACCTATTTCATACTTCGTGCCAGCGACATTTGCAGTGATGACTCCGTTCTTCTTCTTTCTGACTTTCCTTTTAATTGTGCTTTGATAGGGTAGTTCCGAACTCAAAGTCAGAGGAGCAGTTCCATGGTTATCTTTGAGAAATAACGTTGTAACTATCAACATCTTTATAACCCAAATAACGTATACCAATGAACTACAAACCCAAACATGCACTTCATTGTAACTTAGCGGTACAAGCACACTGAATAATTAATAGGCTGTATTAAAAATCCAAGACTACCATACCTCCCTCATTAGGCAAGGATGGCATTATAACCTAGGATAGTGCAGAAGCAGAGCCCAAATTCTGTTCCAAGTGCTCAGAAAATGATGGATCTGTTGAAGCCAAATTATTTAAAGCTTCGGTCACACCATTTCAGTCTCTGGTTGTAGCAAATATTACTTCCAGAATGGATAGGTATCTGTATTAAAAAACAATAAAATATAGGAGAAACTTTGTCACAGAGATCCTGAAAAAAATATAAACAGCAGAAAACTAAATATGGAAATGTTTGTAGTAACAAGTCAAAACTAATGCTTATTTTAAAAGACTGATCAAGTTACAGTATATACAAAAGTTTGTTCATTACAATTCAATTGTTTTGTTCCTGGAAAAAATAATTTTGCAGTATTAATTTTCAAAATGAGATTATATTACCTCATTTTTTAATTTTCATCTGTGTATGAGAGAATTTGGGCATGAAAATAGGTAACACTGAATTCAATCAACACTGCAAACTTCTATCTCCACAAAGCCCTTCAAATTTATAGCAATTTTAAACTGTATTTTAAGGAAAAATTTAAAATGAGACACACTGTGTAATGTGTTTTCAGGTACCAGATAGGAAATAACTGAAATCACCTTAATAATGCTTTTCCACTTCTTCATTTTTCAATATTTTTAAAGCATTTGTCCAATAATCGCTTGGTAACACATGGCTGGAGTTTCATTACCACTTCACGACACAACGGACATAATTTCAAAGGCACTTTGGGCTGGCAAGTATCTGAATTGTCAGCTTCTAAAATTAGTAATTATTTGCATAAAATGCTGTTTTTCAAGTCTACACTGATGCAAAATTTCAAATTTTTTTCCCTCTATGAATACACTACCACATGTGAAAATCCCACATATTAAGAAGTTTCTTAGGTCCAGCTTAAGCACAGAAGAAAAATGGGCTAAAATATTAGGAAAAAACTTCAGGAATAAAATATTTCTAAACGCACTGCTACATGACTTCAGGTGTGCAGCACTATTATAACAAAGTCTGCAAGGAAATAAATGCTGTCTTTGGCAGGCTGCCTCAAACAGATCTACACGTTTTCAAAACATATGCAATATAAGTTACTGATTTTTAAATGCTTTCATTTCTTTCTTGCAATTATATGTGTGGCTAAAGTTCCTTACCCTAGCTTTAGACGAGTTTATATTGCCACTTGTGGTGGTTTCAAAACTTGTTTTAAACAGCAGAAAATTACAGTAAAGTCAAATTCATCCATGTCTTATGATGTAAAACATATTTGGTCATAAGATTGCACAAGATGTGCATTAGCAAAATGACCAGAGCATTACTTATAAATCCTCTTTGGTTCGGTTTTTTTTTTTTTGTGTGTGTGTGTACATACATGGACACATCACACAGAGAGAGAGAGAGAGAGAGAGAGAGAGATACAGTTATATTCTGGACAAGTCACCCTCTTGGTAAGAAACTATAAAAGCAGATACCTTGAGCTTCATACCTTTACACACAGATGCAATGTTTGACAGCACAGTAGTAACTCCCAGCCATACCTCCTCGCAACATACTTTGCTGAACCAGAGCTCACTAAGAAAATCCCCCCAAACTGAACTAAAACTGGCAGGTCATTTTGAAGTTTTAATGTTTTGGATGCCATCATCTGAGAAGGTGGCCTGAAAGTCCTCCTGCCTGCTGGCCTACTAAAATTAGACACAGAGATGGGAAAGGAAAGCATCCATCTTCCCTAAAACCACTGTGAAGGAAAAGCAGTGCCGGGCACAATGGCTCACTGAATATTGCATGTTATCTGTTTCCCAAGCTAAGAATACCACCAGAGCACAAGACATGTTTAGTTCCTGGGAATAATACTGAAGTACGCCTGTCAGCCAATTAAGGACTTCTATGCACATACACAAACGCCTAGCAGTGGTTCTTCCGCTGTACTGGCTAAAAACTTTCAACAAATTTGGAAGAATGTCAAGAAGACTAATATTTCCCTCTGAGAAATGCCAGCCCTTACTAATACAGCATCCTTTACAAGCTATGATATGGTAATAAAAACCAAGCAGCTCATAGAGCTTTCATTCATCTTATAGTCGCAGGAAAATACCTGCCCAAAGTAACTATAACACACCGTATTCTGAAGGTGGACCATAAAGCTCCAAACTGCACTACATTGTTGAGTTAGTGTTTTTCTTTATATAGAAACTATTCTACTCTTTTGCCTAAAACACTCTTCCAGGTTTAAGTAGAAAGCACCAACCCTCAAGGCACATGACTTTCAGCCAGCCAACTTTTTAGCACACGTACACGAGTCGATGATTAAGATTTATGGTCAACTTCAGAGTATTCTATGAACAATTAGTAGTTTGCCCATATGGAAAACAAAGTAATTGGACTGACTAACTCTTACAAAAATCTCTGCAAACTGATCTTTGAAGTAACTCTTTTCTTAACAAGATTATGGATGACAATTTTCATTACCACAGCTGAAGCATGCACTCCTCTAATGATGCCAAATCTTATTGAAAAGACACATGCAGTCTATTTGTCAAAACCTGATTTAAACTGAGTTTTTCAAAGACAAAAGGGACCATTACTGTATTGTATATTCAAACTTACTCCAGGATTTTGACTTTTCACGAGCACTGTCCTATGCCAATAAACTGTAGTCTGCCTTAAGCTTGTATATAATAATTCAAAATTGTTTTACAATTGCTTCACTTCTCCTAAGCCGCCCATCTCCAAACCCCCATTTCACTGAATGCCAAAACACCAGCAGTTCTAAATTAGAAGAACTTTTCCAAAATATTATACACACAATGCAGTCCTTTCCTTTGTCCTGCTGGAAGCACCTCCTTTCCAACAGGCAAATACAGTCCAATGAAATTGGACAGTCTCAGCTTTTCTCCCCACCATGTCAAGTGCCAGGTGAGAGATAGGGCATCTCATCTGGGGGAATACATTACCCAGAGCACTCGCTGCGAGTTGTAGGCTAAGGTGCGGGAGCAGTAGACTTGCTCCTGCTTAGACCTCCATGCTTTGTGCGTCCCCGGTGCAGTTCCAGTTCTGCAGCAAGAAAACCTAAGACCAGGCAACTGAGGAGGCTGCAATCCTCCCGAGGAAACTGCAACTGTTTGTTAGGTCCATTAACACGGCTGTGCATGGTGGGGCTTCATCACACTGTTCTCATTCACTTCATAAGCTGCTAAATGAGAAGAGGATGGGGCTCCTTCCTGAGCTGTTTTGGAACAGCTGTGCCAAAAAAACCCCAAGGACCTCAGACAATAGCGAACTCTCTGCAAATGTTGCTCTTTTCATCCCTGTCTCAGCATATGGTGATGCAGAGAATCTCTAAGAGCTACTCCAAACAAATCTGGTTTGGACAGAGAAAGAAAGATACATGAGTGTCTAACGGGGGAACGGGTCACTCGGGAGAGACAGGACTACACCTCAGAGCAATAAATGAAGGGCTCTTGCTGCGGGGAGGGAGCTGGAAGGAGAGGGATGCACACTGACAGAGCACTGAGATGCAACACTGCCATGCCACATGCCCTGGCAGCCACAAGCTCCCGCACGTCTTTCCTCTTTTTGACTTCTATACAGCAGAAATCACTCCAGAGTCACTTCATTCTCTGACCCAGGTCCTCCCCAGGCACCTTTTTCTAGCTCACATCCCTTCATTTGTTATCGTTGCCCAGCCCCACGCCCAGTCAGAGCGCAGTCGTCTCAGGCATACCGAAGGGAAGAGACTTGCAGCGCAGACCACTTTGCAGCAGCCCCGGCCGCCGCGACAGAATCACCACTTACAGGGCAAGGCTTATTGCAGGGCCCACCGGGTCACGCAACAGTAACGGCAGCAGCATCGTCAGCTTATGAATACATCAAATTCCGAGTCAGTTCTTATAACCGTGACAAGTTTTTACTTATAAAATAAGCATAACCTATAACCTGCGCTCAGCTACAGCAATGTAGAGGCATATCTATCTAGTATCCTACCTGACAGACCTGTTTTTAAGAGATTGCTTTTAATAACATGGAAGAAAGTATTCGATTTCCAAAATGGGACTGACGGAGCTTGCTTAACCTTGGCAAGTCAGCCACCGGGAATCTCTGAATTCACACTCAGCAGAAAAGTATCACAGTTCCTGCTGTACATGCCATTTCCCCCCTGAGATCATGATACACACAAACTGGCGAAGGTCTGTTGCTCACCCATATCGATTCAAGGGTGGCTGAACAAAAACTGTAACCTATAAATACATGGAGACAGACTTGTGAAGAAGAAATGAATGCATCTTTGTCAGGTTAGCACATTCTTATACAAACAAGCACTTTGAATAAAAGTGTTCTACAGGGGAAAAAAAGATGATATCTTTTCTGTTGCCTGGCAAAGGTGCGAGAGAGCCAGCAAGAGAGATAATGCTGCACACAATCCTGTCCTAGAAAGAGACTGGAAAAGAAAAAAGAAAAAGGGGTGGGGGGGGAAGGAAAGAAAAAAACAAAGGAGCTTTCTTCCTCCAGGTGCAAAAGAGGGAGGGTGCTCTGGCTGGAGAGGGAAGTGGTGCACACAGACAGGGACCAAAGCAGACGCTCGAGTCCATCTAAGGGAACAGTCTGAGCAAGATATAAGGGCGCCTGGGTGAAGAGCAGCGGACAGTGGGAAGTAGTGGTTTCATAGTTAATGGAATGATCCATGTTTGCTTGATAACAAGTTGTAATATATTGTAGAAAAGAAAAAATTAAGAGTATTTTTTGCTGTTATACAAATTAAGTGTATCCTAAGAAGCTAGTAAATTGCCTGAAAAAATATTTTTTTAGGCCTAGGTTATATAGAAGCATTTTTGAACAAATCCCTCTCTTATTTCATAATTTCTTTGCTCCATACTACTCACAAGTGACCTCTGCCTTTCATGATCTTTCAGTTTACATCCTGATGCAGTGTGGAGCTGAAAAGGTTATTTTTAATCTCTAAATAGAAACTGCATGCCATCGGACCCTTTTTTTTCCCAAAGAGTAAGCAACCTAGAGAAAGGTTGAATTAATCAGATCAAAATAGAGACGGGGGAGTCAAATTCAAACTTAAAATAAAGTGGTGCAACTTGAGATTCTATTCCAAAGAACACACAAGTCAATGAGATTCTTCAGGCTAACTGGGATCATACCAGTAACTATGAAACCACTACTATGTACCCTAACAAAAAGAGACTAGATTGCATATGCATGTTTAAAATAGATTTAATCTAATAAATTTAAGCATTAAGAATGGTAGAATCATTCACCTACCAAAATTCTCCATGTTCCAAAGCAGAGACAACACTGTACCACTCAACGCACTGTTTTTTAAAGCAAACCTTTTCCTTCCTTCCTTCCAGTTACTGTGACACCACTGGTGACCAATTTGAAAAGCTCCATAGGCTATGCATGTGCTTAACTTTACATACATGAACTGAAAATGTGACTTCAAAGTTTAAGCCGTGGCACAAACGATAGGGCCTCTCAGAAACAACTAATATCTCTTAAGTGTCTTTGTATTTACTTAGGTAAAATGCTACAAAAACTAGATCGTCAGTTTTATTTCCTGCATTCTTTGTGTACAGACAAGTAATCACTCACCAACAGTGGAATATTTTAGAATAGATTTTAAAACTAGCAGACTGCTTTTTTTCTGAGCCCATTAGTGCAATTTACTCAGTGCTGTCAAAAGTGTCTGGAAATGCACAGTAGCTGGGAAGAAATCCACAAAGCTCCTGACATAAGGAGCTTTCACTCTGAAATGGAGAGACACTGAAGATATAGTTACAGAACTTGGCAGATGACCACAGGGATAGGAGGACAACATCACCACGCTGCAATCCCCACTCCCCAATTAGATGGGAAATTAAAATTAAAAATTTCACAGACACATGAAAAAGAAAGAAGTTAAAATAGTCTTCAGAGCATTGAGCATTGACCTAGCGAACACCCGAGTTCTGTTTTTTTCAGTCTGACCTAAATAAGTTTTTTTCTCCCTTAGATCTTAGAGCATGGAAGACTGGATACACCATAGTGAGGGGTCTGCTATTTATTGCAGTTATACAAAACTATAATTTACTTTTGATCTGGAACTAAGCTATAAAATGAGGATTCAAAATGAGATTAAGACATGAACAGAAACTATAATAGCCAAAAATGCCTTCTTCACTACCACCCTCAAAAAGCAAGGTAATAACAACTTGCAGTAATTAAACTGCAGAATTAAAAGCATCATACCCTTCCACAATTTTTTTCAATGTGTCTTGACAAAACCTATGTTGAAGTGTCCTTGCTACAACCAAGCATAGCTGAGCAGTTTTTTTGTAACATGCTAAAAAAACAATTTGGTGGCAAGGGCAAGTTCTCACTCCTACAGAGAAATCCGAGATGCAAAAAGCAATCCTCATTTTGAGGCTCAATGTATCAAAGTGATAAGTTTGTTTCTAAAAGGCTATCTGTCAGCTGGCTTAAAAATGCATACACATTAGGGTTTGGTTCAAGATATTCTGAAGTCAAATGAAATCTATTAATTTCAACAGCCTTTGCTCTCACCATCAAACGAGATGAGATGCTTATTCAGCAGTTCTTTCAGATAAAGTGGATGTACAGAGTTCTCAGGTATTTGATTTGCTAAGTGGACAGCTACAAGCTACACAAGAATACAAACAGCATGATTTACACAACTTAAAATTTTTTCGAATCATGCAGTTCTGTAAAACAGTCCTCTGAAGTAGTTTATCCAAATGGGCAGCACTTCTAAAACTTCCAAAGTTTCTCTGAACTACCAAACAGACAACCAAAATGACCAAACCAAGCTATGGTAACAGCACTCTACCTCTGAATCCATAAGTTACAGTGATTTTAGTGTGAGTTTAACCTTACAGCTGCCATTTCCCATTCAAGACCCCGATCAGTAAAGACCCTAGAGTCACTCTTAGCCCTCTGCAACACAGCTTATATAATAAACATAATTTTACAACCCCTATTAGCAATACTGAGAGCATAAACTATCCTGACCCTTCCAGTCTACCTTCAAACTCAATGCTGAACAGAGTCCACATCACAGTTGTGAACCTGTATCTTTTGCTGGAGAACATCAAAGATGGGTTATCCTAAATGGTTGGAGTCTGGTGAGAAGACAAACCCTTCGGTGCCAGCTCCGAGGCTCAGCCACACACGTTGGCCCAGAGCCTCGGGGGCTTTGCCGTCTCAGCTCATGGGAGAGTTTCTTTTGGTCTTTCCTGCCTTTGCACTTCACCGCTTTGGGTTGGGGTTTTCCATTGTTTATTATCAAAAAAGGTCTACGAAATGGCAAGTATATATCTCCAATTCAGAAAACAGGAAATATATTCGAAGCTGTTAAGATGGTGGAAGTGTCACAACAGAAGTGTTTCACAGGAATTAATCACTTCCTACTCACAATATACAAAGATCGGAATTGGGCACAGAAGCAATTTTTTTTTCTTTTCAGTGCTGTCTTGAAGCAATATTGCTTCTTTTTGAGTTCATCCATTTTCCAAAAGGAAGCTTCAAATCCTTGGCCAAATTTAAATCAATGTCAAAGCTTTCAAAACTGAAGATTGATTTTCTCTGCAAAAACTGACCTCCAAAGTGTCTTTCATAGAAGAGCGCACAATGTGACTATCTCTTCGCTCATTTTCACCCTTCAAAAGCCCTTTCTAATGTGATAACATTTTTGAGACTGTTAGCAAATTGAGTGGTATAGAGTTTCACAGTTATGTTCTGAATATTGAAAGAGAGGACCATCAAAGAAAGCAAGACAGAATTAGAAGACTACAATAAAATGGACAAAGTTTGAATCTTTTGCTTGTTCAGTAAACATAGGAAATATACTAATTGACAAGGCAAGTGAAAAGAACCTGACTTATAAATCAATAATTCATAAATAAAATGCAGGGAACTTTTAATAAATATCATTTAGCATTCAAAATGGCACAGAAAAATACTGACAAAATAGCCCAAACAACCCAAAGTGCAACCGTGTTTTTACACAGTAAAATCTTAATTTCAGAAAACATATATCTGCATCACTCACTGCTAAAAAAATATCAGCTTTAATGTTCTACTCTCTGTCAGCAAAAAGCATAGACAACGCATAGGTCTTGCACAACTGCTCACCACTTCCTTAAGTGTTGATAGCACCATAAATCTGTCAGCAGGACAGCATTTCACCAACTCTCAAAACTCCTAGCCCCACAATAAGTTCCACTGAACACTGCTGAATGGAAACCCATCCCTATTTATTGTAACTACCTACTTCAGCAACACCAACAATTATTCCACCTTCATTTAAAATAGCACTGGCGCAATCTAGGCATTTTCAGCCTAGAAACATACACTACATTAGAGTGCATTGGCCACATCAGCTCTGCAAGAGACAGCTGAGTGGCATGATACCCGTCCCCTCAAATGAAGCATTCCCTTCAAAGCAAACAGCTGAAGGACCCTTGTTCAACTTGTCTTGGGGACCACAAGTGCAGGAAGCCATGCGGACTGCCGGACTGCCGCACGCTAAGGGCCAATGCTCTTTGTGGTGAGACAGCCATGGCCACTAATGAGAGAAACAGAGATGATAATGTGCAGTACTGGTTTTGTGTAACGGTAATATTGAAGTCTGACATTAACAGTGTGGTTTTGGTAGGGGAAAGGGTAAATGAGAGAGTTCAGAGAGGAATTGAGTTGTGGCTTCTGTGGGAACATCACCGCTCTGCTTTTGACTTTGCAGTGCGCCATCCATGCCCTTCATTACAGCATGTCAACATATGCCAACAAGTACCACAGAGTGTTTTAAATTGTGTACACCACACACTAATGACTGCTGAAATTAAACTA
This sequence comes from Phalacrocorax aristotelis, assembly GCF_949628215.1. Taxonomy (NCBI): domain Eukaryota; kingdom Metazoa; phylum Chordata; class Aves; order Suliformes; family Phalacrocoracidae; genus Phalacrocorax; species Phalacrocorax aristotelis. The sequence goes on from NC_134281.1 coordinate 55,037,980, forward strand.
TTCCTTTCTTTTTCTATCGTTCACTTCTCAAAAGATTTATTTCTCTAGCGAGAGCTAGAGATCTTCAGTATCTACAAGACAGGACAATTTAACATTTTACATATATCAACATAGTTGTCTTTGTAGAACAGAAAAAGCAGTAATTGTTTAATGAAGCCGATATATTTGCAATGATTCCTTATATTATAAATAGGCCTTGGGGGAAGATTTACTGAGGATACTATCTTTAGAAGGTTCCCACTCACACATCAGATTCTGCCTCTCTTGCTTAAAGCATTGGCTAGGTATGAAAACAGCCTCAAGTTCAGGGATACAAGAATACATATATAGTTAAAATAATTTCCACAGACCTCTGCGCATTGCAAGAGCCACACCTTAGCCCCACATGAAGTATGTCCCACTACATCTCATTTTTTACAGGCCTACCATTCATAGATCTATTTCAGCATCTCTAGATGCAGACTGCTGTCATCACACATGGCCCACAACAACTCTGATTTGAGGATTACATCATCCTAATTCACATGCTGCCACATAACAATGTTTTCTAGTTTAGCAACAAGGATGACTCTCACAAAGCAGCCTGAAATATAAATTGGCAGACATTAGCCTGCAGGTTTAGCACCTGAAGTGAAACATTAAAAAAAAAAAAAAAAAAATCAGGCCCTGAATAAGCCACCAGGTGCACTCACAAGAAACATCTATTCGAAATCTTCTTGACCATGGAAGTACAAAGAAGTTGCTCATACATGATCACTGAATTGTTTATCATATTATACTGACACTTCCAATCAATGAGCTCAGCTCCACTGGGAATACTCGTATGCTTGTATGAGGGCTGGCAGACCTCTAACATTTTAATGCCTGTGCCATGTACTTCTACTCTGTAAAGAAAAAATGACAGTCAAATACTCGCAGCTGGCCTACAGCATCACAAAGACTACTGCAACCAACACTCAGTGCTCATCATACTTTACAAACAGCTGATCAAGCCAGCCAGAAGCTCCAACACCTACGAAACATTTTGGCAAAAACATGCTTTCCTCCCCACAGCTTAGTATTTGGGGCTCAATGGGGTACCCCTGATTTGAAAATATTTTTGCAAATGAAAACAGGGCAAAAATCAGCAGTTTCAAAAGGATGGGAGTCCTCAGAAGCTTCTCTAACTAGAATTGACCCAATTGATAAAAATTCCTTTAAAAGGCTGGATTGGCTCCAAACCCTCTGTGTCACGCTATTTTTAGCCATTGTAGGGGATCTAAATAGAGTCACTGTCCTCATCAGTAATGAGATGAGACTCCAGTATCATACTATAGAAATATTTTGTGTATATACTGCTCATTGGTAGAGAAATTCAGCATGTTGTCAGAAAGCCTAGAAAAATAACACGCCTTAAATATTGACCCTAAATTGAATATCCAAAACAAGACAGACAAATGAGGTACATCATACGTCATACACACTAGTTTTAATTTTTGCTTAAAAGAACAAAGCATGAGGATAGCCCACCAAAAAGTAATTTTCCAGGATATGCTTGAACTCGGAGGATGAGAATAAGGTACCTTCTGAATGATAAGTACAGCATTACTGATGCAACCCTGTAGCATGGAACAGTTTATTTATTGAGTAATCATACATTGCCTCTGAGGTACAGAGATCTTACTGACATCAGAGCTTTTAATGCAGTTTAAAATAACTTCAAAATCTGTGGAGATAACTGCCCTAAGCATGCCTATTTGCCTTCATGACTTAAACCACAGCAGCAGCGCAGTTCCAAGTTTGGAACAATATCACAGTTAGCCCTGTCCTCATCCATCTTGGTCAGCTCCCAAAAAGCAACACTTAAAAGCAATTGGCTCTGGAGTGTGTGGTTTTCTTGTTTTGGTGGTTGTTTTTTTTAAAAAAAAAAAAGTCATTGTGTGCTGGTTAAGAGCTACGCTTGATAAATGTACTGAAATAAAAGTCCGCAGCCAGAAGCTTGAGCAGTGGGATATTCAATTCATTTAGCAGGGCTCAATTTGATTTTTCATTGCTTTAACCTTGTATTTTTTAAAGGTGCATTCTTAATGAAGCAGAAAGGCATAAACTTAGACAGTCAAATATATGCTGGCTACAAAGTTAACTGGTTTTCAAATATTCAAAAGAAACAAATACATTAATTTCTTACTGTTATAGCAACACACACCACCACCCAAAATAAAACATGATTGAGAATTGATCCACACACTCTTAATCATATTATCTTAGGCTGAAAACTATAATGTTTATTATTTCGTGCTTCTGACTCAAAATAAATCACACCCTTCGTATTATAGAAGACTTTTTTGTAGCCAGCGAGTATTATATTTACCTGATGACCATGGATTAGGAAGAAAGAAACGCATCAAACTGAGCCAAATTTATTTATAAATACAAAGGTATAGAAAAGTTACAACACACCTATTAACCATAAGAATAAATCTTCCATTATATGTTTAATGCAAAGTGTTAGTACAAATGAAAATGAAGGAGAAAGACCATTGATAATCCAAACAGAAAGAAATGGAGAATAAACTGGGATTCACAGTTGGTTGTTGATCCAGGACTCTAAATATTATTTCACAACTATTAAACTTCTTCCCATTTGTTATGCTCCTTTGATTACTCAAAGAAAGAGCTTTTCTCCAGGAAATTTCCCAGTTCTGTCATTTGGAAGAAACGTACACAAAGTACAACACTTGTCTCAAGTCTATAGTGCAAATGAGATCAAGCCATACCTAGCAGGATCTTTCCCCATAGCCCAGTGAAGTAAATATAGATATTTCTATTGACTTTTGTGGACACAGTTTGTTTTGTATTATAGTGTTTTGGTTCCAGAACAGCTCTGCTGGCAGCACAATTCAGGAATATAATTGACACAGACTCATTTGGTAGCAAGACCAACCCATGTCTCATCCACGTCATAACTACAGTCCATTTAAATCAAACCTTCAGCACAGTAGAGATAGAGCTAAAAATAACTGAGTTGCCTCTGATTTTCTCTCTTTCTCAACAAAGATTATAAGCTTCAAGCATCCATTTCAGAACTGCTTGGTTGTCTAAAGGCAGTGCTTCAAATTTTGTAGCTCATGTAGGATGCACAGGGTCAGAATCCAGGATTACTGTGCAGGCAATATATAGACATATCACCAGAGGAACAGCTTCATGCTGTTCTCCAGAAGCATATTTTGTCTAGCTAATGGATCAAGATTTCAGAAGATGCTACCAAATCTAGCTCTCTTTATTATAAGGAAAGATCAACTGCAAGCTCAAGGATAGATTAGAAAGAAAAATGGAAAAAAGGCACAAGAATCCTGAGGGGGAAAAAAAACTCATTCCAAAATATATGCGCTGGACAGAATGTATAAGCGTTCAGTCGGAAGGTAATGTATTTCAATTAACATAGTTTCCAATAAAGAGCAATAGCAATTAAAAAAAAAAAAACTAACCACACAACTTAGCAGCAGCATGTGGCAGGATTATATACCAAATGCATCTGCATACAAATTACTGATAAGAGTGCAAAGTGTTTATTTATCATGGATTTAACTGACAAGATTAGATACTGCAGAATAAACAGTCATACCGGGACCTCCCACTGACATGGAAACAGATTTAAAATAATTCTGCGGTAGAAGTAGCAAAATGAAATCACTTACCGTTAGTGTTGCATTGCTGAAACTATCTGAAGAGTCAGCCCCCTGGAAACAGATTTTTCTATCAATAATTGACAGCTGATACAGTTTCAGGCAGCGCCGGTACACCAGGGAAAGACACGCTGCTGCAGCAGCTCCTTCCCTTTCAGCCTATCCCTAGCACTTTATAGATGTCTTTCTTAACCCTTTCTAGGCCTTTTCTCCCTGTGTTTTGAGTGAAAAGAGAATGCATGATACACGGTACAAGAAAAGAACGCGCTATTTCCCACCTTACTTACAGTGTGACAAGAGCCGTGGGAAGAAAGTCAGTAGGATTTAGTCATAACAATAAGCTAAAAAGAAGTAAAATCTAAAACCAGAAAATGACTCAGTGACTGGGAAGGAGTTATACCAGAGACATGAGGTACTGTAACCAGAACAATGATTTCTCCAAATGCATAATTAAGAGGTCAAGACCACTATAACATAAAATAGTAGCAGAAGTAAGCTAAAGAAGATTAATAGTTCATTAATCGCTATAAGAAAAATGGTTATGATTCTCTTCCAGCCTCAGACCAATAAGATTCAGGTTTTGAAATCAAACCGATGGTTTCAGTGGGGCCAGGATTACGACCTCATACAGCAACCTTTAAACCAAATGAAATCTTAAGTGATGGAAAGAGAAATGTTACTTCCTGTCCTGGGATAACCCTTTCTGTAGTACCCTGAAACCATTCACATTTCTTAAATTTGGTTTTTTTCTTTTACAATGTCAATTTATATCAATGAGAAATTGTTTTCTGACATCCTTTCACAAGATGACTTCGGTCACATTATTTTTCTTTTTCATGAAGAAAAGGTTGGTCTGATGCGATAGCTCAGTACATTTTAAGAAGGGTGGACTGGTCCAACAGGTTATTTCTCCTCTTGGGAAAAAGAAAAACAAACAAAAAACAAAAAAGAGAGAAAACTCTGGGGAACAAAACTGCACTCCATTCTTTTGTGCCTGTGTCGTAGAGCAGTCAGGCCCATCACACGTGCCAGACAAGGCCAACTGCACCACTATTTTCACACCTGTCCTGCAAAGACAAAGTGCTGTGGAGAGCCAGATTCTAGGGAGATGAAGGAGGATATATTCACGTAAAGCGGTTATAGTCCTACTAGCTGTAATGCCATCCTCCAGGAATCACATACAGGTAGAATTAAGCTGGGAGAAGAATGTGCAAAGGCTACAATATATGTAAATGGCATTTCCTCTCACTTCCTCTCCCCTTAAGTTTACGAATTGTAAGAGTAGATGCTCTCTCTGAACAACAGAGAATGCCTCTCCTGCTTGCCCATTCAAGTGAAATAGAATGTCAGAGGAATGTCCATATTTGGACCATGAGTACAAAGAAATAATGCTCTGAAAATTCAATAGCTCTACCACAGTTTGTTGCCATTTTCCCCAGTTCATAAGAAGTGTGGTTCTCCCTTTCACCCAAATCAGTAGGGAAAAGCACTACAATGCAATCCCACAGATGACACATTTATGATGCAAGCACATTTATTCCTCAAATATAAAGACACAACAGTGGACTCATCTGTATAAATGTAGACCCCTACAATGTAGATTTTGAGCTGGTTTCTCTGAGGTGCTTTCACAGACAGCCTACATACAGTCAGTGTAGGCAGCCGCAGATATCTGGATTGTAGATGAATAAATGTTGGTGAGATGAATCCCATCCAAGATGCTCAGCATTAAAACCTCACCCTACGTAAAATAAACAAAAAACAAACACAAAAACCCAGCCCACCAAGGACTAAGACCTCTCCTTGAGCCACGATTGGACTGGTACATCTTCCAAAACTGAAGAAGAGATGAATTCAAGAACCTTGAAACAGTAGGAAGTTCTGGGAGGAAATTCAGTGCAACCAACCAAGACACAATTTCCTGTGGAAGCACAGAACTGGTGGTGAAACCTGGACATCTCTGCTCAGGTCTCTTCTCACAGACAACTTTTCCCATAGCCCCTCATACTGTCTTGGTTCCAATTTTCTTACTGCTGCAGAGAATCAGCCTCAACTGGACCATTAATGTGTCACCCTCAAACAGCTGGAACAGCATTATGCATGCACATCCCACGACTGACTGGGAGGTATTTCTTCTTTATCAGTGAAACTAAATTGTGCGCTAAGTATCTGCATCAGGCATTCCCAAACACCTACTCACAAAAATATATCTTTTATTTTCATTCCTCATAAACTTTATTTCACTTTCTCAGAAATATCAAAGGCTTGCTTCCCATGTATGTCTGGATTCCCAAGTGTTGCTTTTGGCAGAAGGGCCACAATGTCCTGTCATTTTCTCTTCATACCTAGAGGCAACAGAGAAAAGTCATAAACAGGCTTTTTTTAAGCAACTGCTTGGGGTCATTAACCACATCACTTCTCAACTGGTGTCTAGAATTTCAGACCTAACTCTGTATTGTTCCCTCACTTTTCTTCTGTTTCTTCACCTGTGGATGCTGCTCTGGGCCGATATCCTACAAGACTCACAACTCTACTAAAAATCTTGCAACAGTCCAAACCAGCACTGATTCCTGGCTCGCCATGCAGTAACACTTTATTTTACTTACTGAATATATCCTCCCCATCCTCAGAAGCATTCTTTTCAGAAAATGCTTCCATTTTTAAAATGGTACAAAATGTACCAAAGTCATGTTCTCACATCACTCTTGTGCGTTTTTAAGCAAAAAAAATCTTTTATTCAAATTAATGCCTAATTGTTAATGCTCAGTAGTAATTTATAGCCTTTCAAAGACTTCAGGTTGACATAAAGATAAAAAAGTAGGATATTATTATATCCCTCTAAAAAGCCACATGAAATAAAATGTAATAAAAAGGTTGTTTTTTCCTGGGTGAATAAATTGCACGTCTTTCAGATCTCTTCCATCAATAATTCATATAAAGTGTTTTAGCACATTTCTCCCACCCCGCACCCCACCGCGATAACCCTGGAAGAGTAAAACAATATAACAAAACTCACAGAAATGTAATGTTCAATGAACACTAAACACATGAAAACCACCCACAAAAGCAAAGAAAATGCAGACTTCCATCACATAGCTCTATTCCACATTTTCTGAGAAAAGTCCATTCTGAGCACACAAATAAGAGCAATTTCCCCATCAAATCTCACAGCCTTCTGCCCTGTCAGTCCACCCTTTCTTGCGTGCATACACAGTATCTCGGTCTTTGCCTCTTCACCTGCATGAATTCAGTATTAAGCATCTGATTTCATTTTCTCATACTATACTCCAGTGCTTCCACTGCACCCTATAGGTATATCACCGTGCTGGTTTTCAAGCGCTAAAAATAAAACAAACACATGTCAACCCAAGGACAAAGTTGGAAGGAAACATACTTGAATGTAACCAAAGAAGAATATATTTAGCATTTTGCTACTAAGCAAGGATGAAAATAAACTTGTCAACACATTGCTGTGTCCTACTGTGAAGCCCACACCCCACTCAATTCTTTCTGTAGCATTTATTATATATGAGAAGTGGATTTAGTCTGTCTTCTTAAGAGTGACTGTTAGTACTCTATTAGTACTGCTGGCCAGAAGGGGCTCCTGAACTGCAGCGTAAAGCACTTACATCCTTTTAGGCGGTCAGGTTTTCTATCAGTTAACAGTAATGCAGCCATCTAAGGTGCATCTGAGCAGTGGTGTGTATTAGGCTTCCGTGGGATATCCTCCCAAAGTGACGCTTGTGGCGCAGGTGGGAAAGGCGAGTACTAAATCAGAATGCTGTCTTCTTCTCTGTGTCTTTCATTATTATGGTTAATCTGGACTCTCCATAAAGCAGTACTGTTTCTGTGTCCCCAGAGATGGATGCTCACCATAAAACATGATTATATTCTTAAATATTGCCTTTGAAGCAAAGATCTTTTTTTAAATGAATACCTATATTTTAAACATTTTAAACTATTTGAACTTCTATTTTTGACATCTGGAAAAGAAATATTACAACTATATGCATTGGTCTTCATCTTTGAGACCCCAATATTCAGATTAGAACTGATACTGAAGGCAAGAACCATTATGCCTGCTTCATTTAGTCCTTTAATACACAAAACCAAAAATTTCTTCTGCTACATTAGAGCTTGTTTCCTGATGTATGGAGTTCAAGGCAAGAGCAAAAATGTTAAGTGAGTATAAGTTAATGTGGTGGTATTTTAAAATGATTTTGTACAGCTATATGAACATTTACAAGAGAAGGCAAGGAAGAATATTGCGAACAAACAAAAGGCTAAGACTAAGCCCTGCAGAACCTGTAGGTTCCTGCATCCACCACCACAAAGAACAACAAGGCACTATAGAACCTCCTGGTCTGAGAAAGCTTCTGGCTCCAAGAGGGGTGCTACTGTGGAGCAGGAAGATTTGCTCTAATGCTCAACAGATTCAAAGGTTGACCACTTCAGTACGTCACAACGTTTTTTTTCCCCGTATCCATTCCCAATTACAGATGATTCTCTTACCCATCAGTGTAGAGGGTATCAGCGAATTCCATTCTAAATTTAAAATACATTAGCATTTTAAATATTAATATTTAAAAGGCTTATTAGTTCCAGTAAACTTTAAATGAAGCTCGTAATGTCTGCAAAAGGAGTAGCTGCAAAGTACCACTCTGGCAGGATTTTAGGAAAGCATTAATGGAGCTCTAAAGAGCTTCCCCATATTTAATAAGGGCCATTTGAATCCTACTGCCAGAAGCTGAATGGCCCCAATTAACTCTGTAGGTGTGTAAGGAAAAAAAAAAGTAGTGAATCTGAGGCTAAATACTGTGAAGTTCACAAGGGGCAACCAAAATCCAGCTAATATCCCCCAATACGTATGCTGTAGTACTTGCAATGAATTTTCTTAACTTTGAATGCTTGTAAGCATCTTTCCAAATAAAATTAACTCCCACTATCTTCATACCGCATCTAGCCTTCTTTTAGGAAAATATGACTATTCCCTCCTGCCTCAGATGATTGTAGAGTCACTGTGTCAACTCCAGATGATGGAAATACCTCATCAAAAAGGTAGAAGGCTGACAAGCATTCATCTTTTTCTTCAAGGACTGTTACAAGGCCAATCAATACAATTCATTGTCTTCATGATTTAGGATTGGCCAAAAAGTCACAAGCCTTCAAGGCAGTAATAACACCCAACATTTTCTGAAGGTTTGCAGAAACTTACAGATATGAGAAATAAGCATTGTTGATTTCAATAAGCTGCCTTTACACTGATAAAACTGCAGCACAAAGCCAAAAAAACATTAGTGACTCACATATCAAAAAATTATCTTGCAACATTTTGTCATGCTCATTTTTTAGGACAAGACAGAAGCTTGATACAAGTAGATGCAAGGTAGCTTGGGAAATGTTATCAATTTCTCGATTTCAGACGTTAAGATTTCATTCCAATTTTCTTGGTTTTCTAAGGATTTCCATCCTTAAATTAATAACACGTTCTCAATTTGTATGAAGCATCTGCACGTACCTATTAAACACAAAAATACTCCTTAATATAACATTAAAACATAGGGAAGAAAAAAAAAGAAAAAACCCCCGAACATTAGAAAATGCGGAAGTCCAAGAAATGACTCATTTGCCATATGTATCCTACAGAGATTTTTAAAACTTAGAATAAATACCCACAGATGGAGATTCAAATCAAGAAATCATATTTCAGCCTTTCTTGATGCTGACAATCCAGAGCAAGCACAGTCAGCAGCCAGCATTAGTCCCCCACATTTCACCTTCAAAAATATATTTATGGCTTTCATTATCAACATAGAGTATTATAAAGATCTTAGAAAAAAGTCCTACCTACACAAAAGATTGCAGGATGGTTTAGTGTCTAACTGCTTGTTGACCAATTCATCTCCTAGTTTCTCAGACTTGCCCACAACTTTATCTACATTGCCAGTTTGACACTGTCAGCGTCAGAAGAGCGTGGGAACAACGCCTGATTTGATTGCAAACCTGAGCCCCAGATTACTAAAATGATTGCTAGATTACTGGAATAATTACCTAATAACTGCTGACAGGCTTGATCTCCTGGCCTCTTCTAACACTCCCAAACTAGTGGGCAGATCCCTTCGGAAGTATGTGGAATGTATCCAAACCATCAGAAACATAGAAAGGGGGCGTTTTTTCTTGAAAAAAAAAAAAAAAAATTTACAACCATTGTTCTAGACTTTCTTGCATAATACTGACAGTATCTACAGGTAAGGTAAAAACACATTCTTTCCTTATGAAAGAAGTTACATATTCTGTATGAAATAGCTCATGTAATTTCCTGAAACTTTGTAACATTTGTCTTCAGAGAATCTGGCTTCAAAAATAATACTTCCATGTGTCAGCGTAGACATTACATTTACTCACCATGTAGGAAAACCCCTGGCATAACAACTGCTTCTGTCATTTTTTGTTCAAAGTAGCATTAACACATACCCTATTTCTATTAAAAACTACATGGTAGTACTTAAAACAGGGGCAAAAGGTTCTACTGATGCCAAGTCACCATATATTTAGAGCTACTCTGTAGAATTTGGGGGGCAACCATTACCCACACAAAAAATGCTTCTAGTCTTTCAGTTGTGAAAACAGCAAGCAGAATTTCTCCGAGTATTATTTAGATAGGTGCTAACACCCTGGTACATAAAATTAACAAAGGATTTAGGCAGAGAAGTATACTGAACCGGGGCGGGGTGGTGTTTCTTTGTTGGTTTAGGGTTGGTTTTTTTTTGAGAAGGAGTAGCTAATTTTGGTATTCAAACTGCAAATACAAAAGGCACAAAAGCGATAAATACTGAGACCTTAAGTCAGTTTCGCAGACTTGAGCAGCAACCCCAGCACCAATTGCTTTTCCTTTTTCCTTACAATTACGTGCGATTTCAATAGCAGAAATTCAGAAATATTCCGCAGATGACGGCCTCCCAGCTAAGCGCAGAGAAGCCCAGGAAGGACTCGCATCTCCGGAGATTTAACTTGTTCTACATTTCGGCCTCCGCGGGGTACCGCCACTGCCAACAGGCGATCCCGTTTTAACCTTAACTGGCTCCGACGAGACCCGGCCGTACCGGCGGCACGTCCCGCACGGCTGATGGACTTGGCGTGCAAAATTTGCGGGGTGGGGAGGGAGGCAGATCCCGGAGCGGGCCCCCCCTCCTCGCCCCGCGGGGCGCGGGCGGTGGCGCTCCCCTCCCGCCCGCAGCATTCAGGAAACTTCCCGAGGGGCCGGCGGCACCGCGCCGTCCCGCCACGGGCTGCGGGGCCCGGCCCCCCCGCTGCCGGCAGCGCTTCGCCCCGGGCCGGGCACCCGAGGAGCGGCGGGGGCTGGCGGCCCTTCCCCGTGCCCACACACCCGCCGCCCCGCTCGCCGGCACCCCCCCGGCTGCCCTTCCCCGCCGCCCCTCCTGCGCGGGCGGCGATGCTGAATCACCACAGGCGGCCGCTCCGCCGCCTCCCCCCGGGGACGGGCAGCCTGCCGCCGGTGGCGTGAGGGGACGGGCGGGCGGAGAGGGCGAGCGCCCCGCCGCTCCCTCAGGGTTACCTGTGGCGGCGGGGGGCGGGAGGCCCCCGAGCACTGCGGTGCTCCCGGGCGGCGCGGCGCGGCCGGGCCGGGCGGAGCGTCGTGCGCCTCCCCGGCGGCAGCATCCGAGCCGGCGGCTGCCGAGCCGGGCACTAGCGGGAGGAGGAGCGGGAGGTTACGGCGGGGAGCTGGGAGAAACCATTCCCCGCGCGGGGGCACCGCCGGCGGCCGGACAGGCGGGGCGAGGAGGACGGGCCCTCCCACACAGGTACGCGCGGGGAGAGCGGCTGAGGGAGGCGGGCGGTGGCCACCGAGCAGGGCGGGCGGCGGCGGGCGGTGCCGGGAGCGGGGCCCAGCCCCGCCGAGCCGCCGGTCTCCCCCTCCCCGCTGGCGGTGGGAGCGGCCCGCGCTGTCTCCCTGCCCGAGGACGCGAGCGGAGGACCTGGCAACGGTGCGGGCAGCGCCTCACCGGCCCGGCCGCGGCCGGGGGGGGGGGGTGGTTCCGCTGCCTCCCGCCCCTCGGAGCCGCGCCTCCCGGCCGCTGCGGGGCGAGGGGGCCCCAGGCCTGGCCCCGGCCGTAGGGAAGGGCCGCTGCGGTGGGCTGCCGCAGGCGGGGAGGGCCGGGCCGCCAGCCAGGCGCTGCTTCCCCCGCCCCGCCGAAGCGGGCATCGCCGTGAGGTGAGGTGCGGGCGGCGCCCCGGCGGTGGCGGCCGCGGGGTGCGCGGGGCCCGCCGTGGCCTGCCGAGAGCCGCTGGGCTGTACGCCCTTTGAAAACGGCGTTTTTCCCCCCTTCTCGTTCAGTTTAGTAAGCGATGCTTTCCTCCTGCGTGCATAAGGGCTGCGTGCCGCTCGGGAAGCGCCGTCTCAGCCTGCTGCGGAAGCACTCCGCGTCCCGGCGTAAGGCACGCGACCTCGTCAGATAAATGCATTAAAGGTTATAAAAAAATGGAGGAACATTTGTCACGCAAAGATTTTATAGAGTGTTACCAAAAGAATAAAATTTTTTTTAAAATCTTCTTTGAGAATAATAAAAGTATCTGAAATTTAATCCACTCTCTCAATAGATTTAGTACCCTTTTTGTTTATCAAGGTTAGGAGCCCGATTCATAAGCAGTGGAAATGACTGCTTGGATTTAGGCTGATTTATATTTGCCATGGAACTAGCTGTATCTTTTACTGACTTATTCTGCTTGCTAATGTTTGGGTTTTCTTCTGTTTTATCAATTAACTTACTTTATTCATCCTATTACATTCTTACATCACACATTCCTCACTACTGCATACCTTTAAAATCAATTTCAGTCTAACCTTTTCTGCACAATCTCTTGCTAAAATAGGCCTTCCAAGAGAATCTCTCCAACTGCCTTCCCAAAGTAATTACAAATAAATCCAATCAGTAGGCTTAGCTTAAAGTTTTCTTTTTCTTGGCCTGAAAGAACTGGAGGGGAAGAAGTTGACAATTTTAAATGATGTGAAGCAGGCTGGTTGAAAATGTAATTGCAACTTGAACAGCATTATGGTTTTTGTTCTACTTTAACATCTTGCAGGGTAAGCTGATATTTTAATAGGAGCAGATCATGTGCTTCTTGCAAGTATTCGAATGATTCTTAAGGACAAAAAGCCACATGAAAAATCCTTTAGGGGATCCTAGAGAGACATCAGACTGTTTTGTTATGTGTAGTATGGATTTGTACCTTGTAAAGTTAAAGAATGTCTTACTTTTTACGGACATGTTTTTATTGGGTTTGATTGCAGCTTACAGTGTGGGTTTTACTGATACACAGAAATTATCATTTATTTACCACTCAAACCTTTGTTAGGCTTGTCAAAAAAAAAAAAGAAACAGAGGTATAATTTCTGCCCACAAGCATATAATCTCATAGAAATTCACATGCTTGTTTGTGTAGGTAGATGTTTGTAGGAACAGATCTAAATTTTAATGAAAGAAATGCCACGCTATAGCAGAGGCGATGGGCTCTGAGGTTGTCCCCATGTAAAGCGTTCTTTATTTTCCTCACAGCTGCGAGAAGGATGTGTTACAGGATGCTCATAGGGAAAGGTTTGATTTTCCTTCCGTTAGTCATTTGGAATGCTGCCACCGACTGCAGATGAAACCACTTACACAGTTTACATGCATTGCATGTTATGTCCAGGTCAAAGCTTGCTTGGGGCCTGCAGCAGATCCTGCCTGCTTTGTCTGAGCTGCGTGCCCGCATGCTGTGCCCTGGTCTCTAACACCCCAGAGCGAGGTGCGCCTCTCTGCTGAGCAAATTATGTTATATAGCAGGAAAAGCAGCAAATCAAATGAGAGTTTATGATGAGAGATTGTGCCCAGCTGTTGCTTTATACTTTGCAGGCAAACCTGGAGCTTGGCATGATGACTGTGCCCCGCTCTGCTCCTGGCAGACTTTTCTAAAGGCCCAGCCTCACTTCCAATGCTTCGCCTTTCCAGGGGAGGGCTGGTACAAAGAGATGCCGGTCTCAGCTGGGAAATCACAACCTATGACACAGCCTCCCGGCAACGACCTAAGCCTGGCAGCACAAATGCCTTTTCTCATCCCCATTCCTGGGAGGTGGGAGGCATTAATCTCTTCCAGAATGTGCTTTTAGTTGTTATTTCCCAGAAGCAGATCAGATTTACTTTTTTTTTTCCCCCCACATGTGATCTGTATTCTGAAACACTCTGAAAGTAGACAGCACTCACTACCTCCGTGTTGAAACGTTAGAGCTAATAAAATTTAGTAAGAAACCAAAACAGGGTATTAAATACACAGATGCTTGATTAGGAACATGAAATAAAATTTTATTTTTAAACTTGAGCTAGTTTAAATATTGAACATTGATGCACTTGAGACAACAGATGTGCCTAGATAATTATTGTAATAGAACTAGCAATAAAAATACCTTTTATGGCATGAAGATCATCCAGAAAACTAGAGATCAGTAAGAACGCTTTCTCAGAGATCTACATGTTTCTATGTATTTTCTCAGTTTTTTCCTGGTTTTCCTTCCAGGATGCTGCATACCTTTATGACTTTTGATTGTTACGGTAGAAGAATTACAGGGGCAATCAGATCAATCCTATCTTTCAGAGACAGATTGATTATTTATTTGAGCACAGTTCCTATTTCACCTCTCCTGATACCGGTAACATACTCCCTGAATAATTATGAGCACTGTAAAGCTGCATATGTTATCCATCTCAAAGCCAGGAAATATAATTCCTTCAAAATAAAGCCGATAATTAAATTCTCTAAAGAATATTGGGTTTTGAACTAAGTAACAAAACAGGCTTTGAGATGCAAATCTATTTCTCCTGTCCATTCAACCATCAGCTTGCAGAGGTGCAGTAGGTTGCACAGTCTGATACGGTCCAGAAATCTGAAGTTGTGTTTATGCCCTTGCTTTGGGAACAGGTTGTATCTTCATGCAGCTGATAGTGCTGGAGAGTGCCAGAAAGACTGTGTTTCACAACATTAGAAGTAACAATCCTGAAGTCCAAAATCTTTGAAACAGGACCAGCATGAAGCTGTATAACATGAAACTTAGCTATTCCAAGTGTGTTTTCTTCTGTTTGCATGACATTCATCTTGGAATATATTTACAAAGTAGTTAATTATGCTTCTCTGAACAGGTGTATTTTCCCACTTGTTATAAAACTATGTCCAAACACAGTCTGTGCAGTCAAAAATCACTCATTTCCTAGCGACTGACTAGAAAACATTACCAATGAAGAAACAAGGTTCAGCTCAAGTTCCCTCCCTATACTCTCTATCCCCTCAGGATTCTCACTGCTGGACTTCTCAGCCCAACCATACTTTTTGCTTCAAAGAGCAACACCCATTTCTTCCATAATAAGCCACCTGCAACAGCCTCCCAGCAGCACCAACACCTGCTAATAGGGGATGGTGTTTCAGGCAGATACTGCCAGCCTGTCACAACTTCTTATCTCCTCTCTCTCTAATCTTCAGAGTACTCTCTGGGATTATCTCCTGGAAATCAAATGCCCAGCAAGATGGTTTGTTATTTTTTTTTATCTGTCAGCAAATGTGCTTGATTGAGTTCATTGCTACTGTAAACATCTTTTATCGTACAGATCAATGTGAATTTACAAGCTGTAGCCATATAATGACACAAGGTAGCATTTAATATTAATAATTTTCTATAGTCCTCATCACTCCAAACACGCTCTGGGTGAGATTCAGTACTGATGTAAGCGGATACTGTAACACCAAGGGTATCCGTAGACTACAGTCAATTACACTCAAGCTTAGTGGGGCCCCTTTGGTTCGGGCATGTTTTTGAACAGCTTTAAGATGTGAGTACTTCTAATTTTAACTACACAAAAATATCATTTCAGAGAGTCTTTATCTGTTTAGTAATCAAAGCTTGGAGATTCTTTTTCAAATAATCTCTTCAAGTTCCCATCTGTTGTCTGCCCCTGTTTAACTAAAAGGGAGTTCCAGAACTTCAGCAGTTTGGAGAGCTTTTTTTTTTTTAATTGTTGAGCAAGCACCAAGCCAGTAAGAAAAATAAATTATTTCCACTGTATGAAGGCTGCAAGATAAAGTGAGGCATAACTTGAAAGAAAGTGGAAATTTATATCTGCTGGTCAACTAAGTTGATGTGGTCATCCAGGAAATAAAAACAGTTTTTATAAATATTTTCAGTGTTACTAAAGGCTCCCTATGCTAGTGCTGGCCTGCCAGCCCAAGTAGCAGGGTGCTAATCATTCCTCCTTTGCAGTTGGAGGCAGGAATTAAACCGTTATTTAAGCAATATGGTCAGGAATCACCAAGAAGAAAAATGGTAATAAGATTCCTGCCCCAGCAAAGTTGCACCATTTCTCATGTAGTTAATGTGCTCGTTCATGATATAAGTGTTTTCAGCACCTGTTCAATCCACACCTTAGCAGGTGTAACTGAAATTGCTTCATACAGGTTTATTTAAATAAGTCTGAAGTCATCATTAGTCTGATTTATTGCAACATGACAACTACTGTGTGTTATGTTACTATCACCACAACAATTCTTAATGTAATTGTTATCTAAGCTTTATGACCTAAAGAAGCTGTAAATCTTTTGAAGATGTTGATTCAATTGCCAGAAAAGTCTGCACTTATTTTCATGATTCAGGTCTCTTGATGCCTTGTTAATTTAAATTTGGGCTGGGAGAAAAGAATGAAATCCTTTTGCATATAAATTGGTTAGATAGTTAGTATACCTTTGTCAAGTAAAACTCATATTCACTTGACAATGGTGTACAAGAACTACTCTCACAACATTCCTACCACGTAAATATTCTGCATCTCCGTTAAGGAAATGGATAGAGATTCAGATTTATTCCAATGCTGTTGGTTCAATGTCATGTCAGCAGTGAATTTGTGCCTATCAGATAAGTACACACAGGAGATAATGATCTGAAATATGTACAAGGTTGAGAAAGTCTATTTCCGACATTCATCTAATTTACTTCACACTTCGTACACTGCTTGGAGCACGACCTCCGGAGTCTCTGGCAGAACAAAGTGCACAAGTCCTCCCCGATCCCAGCCATGTGCTCAATAGATTAGATGTCATAGACTGTCATACAAAGTGTAACGTATTTAAGATGTATTCGCTTATTGCCTTGTGATGTTTAATAGTTTAAAAACAAATTTTTTCATACAATATCTTTAGAATTTGTGTTTTGCAGAGTATTCCTACAGCAGAGTTCACTTGCAAATCTGTTTCTGAAATCTTAGTTTTAGATCAAGTCTTTACATTAGCTGAGCTACAAAAACTTCATACTACAGAAATACAATATTTTCATATTTAAAGGACTACTGAAGAGTTGCTCTTTACTTAAACAATAAAACTGTATACAGAATATTAATCTGAAGTTTGGATTTCATTTATATGCACCATTAAAACACTGAAATATGATAGTTTATCATTCTTTCTACACACAGGTTTCTTTGAAAATCCTAGTTGATATGAAAGCTTTTTTATTTAGGCCAACCATTGTACCTCAACAGATTCCTGCTGCACGGATAACAGCTTTGGGGTTGTTGGGGAAGGCATTTTTCTTTTATACAACTGTAAATTAATTTTGCAACAGTGACAAACCCTTTTTAGTGACAATGACAGGAGTATAGAATCATCTAGTATGCATGCTTCTCTTTTTCACCCATAAAATAGAAATAATACTTCTTTACAAAGGCACGTGAGATGTATCTGTACCATGTGGTACACTGATACGATATTTCCAACAGTGAAATGACAATAGAATCAATTCTGCCTTCTCCTGGGCAGCGAGATAGGAAAATTTCATCAGCAGTAGAAAAGTCCTCCTAATACCAGAACTGCAAGATGCACTGGGCAGCAAAATGCAGAAGCATCTAAGTACATGTACTGAATTCTGATCCGTCAGGGCTGATTTGCTTACACGAATCAGATGCTCAGGTGCCTCTGCACTGCAATTCAATTTCCTGGAGAGCCTGTCAGCCTGGCAAGGTGGGCAGCATGAAGTCAGCACACATCACCTCTCCCCCACTCAAATTGGGGTGTCACAGCAGAGGACGTAAGAGTGAGAGAAGTGGCAAGATATTTCTGCAGGGAGAGAGTGGATGTTACTGTAGTGGGGGCAAAGACTAGCCATTTGCTTTTATAGGAATACTTAAGTCTAGAATTATAGTAGCCTCTTTTGTGACACATGCTAAATCCTACCAAGTCTGAATTTGTGCCATACAGCAACAGGTAACGCAGGCTCAGTGTCTATTTAGATAGGACAGCTCTGCACACAGAAATACAGGACACGGGAAGGCACCAAATAGCAGTTCTCACTGGATCTGGGCTGTGGGCAGCAGCCTGAGTCTTCTGGACATTAAATAAACTTTTAAGACTTCAGGTTTGTATTACAAAGGTGCAGCATGACAGGAGGCAGCAAGAACAGGGCTGCTTGCCAAGAGAACCTGAGGAAAGAGAGATCCCACAGCACCCAAGCAAGGTAGGCAAGACAGACCTGTAGATGGTGGACAGGCCCAACCAAGAGCCCATATCATAAGGCAGTGTCAGGGTGACGAGACAGGTCCAAGGTCAGGAAGTCAGTCTGTAGGCAAGGATAAGGTCCAGCAATTGCCAGGCAGTTCCACAGCAACAAGCCAGGGCTGACACCAAGGTGGGAAGCCATCCCCTGGGCTGGGGGTGAGGGCCAGGCAGGGACTGTGCAGAAGATCAGCCTTCCTCCAGTGAAGCTCCAGCAACAACTGGGGGCTCAGGGCTGAACTTAAATAGAGCTCCTGAGCCCGTGGGTGTGGGGGGAGGCTCTGGGTGGGGCTGGTCAGGGCCATTAAGGCTTATTAGTGCTCTCAGTGCCCTGATACAACAGGATTCAGAGGGACTTGGAATTTGATCATCTTTCCTTTGAAATTCTCTAGTACAGCTTATAGGATTTTTTTGCTTAGTGTTATCTTTCATAAGGAACTTTTTTACCACGTATCTCATACAAACTTAATCAGTATGTGAGATTTAATTCAGACTGTAGAAGGAACTTCCCTGCTCAGCAATAGAGTTTTGTTTACCTCACCCTGTCAATCAAATTTTGCTTGCTATTTACAACAGGAATTTCTGGTTCTAGAAAAGAAAAACAATATAGGGGTTAACTTGCAGAACTAAGAATACCCCAACATAGGTAATATTTTCTACAGGCTGAATAATGTCTATTTGCTCTTGTCCTATTATTTTTAGAGATTGAAAATTTGTCCTTATTGTGTAGCATTCACCAACAGGAATTATTAACAGTGATTATAAAATAAACTGAAATGTGTGGAGTGAGGACTCATGGAATAGGACACTATGAAATGATCTCTCTGGGTTTACACAGATTTACAACGCAAAAAATAGCTCATGTCTTAAAAGCTGTTTTATCCCTCTTCAAGGTAACGAGTAGAACGCAAGTGTAGAAAGGACAGCCTGATAATAACCCTCATTTCTTTAAAGCACCTTGCTTTCATTTAAACATAAAACAGCTTTTCAGCTGACAATCCAGAGCAGACAGCGGTAGATTCTGGGTTTGCGACTCTCCAAGCCTCATCCCACCCCTATGTTGGACTAAAAGTCTATTGCAACAAAGCTGGTAGAAGAGAAATGACTCAGTACAACTTCACATTTTATAAAAAGTGCACCGGAATCAGCAGGTCCATGAAAACTTGATGAGGTTTTACCATTCAAAGTTTCATCCACAGTTACACAAGATTTAAACTCACATTAAATTTAATTTTTCTGCATTTTTCCCTGTTTTGACTCAGTTATATATTCTGGTTACTTTGCTCTCATTTGAAAGACTATGTAAGACTTAACATAATCAGAATTTGGATTACATAAATAAGAATTGCTTTAAATTCCTTTTTCTCTCTCAGAAAAGTGAACAGAAGAGTGGCATTCACAGGATTCAAACGAATGTTCCAAAAAACTTAATATTAATTTATGAGATTCACTTAGTCTAATAAACTTAACTCCTTCAGACGTTTTTCATCATTTAATCACAAAACCATAGGTTTTATACATGAAATAACATGACACTGAGCCATGAATTTTTCCTAGCTAAAGTTTCAGAGGTATATTTTTGTATCGAGTACAAGTTACAGAGCTACAATGATAAGAAGAACTAAATGGAGATTTTAATTTTAAATATTACAGACATAAAATGGAGCTCAAATTTAACTCGTTGTTCATGTATGACCAAGTTCACCGGTCTATATATCCCCCACAGACAGCAATTATTTTATAGACAGCAATGAAAGGGAGGGATATGTAAGAAGAATATAACATTTTAAATCCAGAAAAGGAGTAGTGTAATAACATACATAGCAGTAATAGTATATAATTTTCTGAAGCAACTCATTGTAATGAAACACTGCCAGGAGAGGAGACAAACAAGGTAAACTTTCAATCTCATTTCTAAAACATTATCTGGAAAGAAATTTGAGTTCTGAAATATCAGGGATATGGAACAGCCAGATTGTTGTTTTTTTAATTCTTCAGAACCGTGTATAAAAAGGAACCTGCTGTTCCATGTCAGTAAGAACAAGCTTTGAAATATTTATCAGCTAGATAATATTTAACCCTTCCATTTATCATGTCTAATTGGCAACTCGTATCGCAAAGGGTAAGATTTACACCCTTATTTGAACTTCCCCAGTATTTTTAATTAGTTTTCTAATAGGCTTTTCACCTTCCTAAAGCTATCGCCTCAAAAGGCACAATAAAAACACGCTATCAAATAAAATGATAAGCAGAGTCGTCACTTCTGCATAGTCAGTCTTCTTTCCCATATTCTTTCATTATACATAAATATTTAATCAGTAAATATTTATGTCGCAACAGACAGCAATATAGAAAACAAGAAAAAAAGCTGCTGCCAGAAAACACGTTTATTTTTGCCATATATCTCAAATTAAAACAGACCATAAAAGTGTGAAGGATTCCAAAAGAAATGTGCAACATAAGCCTTTGCAAAATCACGTGGCTCCTCATACAGGTACGGATACACAGGGTCTGTCCCTTCCAAAACAGACCTAGTTTCTCCTCCAGGTCCCCAAATTTTTGAAGACCACATGTTGTTCCAGTGATGCTTACGGGGGTTGTCAGAAGCAACCAGATAAACCAGAGAGATTTAAAGGGGCCTGTCCTGTCTGTGCTATAGTCTCCAAAATGACAAAAAGGAAAGGATCTTTGCCAAGCGCCCTGCCGAGGGAGAAACACACGGCCTGGGGTAGGAGGTTCCTTCAAATTCGTCGCACCTACTCATTGTAGCAAAGAAACAAAAGACTGCTACAATTATACTTCACATAGGCGCGATGATTTTTTGTTTTGGTTCAGACTATGGATTGTAATTTTTGTAAATATAATATGTAATAGATAATATTAAGATAATTTACATTTCCTTCTGATCTCATGGGATTTTTATGTCCAAGAAGTGATAGTGACATCATTGAGTGATAATGATTCATTATCTCAATTACGGTAGAAAACAGAGACCCCATTCAAAATCAGGACCCCATTGTGATGCAGCTGTCCAAATATATACTAAAAGACTGTGTCCAGACCAAAGGTCTGCAAATTATTTGACTCAGAGCCATCAGGGAGCGAGTGGAGAGCTCCAGACACGGAGCAGACACACAGGCAGGGATCAACCTGGGCCACGGGAGCGTTGCCGAGATTGTGACAAAATCACGGCTTCTCCTAGTCATAAGCAGTACTTTTTCTCTCCAAATGAAATAGGTTACGTCCCCTACTATTTTCTGTCTTATGTCTTAAGACCATATTGCGTATTTTCCCGTTGAATGTGGCAAGTTCTACAAGTTCTCTTCCATAATGACTTTATCTGTTTTCTTTTCTCTGCACATGATGTGCTCCAATTCTTCTGGCTTTGTTTTCCTCTCCCTTTACCATTCTCAAGCCCTCTTCTCTTCTGTCCTGCACTATTTCATTCCTTTTCCAGTTACCATGCTTTCCTCTCCGCGGCAGGTGAAGCTGCCCTCCCCGAGGAGTTCTGCTGCTCACCCCGTACCTCCTCCAGCCTTTCTCCTCTCTCCTCCCTTGAAATCCCAGCTGCCATGGGACTGCCGCTCTCCAACACCACTGAAGCCTTCACGAGCCTCTGACTTCATCTGGCTGCGTCACCCTGAGACATACGGATGAAAAAGCACTGCATAAGTGATAAGTATTGGAATTGATGGTATTATCAATATTTGCATGTTAAAGGATCATTATACAAAACGTTTAGTCGCCCCTTCAAACAGGTGGCGATAGGAAGGGAATATCCCTCCCCTGTCCTCCACAGGGAAAGTCCCTTTAACTGAAGGAGAACAACGTAACCCGCATTCATCATTCCCAAGAAATTATAGGAATAAATTATTTACCCAGGAGAACCATATCTTTTGGGCCCATTTGCTACACCATCCTATGCTAACTTTGAGGGGATGGATATGGCTAATGATACTCTTGTCTCTGCAATAAATTGATGGAATGTTCTGGTAGAAATAAGAGTATTTTCTTTAAGATCGTTTATGAGACGTAACAGCTGCAAAAATAGAAAACCGACCCCGGCCCAGCGTTGCAGGTAACGTCCTGATGTTACTGATGGCAAAACTTCGACTCAGGATGAGGAAAGTGGGATTTCATTCAAAACTTCAGAAAAATACTTTTCCCCTCAGCAATGGCTTTTATGGCCTTTGCCTCTGCATGTGTGTCCTCACGGAATTAGAAATGTCAACGGTGGTTTGTCTTTGCAGCAATGACCAGGCAGGGCCCCAGCTGATTTAGACATGCCTGCGTCTTTATGTTCAGCCCTATTAATGAAAAGAAGATCTAATGTCTCAATTATCTGGATGAAGCAAGGGATGCTAAACACCTCCAAAGTGTGCTGCTGAATTCCATTAGCTTTGTGAACTCTTTTTTTAAATTATTATTTTAGCAATAGAAAGAAGTAAAACTAGGGGGAAAAAAAAGAATATTATGTCTAAACCAGAGGATAATTTTTATTGGGATAAAGTAGACAGAAAGGAATATTTCTGAGGAGAGATATCAAAGGACAAAAAAAGCAGGTGTCTCAGGTGATCAACACATAAAATCCATCACCTCTGAGTTAAAATGTTGCACGTGGACATAACATGAATAAGGGCAGACATTATCCCTAACACAGTCAGACTTCTGTACATCCTCTATGAGAGACCTTGATTGTCTTTAGCAGAAATTATTTGAAAGGAATTACACCATTGGAAATTAGAAACGCTGGAGGGTAATTTTTATATGTAGACATTTATTGATTAATATATTATTTGGTAATGGATCTACCCTTTGCATAAAATTGAATGAATGGAGTTCTTTCATGTAAATGTGATGGCTAAAATGGCAATACCTAACACTAATTAAAAAGCCCTGTCTTCCACATCCCTGTGAAAAAAAACACTGTATTTCACATGGTTTTAAAATGTGAAATTTTAAACCTTTTAAAATGTTTAAAATCCATCTTTTAGCATGGATTAAAAACAATCACTGGAAGCATTATATTTATTTCAACTACTGTTAGAAAATGAGCTCAACATTTTCGATGTGTAACTGAGTTTAAAGAAAATCCAGCTTGGACTAAATGCAAGTAGAAGTCAAAGATCTCTGTTTCATGAGATTAAAAAAAAAATGCTTGAAAGCATTCAGTTTCTCTCTCTTTGTGGGTCAGTCATGAACCTACCAAACATACAGAACATCTGCTAATATCAAAGCACATCCTGCCAATTGCTTCTCAGATTCGGGAGTTGAGAGGAAAAAGCTTTTACATTGATGTTTGCATTACAACCACTTGAAATAGTTGCTTCTTCTTTGTGTTGCTGAGGATTAATATGTTCTTCTTGCCTAGCACCATAAATACTTCTCCTCCTAGCATTGTCAGTCAAACACAAACCAAAAACAGATCTACAAATATTAAATAAATTTTCTACATTGGTTTCTTGGCTGCTTTTTTCAGATGCAAAGAGGTTTTTACTCTGTTTCTTGCATGGATTTTTTTTTCCAACAGATTCACATCTATGAATGCAATATCATGATTTTCTTTGCTTATTATTCCTCATAATGAGAGGTTACCGGTGTAAATATTCCTTTAGAGGTTTAACTTCTGGCTTGTAAATGTGAGGAATAGGCACTGCGCACGCACATTATTAAAGAACGTGTCTGTAATCCTCTACGCCTGGCACGACTCCTCATTCATGGCACTAGCAATAAAAAGAAATTAAAAAAAAAGACCGAGAGAAATTGTAGCATTTAAAGGCCCAAACTCTGGAAATGCCAGAAAATACTGGAAAAAAGGCAAGAACACTTCAATGTACATCTGGAAGCAAAAAGTGTTATTTGAAAGAAAGTCAACCAGAAGGAGGTTTTCCTTCAGAAAATAGCAAGTGCTGATGCATTTGGTGTATTTAACAGTGTTCAGCAATTCAAGCAAAGGAGGATATTCATGAAGCTGTTACAAAAAAAATTGAGGAGTACTGCATTCTAGATTTATCTTTAAATAAATCTTAGATACATCTTCTAGATTCATCTTCATTTTTAAATGAAGCCCATGAAAGTTATTTGCTTTAAAACCTGAAGGTTTTAAAGTATTTTTTGGTTTATAAGATTGGGGAGATAATTTTATCTGTTACAGGTGTTATGATAAAGCATGGAATTAGTCTGCTTTAGGGTAAGATCTAATAAGGATTTGTAGATTTAAAACAAAAAAGTCCCCATTTTAAAAAGCCACTGGTTTTCAACAGAAAGGGGAGCAAATAACACAGAAATAGACTCCTGGGAGAAGCAGACTCCAGATGAGGCAACTCAGAATCTGCCAAGAAACTGGTACTTGAAGAAGTGTTGGACTGGACAGTGCTTTAGATATGACCAAGCGCTCAAAATAGCATAAGACAAAGATATTAAAGGCAGAAAAGAATGCAGAGCTTGAAATCATAAGCAAGGAATAACAACACAAATAAAGCAGATGGGAGAAGCTGAACGTTAAGCGAAAGCTTGTATTAATTTGCCTGGAAGCGCCAAGGATCCGAACCATGAACAAAGTGCGTGTTGCTGACCCTCTGCCTTGGATGACTGTTTTCTTAAGAACAGAGGATACTTGCAGAAAAAGATGGTGTGTGCAGAAGAAGTAATTACCATGAGACCAAATAGGACATGTGTTACCTTCGATTAGTCATACGTGCACAACTCCTAGTATTTCTAGTAGCTGTGCTGTAACCCTAAGAGAAAATCAACAGGTTGTAGAAAGGCAGATGGGTAAAATTCCAGGTTTAGGAAAGTTATTTTGTTTCTGTTTAAAAAATATGCTTCTAGATATAAATAATAAACCAGGCAAAACATCTTAGACTGGTTTTCTATTTTCAGATGGCACTACTAAAGATATTACAGCTGAAGAGCTGATTATGCATTAAAAAGCTTTTTATCTAGACTTCTTTACCCAATATAGTGATATGCGACAGTGGGACATGATTTACAGGACATGTATTTGAGCAGAATACAATGAAGTTTAGATTTAGCTATGTGTCTACTAGTCCCCATCATTCCTAATTTATGGGGTGCAGAGTATGTACAAAAGCCTGATGAACTCTGTGTGTGAACTCTTAGTTAGAATTAAAGTGACCTTCGTTTAACATAGCCTATTTCACTTCCAGAGTGAGTCAGGCTAAAATGAATTAAGGTCATTTTTAATTCTGAAGAAAAATACATTTTGGGGCATTTAATATAGCTGAGTGTACTTTAAATTACCAGCTGTAATTAACTTGGAGATCTCTGTAGAAAAGACCTAAAAAGATACATTTAAAAACACCACTATTTTTGTTTTTAATCTTCTTTATTCTGTAAAAGGAAAGTGATTCAGAGTCTCGATATACAGTAAGAACAAACATCAGTATAATATTGATCACCTCTCAATTATTGTAAGCATGCAGATAATGAAGTCAACTACCCTGAAAGTGTTTTACTGTATATTTTTTTAAATACCTATGCTTTTGAATGGCTTTAACTACCCGCATAGTATTTCTATTCAAATCTGTGTGACTAGACTAGAATCTGAGGTCAGACAACTATACCACCAATATTTATTTAAGTTGCATTCCTCCTACAGTTCATGTGCAGCAGTCCAAATACGTTGCTGAACTACTAAAAATACAAGAACAAAATATGCAATTCATATTTTTTTTGGTTTTCTCTACTTGATTTTTGTACCAACCAACTATTCAGAAGAGTAGCAAACCAAGATAATATAAAATATCTTGCTTTTCTTAGGCTAAGCAATCTACCGTGGATTCAAAAAAATTGGAACACTTGTGTAGAAAGCAAAGGACTTCTTCTGATGTGGATAAGGAGACTTCTAAAATGAGCCTGATGGCAGCCAGGTACCCACAAAAGCATCACGAAGTCAGTTACAGAGGCAGGTCAGTAAGCGTTTGCCTTAAGTGTAATTAGCAATTTCTCTGGATCACAAATTTGCAGGCAGTATCTTCTACAAATATGGAATAATCTGCAGAACAATTATAAGCAACTGAAAAAAGTGCTGCTTGGCTGATAGCAAGAGACTACACCCGCTCTCCCGAATGATCATGGGAGATAAAGACCTGAGCAGCTGGACTTGGCCATTAAGGCAGTCTGTAGTTTATCTCTGCAAAAAACATGTCTACTCAGCAGGATGGTGATCACAAGACAGCACCTGCCACCTCCTATGAATTAATATATAGCCACTATCCATAGAAAATTTGACAAATGCTATCTTGTCAAGGGGCAATACTGACAGCAAAAGGATAGCCCAAACGTACCTGTTTCTTTGAATTATGTTTAAAACATCAGAAAAAAAGCCACCTTGCAACTTTATGGCTCTTGAGAGGTTTGTGGTGAAATAAGTGTAGTTAAAAATCAATAAGGGAATATATAAACCCTTTGCTTTTCTGTTTATGTGGGGTTTTTGATCAGTGGCTATCTTGGGAAACATCTAACGCCAAGAAGGGAAGGGTGACAGGGGTGAAGTGTTGGCTGTGGTGTAAACTTCCTTTGGAGCTTCTTGCTTTAAGCCTAGTCATGCTGAGGGAAGCCCGAGTTACCCCTAATTAAGAATCCCTTCTTCTTTGAACCAATATGTCCCTCAAATTTGTAACAGTCACAGTGTGCAGACACTTTCCTGAGGTTCCTGGTTCCTCTGGATGCACAGTCAGAGGGCATCAAAGAACATTTTTTAGGAGATCTGGTGGAGCAAGTTGTTGGCCAATTTGCTCTAGTTTCGTTGTGGATTCAGAGGCTGGAAATCTCAGGTATTGTGGAAACATGACGTAAGACCTTTCACTCCTCCCTGTGAGGATGGGTTCTCAACCAACAGGAACGAACCAGGCACCAGTGGGTTTGGTCTTACCCGCACAAGGACGTAGTTCGTCGCTCTCTGTGTAGCTAGTGCAGGGAGCAGGGGGCATTGCCATACTCCAGCTTTCATCCTTCCCCTCAGCACATCCACACGACATAACTGATATATTCTTGGCAGGTCGAAATTATGCTGCAGTGATGAATATTCCTGTTTCTGGGTCAGAAGCTGTAAAATTTGAAAAATAACTTCCATATTCACCAAGAGATACATATGCTTCTTGGCACGTTAGCAACCTGCTAGAAAAACATCCCACGCTGGCAGATCAGGGGTTAGCTGAGAGCAGGAAATGTGCCAGCAGTCTGGAAGAACTTGAAAGGAAAACAGAGAGTTAAATGCCAAATATATCAGTCTGTTTAGGAGTAGAGAAGGAGGCTGCCAGGGGTATTCAGGTATGCAGGAATGTAAAATTTGGGGACAGCAGTCAAATCTGGTATTCAAACCCTGCAATTTACAGACACTGCTGCAATGGGAAGGCAGGCTGGCCATATAAAGAGAATTACAACTAAGGCAGGTACATATGCATAACCTGGGCAGAGCCTCCGTCCTCAGGGTAACAATTACCCGTATGGATGGGCAAAACCATCCATCTGTATCTGCCAATCCCTTGCAATGCACGCATACCTTAAATGCGAGGGAAGAAAATCTAGATGCCTAATGATTTAAATTTAGTGACTTGTTTCCAACATGTATTGAAAACCACTGCTGTAGTTGCTACAGAATTGCCGCTACCTCACCTAGGAATTGGAATGGTTATGGAGTGAAACGATATGTGGCTCCAGAAGTAATTACCGAATGAAAAAGTGATTTCCATTAAAAGCACATGAGAGCCTTTGATCTACCAGAAATTTATCTTTTCTGCCCTGAAATGACCCTCTCATTTTTATTCTGAGCCTACGTAGAGCAGGATGTGCACGTTTCATCAGGGAACTATACATCTGCTACAGAGCTTTCGGCTTTATCAGAGAAAAAAGATTGGCCTTGCTAGGATACTCCTAATCGATAGTTCCCAACCAATATGTAGAAAAATGGATTACAACCCGCTGTGAGTCACTGAAACTAGACCATTAAATGTGTATAGTCCTAAAACTGCTGAGCTGACTTTCTTAGAGTATAGCAGCTATTTTTTTTAAATCTTGTACAGATCAGCAAAACAAATTAAATTTGAATGTTTTAGATTGCGCCATTACTGAAATATTCTAACATATCCAGACAGAACATTTTTCATATCTGCATGATTTGATTTTTTTAACCAGTTGTGGTGAAAGAAAGAAGATAAGCTACTTTTGGATGAGCAGTGATGTGAGGCATTTCAGCATCAAAGGATTTTATACAGGAAAACCAAAGGATTTTATATAAGAAAATTAAGGCAAACTGAAGTTAGGGCTAGAATAAGAGTTGATGCTCTGAATGCTAAATAAATGTATATACATCATATATATAATCTATCCTACATTGGAATGTTCTGCAATTAATGAATATTTACTTGTTAATACAGCCTAAGTTGTGTAAGTGGTGTGAACAAGAATGCAGATGTCCACCCCTAAGTCCTTGTTCCCGTTATTCTCAGTTAGACACCTAACGCTAGGATCACGGAAGTGGTTCATTTAATGTGTCCCAGCATCATTGACTTATATTTGTTATGTCTTTGATTATGAGAGTGTTTGGGTATAAGCACTTATGCAACTCCATCAGTGCTGGATGTGTATTCTGAGCATGTGCTTATTTGAGAACTAGGGTCACGCATTGCTGCACATATATATGCAGCACTCTGCGCGTATATATAGGATTTTGCTGGAGCACGTGCAATGACCGGCCGATCCTTGTCCAGCAAATCCCATAGGGCAGTAATGGCTGTTGGACCTTGGTGGATCCTCACACGTGGAGCCTATGCAGCATAATTTGCTAGCAAAGGGATGAGCCGTAATGCCAAGAATATGCTAAAGATGCTGCAGCGTGTCCCATTTGTTAGCGATGCTGCTGCTGTCTTCTCAAGGATTTCAAAATGTCTGTCGGCACCTGGATGAAAATCAGCTGATTCAGATGCAATCTGGCCAAAATGCAAATGATGATGGCTGGAGCAGGGAAAATGCTTAAAACTGGGGTAACATCTTTACCTATCTGTGATAGTATCCTCAGGCATCTATTTAAATACTCTAGCATCTCAGGTACCTTTTTTTTTTTTTTTTTTGTTATTGTCTGAGTGATCAAGCTGGTTGATAGCAAAAGTACCCTCTTCCCAAGTTTAACTTCTCCTGGTGCAGATCTGGCTATTGCAATCTACACACCCGCCCCCGGCAGAGCACATCACCAGTAACGCAGTGAACCTCCGGGTAAGCATGTAGAGAATGCAGAGACTCCAGCTTTGGCAAAATGAGACAGCCCTCTCTTCAACAGTAGATGCTTCACCGCCCCCAATGGTTTGCAGGTCATTTCCTCACTATGCCTAAGTCTTGTTTCTGATCTTCAAAGCAATAATGACCTGGCTTCCCCAGAGACTGCTTCTTTAATTGTAAAAACACAGGTACTCCTCTGAAGCAAGCAGTATCACACTGATCAGCATAATGCAAGTGAAAAGGTGAATAAATCAAGAGAAAGTCCCTTAACTGAAGCGTTCATTGGTAGAACTTCAACCTACAAAACATCATAATTCAGGCAAGTGTTCCCAAAACTTTGCAGCTGGATAATCCACACAGCTTGTACCACTGTCAAGGTAGAGCCACGCGCTGGCTAGATCTGCCCGGCGCTCGCATGCGGTGCGCTCCGCTGCGCAGTCTCAGGAGGTTGGAAATGTCCCAGAGGTACCTGCTTTAGTGTGCATCGGTGTGTATGTATAAAACCCTGCCTTATAGAGAGTAAGGAATTCAGCATTAGGCCGTGACAGCGTGTTCCGCACCCGCCGGCCACCCAGGGTGTCGGGGAGGATTTTGGTAGCCCCTGTGAAAGGTGGTAGCCAGGGCGGCTGCTGCTGGAACAACTCACGCAGCCCTGGGGAAAGAACGCTGCCAGGAGAGGCCGGGTATCGCGTAAATTGTCCTGGCAGGATACATACGGTTTGTGATCCGTAAGATTAGCACTTCTGCTCTCCGCTCTCACCACATCAAGGCACATAAAATAAAGCCTTCTTTTTGATAAAGCGTTTCCTTCCAGAGCTAAACCACTCACAGCATTTCACGTGGTAAATATATAAAGGGAGCTATCATCGACTTGAAACTCACAACACCGTTTGAAAACGCGTAGCTGTAGCTATTTATGACATGAGTGGCAGCAAAAGCGGGGGGGGGGGGAGGGGGGGGGAAAATCTTTCCTGGCAGCTCGCTTACTTTGTGGTTTTTTTTTTTTCCTATAGTCTGTTGAGCCACGTAAATACAGTTTGTGAGCGGGCGGCAAGTGCGGGTTCCCTCGCGCTCGCGGCAGGCCCGGGCGGGCCGGGAAGGGCGGCGGGTGTCCCCCGGCGGGCGGGGATGCTCCGGGGGAGGCCGGGGCCGGGGCCTCCCGCAGGGCCGCGCCTCGCCCGGGCCTCCCGGGGTCACCTTGGGCAGGTCGCGCCTGTCCCGTCCCCCCCCCGCTCAGCGGGGCCGCCCCCACCCCCGCCGCCCCCGGGGCCGGGGCCGGGCGCCGGCCGAGGCGCGGGGGACACACACACCCACACCCCACGCACGGCACGACGCGCGGGCGGCCCAGGGCGCCCCTGCCCCGCCGTGAAGAGCCGCCGCCGCCGCGGCAGGGCGGACGCCGCCCAGGGCTCCCGCAGCCCCCTCCCTCAGGCCGGGCGGCGCCTCCCGCCGCACCCGGTGCCGGTGGTAGCTGTTACGGTGTCGGTGTCCGGGGCGGCGGCGTCCCGCGCCCCCGGCGGGCGGCGTAGCGGGGAGGAGGCGCCGCCCCGGCCGTCATTTCCGCCGTGTGTCGGGGTGGGGGAGGGGGGCAGAGCGCTCGCCTCCTCCTCCGCGGCGGCCGGAGACACAGAGACCCAGCGCGGGGCCAGGGGAGCCCGAACGCCGCCGCCGCCGCCGCCGCGCCCGCGGGCCGCGCCGCCCCGCCAGCCGAGCCCTGCCCTGACCTGACCCCCCGCCCGCCCGCTGCAGCCGCCCGGCATCCTTCCCGGCCTCCCCCCCCCCCCCCCCCCCCGCCCCGCGCCGCCCCGGCCCGGCCATGGGGAACGCAGCCACCGCCAAGAAGGGCAACGAGATCGAGAGCGGTGAGTGAGGGGGATCCGCCGCCTCCGCCCGCCGCGCTGGCTCCGCTCACCGAGGAGGGGCCGGCGGGGCCCGGCCCGCTGCGCCCGCCCCGCGCCGCCGCCACCGCAGGCCCCGCGGCCTAGCGGCTGAGGCGCCGAGCCCCCCGCCCCCGGCTTGGCGCGGCCTGCTCGGCGCCGAGGGGAGCCCGCCCCGGTCCGCAGCCGAGCGGCCCGCCCGCCTCGGCGTCTCGGGAAATAAGCGGGATAAACCCGCCCGCCGGGCCGTGGCCGAGGCCGGAGCCTCCCGCCTGTCCGGCTGTCCCGCAGCAGGTGTCCGTCCCCGGGAAAGGAGGAGCTGCCGGCGGGGCCGGGGTGGCGGCGGGCAGGTGTCAGCGCCGCCGCCAGCCTCCACCCGCGCCCCGGCAGGCTCACTTTCCCCACCCCTCAACACACCCGTGGCGGCGGGAGGCTTTGCGGGATGCTGCGGGGAATGTCGGTCAGCAGCTCCCGAGCCTGCCCGGGCGGCGCGGCCCCGCTGACCCCGCCGGGCCCGCCCGCTCCCGCACCACGGCCCCGCGGGCAGCGCCCGGTGCGAGCGTTCTGCTCTCCTCGTCCCTGGGTAAAATGGAAGACAAAAGCCTTGGTCTGAACTTGCCATCGCAGGGTGCTGCTCCCTGGGTTTTGTGTTGTTTTGGTTTTTTTATTTTTTTCCTGTCTTAAGTATTTCAGCATAATCTTTAAATAATCTAAAGCTGATTCTATTGTTGGGGAACCCTCCCCTCCAGACTTTATTTTTAGTAAGTTAACTTCCTTGCTTTGCTTTTGGTAGAAAACTTTGGGTATGTTTGCAATGGATGAGAGAAGACGGGGAGAGCAGCCAGTTGTGCAAGCTCAGTGTTCCTGCAACAATGCCCTTTGTTACTGGAAATTCCACGGACATCATTAAAATGGATATAAGTTTAAGCATCGAAGTTACTTTTTGGGTTTTGGGTTTCTTTGTTTTGCAGTTCGTTTACTTCTTGTGTGTTTACTACTGAGGTGAGGGGTAGAACCAGGTAACCCAACTGCGTGGGCCGGCGTGGCATTCGTTCCTCTGGCTCCCCTGGGATCGGCATGGGTGTCTGCAGCTGTGGGACTGGGGCTCAGCTTGACCTACCCAGCTGTGCTGCGTGGTTCTGCCTTTCAGTTCTTGCATCTTATCTCGTTATTGTAGATTTCACAGTCCAAATGTTTTATGAGTATTCGACCATTATTGTTTAGTGGTTTTAACTTTTCTTTATTTAGCTGAATGCATTAATTTTGACAGGAAGTATTTTAGCCTACTTATAGAGAGATGTGTGGAGAGAGAGAGAGGGTGGATGGTCTGAAGTACTTCAGATGACAAAACACTGCGTTTTGTACTTTATAGGAGCTGTATAGCTATTTGTCTGTGTGCTTAAATAACACTACACCACATGGTGTTTACTTCCATTTTAATTAATTCTTTTCTCATATTACCAAATACAGTGATTTTTTTAAAGTTGATGAAGGAGTTTGCTTCAGAACTCCTCTCTATCCCTTTGTTAGAGCTTAAAAATGAAATGCTGGAGATGTCGTGTTCAGCTGCTCAGTATATTTAGCATAAGAAAGCTCTGTAACAATACAGCTTCTCTAACTAGGAGGAGAAATTGATCATCATTGACATACTACTGGGAAAGACCAGGATTTACTTACTGTGGAGATCAATAGTATATGAATACTATACACATAATATATTATTAGAAGCAATATTTGGTTTACTGGCAGCGAAAGTTGATGTGTAATCTATTCATATGATACATAGAAACTATAGAAATGTGAAATGTGATGGGGCTTTAATATTTCTGATACATATTTGCATTGTTGGGCCAGTTTTCCTGTTCTATGTATTAAGTGTAAGTTGTCAGCAGTACATATTCCAAACTTCAGGACATTGAAAATGAAGTTGTTGAAGTGATAACAGAAAAATACCCAGGTTTGACTTGTAAAAGTGATGTCACGTCCTTGGTCCACGCATGGAGCGTATGGTATTGTGTAGATCAAGGACGTGCTAAGGTCCCAGAAAGAACAATGAAGGGTAACGCAGCTTCCACTGATAACTATACTTACTAGTTCATGAAGTGTAATTTGAGACCTCTTTCACTGTCTGTGGTCAGCACAGTCAATGCTGTTCACCTAACCGTGGCCCTTATATTCTCCTTGTTTGTTGTAGCTTTCCATGCATATTGAAATACCTTCAGTACTTACTTTGCTCGGGCTGTCAAGAGGAACAAAGCCACTTGTATGCGAACACCAGTAGAAGGGAGCAAATGTTTCACAGTACTTCTAGGCAGAAGTTGCGGGTGAATGAAATCTGAATGCTGGTTAAGTTTCATAAGCTTAGCCACCAAAAAAGTGAATCAGGCTTGCCTAGCAGGGAGGGCAGTATACGTGTGTGTGTACATACAGAAGATGGAAAGCTTCAGTGGGGTCTGTTAGGGCTTGCTTTCTATGCCCTTCTGTTCCAGGTTCTCCTGATATACAGTGGATTTTGATTTGGAAGACCAAAAAGTCATCCTTCACTAAAGAGAAGTTTAAGGGGTCTGTACCTGTTGTAGATGGGTTTGTTGTTTCCCGCAGGCATGGCAGCCTCTGAATTCTGAGGGTCTTTTAGATTTGAAATCTGAGGAGACACAATTGTCAGTTGTCTTAAAAGTTTGATCCCTCATCCTAATATTTGTATATTTATTTACTTCATTGTTCAGGGTTTGGTTTTTTTTCAGCTGTTCCTGTTCAATTTACAGTAGTTGAGAGAACTTCTGTTGCAACCTATGAGTTTAAAATCTCAACATCTGGTAAATTACTTTTTTTTTTAAAAAAAAAAGGTGACAGTGAGTCTACCTTAACTTGTTGCAATTAATGTAGGAAAATGTTAGCTTTATTAATATTCATTGTCTTGGAATCATTTGTTAAAGTAGCACACAGCGTGAAAGAAACATAACTGCAACATGTCTCTGAGTTTAAAAAAGGTCACATAGTATTTTTTTAATCCAGTAAATGGATCTGTTACTTTCACGATCATTATTCATTTTACATGAAACAGGAATGTTTTAACTTCACTAGGACTATTTTCTCAACAGAAGTATATGGCAGCCCTGCAAACTGTAAAGTTTGTAGAAAGTTTTGTTGATTTTGTTTCTTTTTTTTCCTTTGGATAACTCAATAATGCAGATTTTTGAAGTAATTACTATGTATGGCTCTGAATTATTTGCCCCTTTAGATATGCCAAATAATGTCATATGTGATAGCAAGAAATTGTTTAGAAATTAGTAGTAATCTCACTTAGTGTTTTGTTTGGACTTGGGGTCTGTCCCCCCCCTTGGATTCAGGCATACTTAGCTGTGATATTGTCTGTTTCTTTCTTTTTAATCGCCAAACTGGATTAGAGAAGAGGTGATTCAGAAACTCTTTGGTGACCGGAAGATTTGTATACTTCCTCTTCTTCCAAGGTTTGGCTTCTGAGTTGTGTTAGCCAGGATTCAGATGGTCCTTGCTGCTTTTTCTGTAGCAACATGTTGTGGTAGTAAGTTGCTGTCAAAATGTATGTTTAAAATTAAACTATATGTGATTTTCAAAACATAATTCTGCACATGTATTTCCTTACCTGGTAGCCAGGTCTCCAGCTTCCAGTGCATGAGGAATTTATTAATCTGACGTGACTTTACTAACTTTGACTTCTGTGGTCTTTAAATAGCCAAGTACAGCATGTGTGATGTGTATCCTGCATGTGAGTTTTATGTTCATTCACTCTTCCTCCTCCTCAAAGTGTTCCCACTACAGTATCTTCAGTATGACAGAGTTCCTATTATAGCCAATTCTTCTCTTTTTAACTGTTACAATTATTCTGTAAGTAGTGCTCCTTTGTGCTTGACAGGAAGATGCAGCCTTCTTAATTTCCTTTGCCAGTAGATTTTAACCTCCTCAGGGGGTGTTGCTTAGAACTGAGGTGTTTTTTT
Source organism: Phalacrocorax aristotelis (assembly GCF_949628215.1). Taxonomy (NCBI): domain Eukaryota; kingdom Metazoa; phylum Chordata; class Aves; order Suliformes; family Phalacrocoracidae; genus Phalacrocorax; species Phalacrocorax aristotelis. The sequence goes on from NC_134281.1 coordinate 55,073,317, forward strand.
TTTTTCCTTTATTTGTAATGTGCATTCAGTGCTGGGTCATTCTGCTGTATTTACTCGTTGAGGACCAAAAGAAGACCACAAGTTTGTTTCTTGTTAAGACTGGATGAGGCAAAGCTCTGTCACTGCTGACCTTGGTTAGATTAAAATTGGTGAAGCAGAGGTGAAAAGCTCCCTGTCCGTTACTATTCCAAGCTGGCTGATTCCCTGTCACTTTCCCGGAGACGCTTGTTTCGGTGCTTTTGATCCGAGTGTAGTTTTGTTCAACAGCTGTTGTCTTTTTTTCCTTTTGCTCTTCGTGTTTATGCTCTCTGATTTTGAAATGGATGGCTTTTGGAGCCTTGTTTACACATTTTAGAACAACAGCTATAGTATGTATTGCATAAAGAGCAACTAACAATATATATTCCAGTGGTGCTGGATTGTATGGATAACATCTCTAAACAGTGCATTTAAAGCTTCTTGCCATGTATTTTTGAGCTTGTATTGATCAGTTAGGTTTCACCAATATGGAACTCCATTATCTGAAAATCAGAAGTAGTTATAATTACCTGCTTGAAGAAATATCTGAAAATTCCTTTGCTGAATCACCAATGTAAGATGACCAGTATGTACCATCTGAGAAGAGGCACCATCTGAAAATTTTTCTTTAAATAAAAATTAAATGCTTATTCACAGCTTGGACTGGCAGAGAGAGAGAGGCTATCATTCAGTACATGATAGCCACGCGGTAGTATAACAAAAGGGCAGAAGGACCCCCAAGTGATAAAGTAGTTTATCTATTTAGCTGCTGTGGTTAGGCCTTTGTTACAGACTCAGGCTGCTTTAAAGACAGAATATTTTAAATTACTTGCACTCTCTTGTTGCTGGGTTTCTTTAGCGTTCATTCATTTACCCACATACCCATATTTGTAGAAACAACATAATCAAAAATAGTATATTGAAAAATACTCAGTTTGCTCATATTTTTGGCAACACTCGTGTTGTCCCTTAGTGTAATTAAGACTATGTCTGTGCTGCAAAAATTAACCGTCTCATTGGTACAGGAAGCAGAATGTGGAGAGAGAAGAAAGTGGAAAAACTATAAGGACGCAACACCACACGCTGCAGTGTTGTGGGCTGCCCTGCCTGAGTGGAGGGTTGTGCTCTGCACCACGTGCGAGAGGCTGTTGGCGAGTCTTCTCCAGTTAGTTAACTTCTTCCGTACTGACACCTCTCTCCTTTGGACAGAGCTGTGGAAAGGCCTTTGGATGGCTGTCAGACTTGGAGTGTTCTGCCTGCATCCTTACTATAGACATCATGAAGGGCTTGTTTGCCCAGAAACTTTTTTTTTCTTAAACTGCAGCAGTTAGTTTAATAAAGGATATTGTCTCTGCTACACTGCAGGTGGGTTCCGGATCAGATCCAAGTAGAATGTATTTTTTTAATCAGTGCTTCTGGTCATTAAGCTTGCAGAGTTTTCAGTGTTAGGAACCTTGAGCCAGTGGGATTTTGTTCTTATAAACTTGTGAATCTTAGGGCTAGAACCTGGCAGAGCCTGCCCTGCAGTGCTGCTCTCAAGCTTTGCCTTTATTACAGGTGCAAAGTGTTATTTCATAAGCATTTCTTCCAGTTACAGTTCTGCTTTTCTGTCCCCTGCCACTTTTTTTCCTGCCTCTGTGCCCTCAAGTGTGCTGGAGCAACTATTTATGAGACAACAAGGTGAACTGAATTTGAGATTGATCTAGGTTAAAAATAACCCTGCAGAAAAGGGAAAGCAGAAGAGACTTCAGTTAACCTGGATCGGCTCCCTGATCCAGTTCACTGCAGCTATGCTCACAGTTGTACCAGTGCAGGTGGCACAGAGGTGAGACTGGATAGCAGGCACAAAATAGGGGCTGCTTGACCTACGGCTGTTGCCGAAAAGAGAGCTGTGGCGCTGTGGTCTCAGGCTGTACTGCGAGGCTTTTCCTACCGTACACAGTTTCTACGCTGTAAGGTAGAAGTGCTGCCTGGGGAATGGGAGAGAGAACAAAGTAGCAGTGGAGCTGTGAGGAGGTGAGTGAGAAGTGTGTTGTCTTAGGAGACTAAAAGATAAAATCACCCCTTCCCCCCCGCCCCCCCGCCCCGGCCTTTTCCCCCTGGTGTGGTTGGGAAAGGATTGCACACATTCCTCTGTGTAATTTTATTTATTTGTGTTATTCTGGTGTTCAGGAGGCCAAGTCGTGAATCAGGACCCCATTTTGTTTGCATAAACACAAAACAGACAATTTATTCTCCGAAACCCATGTGTTCTGTTTTGGATAATAAGGTGAACACAGACAGATGGGAAATAAAAGATGAAAGTGAGACTAGTAGTCCATGTAGCAGGAGAATCTGGATAAAGCAATTTGAAGGTACATTTGTAGATGCTGCTATGCAGGGGGCCAGAAGGAAGATAATGGGGTAGCCCTGCCTGTGGTGTTTGGGGTCAGCACCAGTAGACAACAGTCCCTTCGGTGCTCGGCTGAGCCTTTGGCATCCTGTTTGCTTTTTCTTCAGCGTCACAGCAGAATAACATCCACTAAGAGAAAGGTTTCACAAAACAGCTGAGCCTGTCTGGTGGCTTGTACTGCTGAAAAATACATTTTTATTCCTAGACCCTTCCTGGGTCACAATTCTAGTGTTTTTCCCATCCATTGATAAGCTGTTCTACTTAGGCAGAGAACTATGTGTGTTTCACCCCTGTGGGCTATCTATAATTATTTTGCATGCCAAATCAATTCACTGAGGTGTCAGATGGTAACAGGCAGATTCAAAGGAAGCGATGAAAGCACTGTTGGCAATCAAATGGTGAGGTGGTAAGAAAAAGGAGTCTCTTCCCTTAGCATTGAGCTCTTAGATTAACTCAACATGCTGTTTCCTCAGACCTCACCCTGCTAACTTCTTGGAAAAATGATTACTCCAAACTACCCTTTTCCCATCTGCCTTTGTTCATATAATGTATTACTTCAAGGCTTGGAGTTTTTATTGAGAGATGTTAGCACCTAGTGGTTGGACTTTGCTTTTTCAAGCTTTTAGAGTTACATGAAGATAAAAATGTAGCAGAACATTGCTTCTTTCCATCTCCAAGCTTACCATATGGATCTTTAAGACAATAATATTTTAGAAGAGGTTTTTTGTTTATTTTTTCATTTTGATTTAATTTCAGTTCTCTTTGCCAATTTGATATTTAAACTGAGAAATGTACTGAAGTTTTTATTTCATTCATTCATTAAACTATTTTCTACTATTCCCTGCCTAGAGGAGTTAATCTGTAATCATAGAGGGCTTGCTAGCTTGTGATATAATGAGTTCTGGTATATATTCCTAGATACACATATAGTAAGGGTTGGGCTAACTGCGGGTTGCTTAACATGTAGTAGAGGTGTGGAAACACCATGTTGTTTGGGGTTTTGTTTTGGTGGTGTGTTGTTTGGGGAGCGGGGTTTGTGTTTGTTTTGCATTTTGGTTGGTTTTTTTTTAAGCTACAGTTTTTATGACTTTAGACCAAACATAGTTTTGAGGGTTTTAGAAAATCTTTCAGAAAATCATAGAGGTTTATAAGTACACTCTGCATGTTAGAGATAAATGGACCTCCAGGCTCTGAGAAAGCAAAAATCTTTTCCATGACATAGCTGTTCTCTACCAGAGAAAGCCTGACGAGTATTTTGAGCCAAGTTCTTTCCATAGGAAGGGCAGAGAACTACTGTCCTACTTTGCACTGACTATTTCTTCTGAGAGATACAGTATCTGTGTGATAGACTAACACTGAAATAGTAAGATATCTTACCTGTGATGTTAAAACCAAGCATAGAAAATCCTCCTTCAACACATTGTTAGATGAAAGAATATCTAATCTGCTGGGTGATTTGTAAAGGTAAGGGTTAGTTTTGTTATCCCTCTGCCTCTTGTTAACTTTTATCCTTTCGTTAAAATACTATAATGTTTAAACAGAGGACATCAGGAACTTTGTTTTATTTCATTCAAGCTGCTTCCAGCAAGTATGTACTTGTTAACCTACTGCACTTGCTGTTAGCACTTGTCTGTAAACCCACAGGCTTCCACAGCTGCAGTGTGATTCAAGAAATTAAAACAAAGGAAACTGCATTTCTGGCACGAAGAAGGAAACTTCAAAGATAAAAAAGATTGTTATTTTGCCTGTGCCCAGAATCTGTTTGCTCTTCCCTCTCATGAAATGACATAATTAAGGGTGTATGTACTCAGATACATCAGCAGGTGCATTGTAATAGTAATTAAGCTTAGTTTTGATTACTATGATATTAAGCAGTTTGAAATTCTTTGTTTGTCTTGTAGCAGGTAACAGTAATAGGTTTATTGTATATTTAAATTCTAATTGTTAAGCATATGATAATCTAGCCTTACTTTGCACAGGGGAAAAATGTGACTTAACTGCACTAAAGTCTATCATTAAGACAAAGTTTTAAATGCAAATTACCTGTATTCAAGCATTTTATTAACTGATCCATAGATTAATGTGGAGCCTGGAGGTTTTAATCAGGGTTTCTCATTGAAAAACAGGGTAGGTGGTGAGAGAGGGAGAGAGAAAAAGCATTACACAGCTAAAATCATGCCAAACCAATTCGAAAGATCCTAGTATTTCCTTCTAACCGGTATCATTATGATGTAAGGAGATAAGTTTTCATTGACTTGTCAAGGACTATTTTGTATCAGGCAGTTTTGAAAAATTCAGTGCTTCCGTCATACGTTTGGTCCTTGTGAGAGCTTGTGCAATGAGAAGTGGAGGGGTGGTTTCGTTGAAACCCAGGGCTGTGCATGCACTGCAGATCCCAGCACTGGTACTCGGCTCTGGGATTTCCGGGTTAAACACCCTAAAGCAGCAGACTGCAACAGTGCATCCTGTGGTCAAGCTGGTTTCTGTCCAGTTGGCTTAAAAAACCCGTACATTTTAGTGGTACTTCTTTGTGTGAAATAAGGTGCTAAACCATTTAGCTTAATTTAATGGCCTATATGAATATCAAAGTGCAAAACAAATAAGCTTTGCAGTTAGTGTAAGCCTACAGCAGCTTCATGGGATGTGGAATGCCTGGGAGGTTCAGGTGTGTGGTGCTTTGTGATGGTTCTTAAGGTGTCTGATGGTTCTTTTGCAAATCAGCAGATTTTTTTTTCTTTGAATTTCTTGAGGACTAATGATCAGATGCAAAACTGGCACGAAAACAAAATTAGCTCCAGTTTTTCACACAGACTGCTCTAATAGCTAAGAAGAGTTCAATTTCTATCTAAATTTTGTCTATTGTTTTGACACGCTTTCTGCCCAAAGATTGCTCTTTCGATTCTACCTACGCCATTATCCAACTACTCCTTTAGTTTTAAAGTGCAGAACTTATTTCACTTACTTATTAACTTAGTTTTTTTTTTATATTGAGCTACAAGGTAGAACATTCTTGAAATTTAATGTGTCCACAGTTGTTTTTCTCTCCTTTTGTTTTCATCACGGAGTAACATTTGTTACCATTTGTAGGTAACAAACATATCAAACATGTTGCATCTGAGGTGAACGCTCAGGAAAAGGTTGCCAAGGATGGCAAAAGGGACTGAATGATTTCTGTACGCAGAATTACTATTTAAGTGACATCCCTTCTGTCTAGAACAGGTAGAAGGTATGATCTGTAAAATTGTGCGTGGCATGGGAAGTGCAAAGTGTCCTATGCTTGCCCTGTTCTTGCTCTTAAGTTGCCGCGTCAAGTTGCTGTTTCTGTTGGCTTTTTCCTTAGGGACAGATAACAATTTATTCCTAATAAAACGTTAGAGCCCTCCTGAGAATGAGGAACTACAGCAAAAGAGAGTGGAGAGAAACCAGACAACAGCTGGTAAAGGGAAGAGGAGCGTGGGTCAAGAAATGTAAAAATAGGGAGCCAGAGGGAGCACTGAGCAGACTATGGTCTGGGTCTTGTTCGCGTTCTCTGTCCTGGGAGAGGGAGCTGATGAGCGCTGGCCAGAGATGCTCTGCCTGAGGAGGTGGAAGTAGATGCTGTGGGTGTCAGGGCCATCCTGTGAAGCTTCTTCCTTCTAGATGCAGGAGTTGATTAAGAGATCCTGCATCACAAAGAGCCTTAGAAGGGAAGTGTGTAAATATAAAGGTTAGCGAAGAGCATCTTAATAAGATGTTTTGGAGAAGCTAGAGGAGGGGTTGCCATTTGTCCCACTCGGGCCATGGCACATATGTGTGTTCCACCTTATCCCAGAGGGAGCTAGGCTCTTGGGACGCCATGAACAGCGGTGTGGATGTGCCCATCTCTTTGAAGTATTTTTCCTGGCTGGGCTCTGGATTTAGCCCAGAGTACAAGCCAGCGCCCCTGGCGCCCTGCCTCTTCTGATGGCAGCAGATGCTGTCCCCTGCTGTCTGGGCAGGGCAAGGGTGAGGAAGTGAACTAAGAGTGCATAGTGGAATTTTCCAAGACGAGGTGTGCAGGTGAACTGGATGTCATGAAGCCTACTGAAATACCGTGTGGGTAAGTATGTGTCTATCACAGGGGCAATGATCTTCTGCCAGTGTTACAGTTCCCTTGGTCTTGTAACCGGGAGTTACGCTGTTGCTGTAAGGGTGGCATTGCAGGTCAGGGCACCGGTGATGAGCTTCATGCCAGATACCCACAGCCACATTCCACTTTTTGGTTCTGCCACAGATGCCAGGTATACTTGGCGTGCTGTATAGTTTCAGCCACCTTTAGTATTTTCCGTTGATACCTGTTACGGCAAGCCCCTTGTTTATCTACTTTGTGCGCTAATCTTCTCTGTGCATTCAGCGGTATTCCTAGCAGCCCGTGGCTGTGTTTTCCTGTAGTCTGACGTAAGACACTTTTACATTGCACCGAAGTCCATTGTTTTCTGTACCGAAGCGGTACTTCTTGTCTGATCTTTTTATCATGATAATTGTAGGTGCTACTTGTATACCTTCAAACAGGTTGTTGTTTTTTTTTTTTATGGATGGTGTCTTTAGAAGCTTGTTATTCTCAGGAGCTAAACTGATATTATAAAGTTTTTCTCTTCAGAAGAGTTGGGGTTTTTGGTGGTTTTTAATTTGCTGGGTTTTTTTTAAGCAGATGCTTGAAACTATGCCTTTATTAAAGAAAAGCATTTGCTACATAATTGATAGCAGGAATATAGACCATGATTTGGCTAAATAACTGTTGTGCTTTTCAACTGTAGGACAGTGTTGTGTGATGATTTGGTTGAATTTCTAAATCAGTTATAGCCACGATTAATTGTTGATATTACTTAGAATGGTTTTTCAGGACCTCTTTTAGAAGTGATTTTATAGTTTCTGCTGGGCAAGAGCTGTGTTTTCAGAGTAGAACTGGATTTTCAGTGGTATGATGTTTTTTTCAAGAAAACAAAACAAAAATAACCCAAACCCCATGTCTGTATTGGGTTCCAGCTTGAGGTCTGAGGTTATAATTATGAAACTTTCTTCAACTTGCTGCTTACGGAGTAGTTACCTGACCAATTTTCTTTGGCATTAAAGCTGACTTGAAAAATTCCTGCCCTGATCACTCTTGCTGCTCTGCTCGCAGCTACAACTTTCTGCTCCCCCTGTGCTGATACAGCTGTTTTTGGTGACCCTTCAGAGCAGTCCTCAATGGTTAAAACCCTTGCTCTGCTGTTTTAACCCATTAATTTCAGTGACCTCTCTTAAAATATGGCCCCGCCTTGTGTTGGACGGATATAAGTGAAGGATGTGAGAGAAAGGGTGAAACGTTGTAAGTAGATTTTGCCACTGAAGAAAAGGTGTTAAGCATTTCGCTGAAGGGAAGGAAAAAATGCTAGTGTCACACAGTGTTGATCTAAACTTTTAGATTTGTTAACCTAAGGCGGTTTTTAATTTGAGGGGCTTGTTGGAACCTTCCCTTCAACCAGAGATGCTGCTGACTGACTTCTGTAACGATACGCATCACCATGCTATTCTCAAATACTATCAGCAAAAGTTGTCCCATTTTTGCTTACTACCGAGACTGAAATGGTATTTGTGACATTTTAGTTCTGTTAAATGGGATTGCCCTCATGGTTGTTAGAGCAAAATTTATTTTGACAAAGTTATCGAAAGAATCACCAGCCTTCCTCTTCATATTTTCAATTACTCCAGAATGTACTCAAGTTTTTGTTAGGACAAATAAAACTGGAAGATGACTAATACATACACACTCATTTTAGATACAGCATGTGAGTAGGGAGTAACAGAAGGAAGAAGAGACATGCAGATCTGTGCAGCAGCACAATGAGATGTGAAAGAACCAGATATGGAAGCTGGCCTAAATGATACAGTAAGGCTAGAGCTATAAGCACTGCAAATTTAGTATGGTCTTCAAGAAGAAGAATTAAGGCGTCTTCTGCATTTACCTTTTCTGCAGTTGAACTGAATTTTCTACTTAATGGTGAAGATACAGATTTTCTGCAGGGTGTGTTTTTCATTTAAAGTGGAAATAAAGTATGTAGATTTATTGCCCCCTTTTTTCAAAAGATACCTTGTGGTAGTTCTGCCTTTCTTTGTGTGAAAATAATCCCAAACAGAAAATAGTAGTTGGCTGGTTTTCTGCAGTTCTATTCAGAACGTTGTAATTTTCTCCACCAACTAAATTGACTCATTCATTTCCACTAATACATACAAACTTACTTGTTCTGCTGCCAGTCATCTTGTTAAGAGCGCTAACCCAAAATGCAGTGGCTGGGAAAATAGAGTAGTAGATGTTAAGTGTGGAAGGCATATAAATGCAAGCCTTTCACACACGGTCCCTTTGGGCTTGGACACAAGAGGAAAATTTGTCACAGTGAGAACAATCAGCCATTGGAATAATCTCCCCAGGGAAGTGGTGGATTCCCTAGCATTGGACACTTGTAAGATTCGGCTGGACAGGGTGCTGGGCCATCTTGTCTAGACCGTGCTTTTGCCATGAAAGGTTGAACTGGGTGGTCCTTGAAGTCCCTTCCAACCTGGTACTCTGTGATTCTATGACATGTTATTGAGAAGCTGAGTAGCAAAGCAAGTCTGCTGAGCTTTAGATTGTTGCCTGTGTAGCACTTGAGAGGGGTTTATAGAAAGTGACTGCAAGCTGGGGAGAAGAGAACAGAGATCAGGTACATATATAAGAAATAGAGCAGTGGTGAGATTTCAGATTTCTCTCAGATGACATGGTGGTGGTTGGATAGCCTGAAGAGGGCAAGAGTTTTATGAAAAGCAGTTTTGATTTCTTGTTGAATGTACATTTAATCATGAAAAAAGAGACATTTAGTGAGTTTGGGGAAAATGTATGCTGCAGTTGCAAAAGACAGAATATATGGAGTACTATGGGCGTCGGACACAATATTGGCAGTTTTCTGAGTAGTAGTAGTAGTAAACACTGAAGAAGGAAGGTGCACGAGAATAAAGAAATAGTATTATTAGTCTCTATTAAGTATTTACTAACGATATAGGTAGCAACAATAGCATTATAGCATGAGGAATATTTTTCCTCTTCCAAAATACAGAAGTACACTAGTGTAGTGTGGTTAAAAAATACATGTGTATATGAAAAAAACCACCACCCCACAACAACAAAAAAACCCCAACAACCCTGCTGACACCTGTAAAAGCCCAATTTTTATTTACTGGTAATAAGGAGCATTAACTTCTGGATGTGGTAGAAAAAAGGTCTGATCATCCTCTGTTATGCAAATCTCTTAATGTTACTCTTCATTGGGACTCTCACTTCCTCGCTGACAAGAGGCCATTGGACCTTGTGCTCCAAGAATATGATGAAACAGTAAATCTCCCAATTTGCAGTTACATCAAGACTATTGAATATAAGGTGCCATTAAATATTTTTCTGGTGTTTCATCATACGGCAGAGCATATTTTCTCATGAAAGATTAAATTGCGGATGCTGCTGACATGTGTTACTGTTTGGGAGGTTCTTGTTTCTTTGTGTATTTGGAGGAGAGTTATCCAATTCATAACTACGTGTCTGCTGCAGCAGCAGCAGCTCTGCAGTATCCTTTGATAGGAGACAATCCGGAACCACAAACGAAAACAATACTTCATTTTTATAGATGTCTGTTCTTAGTGGTTTGGTTTTGTGGTCTAAACACAGCTTAATCGTCCCAGCGTTGGATAATTTAGAACTGAACTTAGAGGGCTGCTATGTGAAGTACTGAAATACCGTGCTTAGAATTAGGCGTTGTTGCTGTTTAAAGAGTACTTCCAGCTAATTGTTCTTCTCAAGTACTTCTTCGGTGGTGATAGTATTTAAGAAGGGACAGCAAAATCAGAACAGTTTTGGAAGATGATGTACAAGCAGATGTAAATCTGGTCCTTCAAGTTGTTACAATTTAAGAAGGCAAAAATGTAGTCATAATAGTAGCTTAATATTTATAGCTTCTTTCTATTGAGGTATGCATATGCTGTATGCAGAGGTGGAATTCACTTAATAACTGAAGGAAAATCTGTGAACAAGGGGAAGAGTAAATTTCCACCACCACCACCCCACCTCTTTGTGATTTTTCAGGTTAGAGAAAGTGAGGAGAAGGATAACACTTTTATTACAACAAATTTAATTATGGTCTAAGATCGTTGCTTGTAAACATTTTATTGTGTTTTGACAAATACGATGATGGTGAGTGATACATTCAAGTTGAAGTTAGAAGATGGGAAGAAATGCTAGTTAATATATCAACAGTTTACAGCTTATAGCATTCATGTGTTAGTAATTTTAAAATCTGCAACATACATTAATGTTCTGTAAAGTTATGTGAGATACTACAGGAAATCAGAGATCAGTTTAACTTTTTTCAAGTAAACGCACGGAAGAGTGGAGATGATGGCCAGTTGTTGTTCCATTCACATCTTAGTCGTTGTTTTTGCCAAAGCAACCAAAATAATAAGCCTGTTTCAAGGGAAGGTCTTTTAATATGTTGCAGGGGTTTTTAAATCAGGTATATTTGTTTTATCCATTTCTATAAAAAGAAAATAAAGTGTATTTGAAATATTTATACTCTCATAGAAATGTCTTATTTTTTTCATTTGAATCTCAGAATGTGTGGATGATACTACTATTCCAAGCAGCAGTAATTTTGATCAGAAGATAAAGGTATATAGGTAACCTCCCTGTAAATAGGCCATAAATCATTGGCAGTCTGGTCGTGGTGGTGAGGTAGTTACATTTAGTACTTCGGGTGCCTGGTTAAGGGTGGAAAAAAATTGAACGTTTATGCCCAAAGTTGATTCTTTTAAAAAATTATTTAATTAACGGGTAAGGGATCTGCTTTTCTTCTATTAGCACTTGTTCATACTGTATGGTACAGTGAATTTTTTTCTTACCTCAGTGAATGTTTTGGCCCCCTAACAAAAGCATTGTTAAGAAGTCATTTTCACTGTAAGAAACTAAAAAGCTTCTTACAATGAAGTCAGGTATTCTGGTGTTCTGTTAGATAATGTAAGTATAACATTTTCAGTATTTCAAGTTGCATGAGGCAGTGCTACTTGGCGACTTACTAACAAAGAGAGTCTAGGAACGGAAAAAAATTTTTAAGTATCGAGGCAGTTTGCCTTAATTCAGTGTTTCTATTTTAGTACATGTAGCAACATGAAAAATATTAATATCTTATTTCTTGAAGCGTATTTTCTGTTAAGTGCTTTACATTAAGTGATTTAAAACACAAGCGCTATTAGTATTCTCACTAAAAAGAAAGTATGTTGAGTTTGGGGATGTGTCTTTCCTTCCAACAGGTGTTTATACACCATACGGCTGTCTCTGTTTTGTCTTTTGTCTTCTAAGATCAAGAATTACCGCAGGCAGCCAAGATTGTCATGCTTTCTGAACTTTACCCCTCAAATCCTGCAGCTATTCAGGTAATGGGGGAGACATTTCCACTTTTAGAAAGCGAAGACAGGTACATCTTGTTGAATCGAGGTGTCATAGGGTGCTTTTTAACTCTTTGTGTTTCAAGAAGGTATTTTTATCTCATATTTCAGGAGAATAGGGATGTTTCAGGTAGTGAACACTGGTGTCTATTTTAGATTAAAAACTTTGCGTTTTACTATTTTTAACTGCTAGATATTAGTTAAAATTTGCTTGGCTTAAAGATGACATTAGTTCAGTGTGGTTTTCAGTGTCTTTGCCTGGTAAGAACAGGATTATTCAAACCCTTTGGAGATACGTTTCTTTTGCTGCCCTTTCTTGCTATCCCATTTGTGGTGTTACGCATTGGGTAAATTTTTAGTGAAAGTGAAGGATGGAAATGCAGCTTTACTATCCTTGGTACGTAAAACAACAAAATCCACCAAAACTCAAATTAATGTTTTCAAATAAAAAAATAAAACAAAAGGCAGCACACTGGTAAAATATTTCAGGAAGAACCACCATAGCACTTGAGGAGTGTAACTTGATATAATTTGGTAAAGATGCGTGTATGTGTGTTTCTGAGCAGGGAATCAAAGACACAGCAAGAAAGCCCCAGACACAGTTTGAGCAAACAGTGGAACATGGTCTGTGAAAAATGTAGCAAGGTATTTTTTGGCTGAGCGTGGCTAAAGAAGCCTTATTATGGACTTCTCAGGTTCATTTCTTCCTTGTAGAGGTAGGCTTTTCTACATTCTTTGTAAATACCCAAGATTGAGTCAAGATAATCTGCTGAGAGCAGCCTCTCACCTATTTCTATTCAAGTGGTGAGTGGATGATGGATACAGGTAACCAGCTCAGGTCAAGTAGCAATATGCATTTCTGGAAGCAGCAGGGTTTTTTCTTTCTTGACTGACTTATAGCTGCAATGATACGTACTGTCCTGAAGATTATTTTGCTCTACTACCAAGTCATACGTATTTACTTTTCATTTACGGTTTATTATTTGTATCGACAAGCTAAAACATTAATTTCCAACTGATTTCCTCTCCTGGGCAGTTAAATACCAATATATGCTTTCTCTATAGAAACTGGTTCTCAGAGTTTGTGATCATGTGCCACCAGGTATGCAGTGTGTCAGTTTATTTTGCAAAACTGGTGCTTTCTTGCTGCTAAGAAAATTTGCAATTCTGATATAAGTTCATAAGCTTTAAAAAAATTCTGGTGCAGCTCTTCCAGTTCTGTCAGACCTTTATTGTCCGAGAATAAGGAGTCAGCTTAAAAATGAACTTTTATGGGCATAGAACTCTAATAACAACTGGAGGATTCCTTGCTTGGGCAAATAAAGCCAGTATCATATCTCTGTTTGTTCTTACCTTTCTAATCACTTTGTGGAACAGAAGATAATTCTTCAGTGCAGTATTGGACCAACTTCCTTCATTGTGTTATAAAGTGGAATGTTGAAGTAGCCTTGAAATCTTACCAGTTTTGACATTACAGCCGTCTTAAGCTGGTGTGCTACAATTTTAGTTTTATTCCTGTGTTTTTTATGAGTTAGGGAATGGTAAGATTCTGTATCTGTGACTGTAGGTGTACTGGGTGCCGTTCAGAACCATAGTGCAGGTAAGGTCAATGTAAGGATTAGGAGGAAATCTGAAAAGAAGGCAAGGAGATCAGTAGAACTGTTTGTCATCAGAAATGTGAAAGGAACCTAGTATTTTCAAAATTTGCGTGAAAACTTGTTTGAAAGCTTTTCTGAGAGAGAGAGACTAGCTGATGTGAGAAGAGTTTACGGGAGGGCCTGCTGATGAACCACGTCTTAATCTAGATGATGTCACAAGGTGATACTTGGCTTTTAGGTTTCTTTTTAAAAAAACCCTCTGTTTCTGTAATCAAAATAAGAAAGAAAACATAGTAATATTGCAAAATCAGATTTTAAAAGGCAGGAAATGCAGAATTAAAATTACCTGGGTGACTGTATTTTAGCTTCTTTGCACCTATGTGTTTTAAGAAAGAAAATGGTGGTATTATACGCTCCTTCTTCCCCCCACCCCAAAGGGTCTTGCGACTTTTCGGTGCGCAGGGCATTCAGCAGTACTCATTAAGCAAGTATTATTTATCTGTTATTTACGATTTTCAGTGCATGTCTGTCTGCATTATTTGCTTCACATTATTCTTCTCCTTGGGAGATTTTTACAGAAATCATTATCCTGGTGTACAACTGTTTTGCAAACTCTGAGATTACCTTTACGACATCCTGCTAAATGAGGTGGTTTTCTTGTTCCCATTTTACAAATAGGGAGCTAAGCACAAAGAGATGAAGGCAAAATGTTTCCCTTTAGTTAGGGAGCTCTGCTGGACGTGATAAGGGCTTTATTTCTTGGGGTACCTAATACATGAAATCCTCTGGTGTTCAGGTGCTGTTTATGTGGATTTCTGTGGCAGTTACTATTGTTTCTTCTTCTTTGTGAAATGGGGCGCCCAAATACTGTTTGGTCATCACAGGGGATAGAAAAGCAGCAGTACGTGCGGCGGAAATAGAATCGCTTAAGGAACTTGTCACAGAGCAGGGATAGTGTCCGCTCCTCAAGGATGGCATTCAGTAGCCTTCATCACAAGCGTGCCCTGCTGCTTCTCAGGGTTGTGTAGGTCTCTCCACCCTGCACAAAGGAGCCCTGCAGATACAACTCGTTCACCGCCTAATCCTGAATGACTGCCAGGGCAGCTCAGTGCACTGGGCTGCAGGAGGTATCAAAGATGAATACATGGCTGTGTCTGTTACAAAGCATGTGTAAAAGAGGGCCATGCTGAGGTTACTAAAATTATGCTAATTCTGACTTTTTTATGCTTTTGAATACTGAAATATGAAATATAAAGTTTTTAAAACATAGTGTTCTGTTTGAAATAAGTTACACAGGCAAGTACTTGTTTATACAGTTTGATCTGTAAATATCTTCCTACGAAAAGGCAGTAACTTTTACTAGTCGGTTATTGTCTCTATTCAAAAATATTCATAATTAATATGACAGTAGATTCATAGTGGATTAGTTTACTTTATCAAATGCCAGTTGAATTTCTGCTTATTTATCAAATGCAGAGTAAAGCTAAGGGCTAATACAGCAGCTTTTTCAGTGGCAAATTTTGTAGCTTATATGTTTTTATGCTCAAGTTGGAGGAATTTATTTAAAAATTTGAGAAGACGTCAATTGGTATATATATTACCCTGAGTTTAAAAAAGAAAATTTGGGATCGTGAGAAGACGAGGTACTGGTGATAAGCCTTTGCTTGCTGGAACTATTGGGAAGTTCTTTTGCTAAACTCAGAAGTACTCTTCAAAACCCCATTAAAGCCCACCTGTCTCTGTTTTGTAAGAATAACAGAAATGTGTCAGGCTATGGTATCACAGAATGAAAATTGTTTGTAGACACGATTTGGCTCTTATCTGAGGTCAAACCACAGTATTTGTTGACCTTCCTGCTTAGGCTTGATGCACTGAAAATCTGGGCTGTTAAACTTGGGAGTCATATGATTGTCTAAATCCTTACTTCTCAGTTGCAATGTTCCAGAAAAACAAGGCAGAGGCAAATGCAATCAGGCTTAAAAGCCCTATTGCTTTTAACCATTTCTGAATTTCTGAGAGGGAAAGTACAGCTTTTTAGGAAAACTATTAGCTTTTTAAAACTAGTTGGCACAGTTAAGCACCTTTCATCTGAAAACTGGCAACTAAGGGCAAATATTTATTAAACAATTAACTTTTTAGAAGGCTTAGGCATACAGCAATACAGCAAAGTGACTTCTTTTAATTACTATAGGCTTACAGTAGCACTTACAGTAACTTAAAATAATGTGTATCTTCATTTTTCCCCAGTCGTGCATTTAAATTGGCAAGTCTGTTACAGAGAGAAAACTATACCTTATTTTATGGCAATTAGTATATCAATTTACTTCACGTTCTCAAAGTGCTTATTAATTTTAGCTCAAAATAGATCAAATGTACCACATGTGACTGCTGTATCATAATACTACTTATCTATTTTTAAATCTAAATGGACTCTGGAAAAGTACTTTGCAAACTTTTGGCTTCGATCGCAGAGCAGGATTCCTATGTATTTCTGGGTAAAGTGCCTCCTAATGGGGTCCTGTATTAGCCATTGGTCTTTCTGGCCATGTTTCAAGGCTTTTATGTTTATTAATCAGAAAAACTGAAATAAAACTCAGGTGAATTGTGTAAATCCTTTTTCAAAATGAGCAAGCTGGGGAGACTCCATCTTCTTCATTTCAGTCCTGAAAGTGTTCTGATTTTGCAGAGGAAAATGAGATGTACGCTGTAAGTCATGGGCTCAGAATTGTACTGTGCTATTTTTTTTTTTTTTTGGTAAATGTTCTCGCTGTGAGCTTATAACAATTAGTTCTTTCGTGTTGAATATAAGCTTTTCAAAATGTATTAAATATCTCTTAATAAAAATATATTGACTAACAGAAAGCAAACATTTCTTACCCTGTAATCATGGAGTTATGACTCAAAAGTTATGTATAAGTTAGTATTTCTTTTGTAATGGTCAGCTGGGGGTCTCTATCTCCACTGCATGTAGCCCAAGTGAAATGTTAGGACTTTTCTAGCAGGATCTCACCTCACCAAATTATCATAGTCATAAAAATGAATAAAGAAGAGACAACCTTCAAGACAGTGAAGAATTTTGGTATTTTCTAGGCTGAAAGGCAGCTGTAAAATAAGACTGATAACTAAGGAGAGCAGATGAAATGTCCCTGAACTGGTTGGTTTCATAGTTGCATCTGAGTATGCAGTTGTGTTGTACGCTAATTGTCTTTGGCTTTTGAGCGTAAATCTGTGTAATTGCCGTTTGTAGTAATTCAGTCTGAGAGTTACAAAGAGAAAAATACCAATGACAAGCAGCACCGCAGAGATGATATCGGTATTTAACAAAACATGATAAAGGAACTTTAATTATTTTTGCAGTCTGAACTGCATCATAATTTGGGATCCGAGGGAGTACCCTTAGGTGACAAACATTGACAAACACAATCCACAATAGACTGCCGATATTTTCATTGCTTAGCCTGTGAGCCAAACGGCAGCGGTGCGATGTGGGTTTTCTGAAGTCACTCTTCATGCTGCAGTATTGTCTCTGGCTGAAGGGATGGCACCCCGAGTTCAGGTTGTTTTATGTTTTTTTTTTTTTATTTCATATAAAGACATCAACATGTTAGTGATGCTGCAGCCACTAAGTTTTACAACTTTAGACATCTCAGTCGGTATCTGAGGCAAGATCAGATACAGATTAAGGAGGACAGCAAAACAGACTTAACAAACACTAGTGTCTGAGGCATTCTTCTTTCTCAGCGTGCCCAAAGTGTATCCGTAGTTTGGTATTCATATCCTGAGTCAGCTATTGCTAAGCCAGTAGTTGCTAAAATATTGAAGAATATTAAAGAAATGGGTGTTTTAGTCTTTCATTTCTGCACCATTGGCAGTCAGTAACATAATTCAGTTTAATTTCAGTTTGAGAACTGAAATGGAAAGAGTTCAGATAATGAGATTGTGCTGAATCAGTTTTTGGCCTTTGACTGTCTAAAATTAATGTCTAAAACAGAATTAAGGGTGGAATTGTATATAGACATGGAGAGTTGTCCTTCAATTTTAAATGGCTGAAAAATTAGGGCGCTGAGGGGTTAGGCTTTTCTGTTCTCCATGAAGAGCGATAGGGCAGACCTCTTTTCGCCTAGAAAAATTTTGCCTATGCTCTTGAGGACTTGCGTCATACATCTCTCATTTTTTGTCCAATTCTGTTATTTTAATGAAGTCATAGTTGGTACCTGATTTTTTATTTTTAACATGAGAGAACAAAACTATTCTAATTGTTTGGGAAAATACTGGTGAAGATGCCTTTTCTTGCTCTATACTTACACTCAAACTCAGGTTTTGCCTCCGGTCACAGTACTTCCAGATGCAGAGCCCTCACCCTGTCCTTCCTTAGCCCCTTGTTTCAGTTTTACCTCTGTCCTGTGTGAGGTCCCTCCATGCAGTCTTGCGTCAGGACTCAATTCCCTGCCTGTTAGCCCTTCCTCTGCTTCCCCCCCCCCCCCCCCCCCCAGTTCTCTTGCGAAATTTTTATTTTTGACTGAGCGTCAGAGACATTCTGGTGAATTCTAATAATTGTGTGTTCCCTGTGTTTGTATCGTAGCTGTTCCTGAAGTGGACGCTTAGTGGCAGAGAATAGGAAACTATTTTTATTTCAGGCTGTGTGTTAACAGCTCACTCATTATTTGTAAGCAAAGAAAGTGGCATAGTTTCCTTTATATTTCATATTCCAGCCTGTTGCATCAATAATTAATCTCAAGGTTGCTGGTGTAAATATTACTATCATATCTTTAAAAGATCCCTTTCACTTTTCTGAGTCAACAGATTTTTCTGAGGCCCTAATTTGGGGTTTATTTGACTTAGGGCAAAAATCATGCCTTATTAAATGTGGCTTTTGTTTCTGTATAATTCTATTCTCTTAATCTGTAATATGTCAGCCAATTTAAAGTGTTTACTGTCAGAAGTCTGATGTTAATCCATTTTCTTGGCTGACGTAAAAAAAAATTAACAACGTTTGAACTTGAGATGCCAATTTAAGTGTATGAAACACTAAAATAAGTCTTATTTTTACTTTAAACAAAAACCAGACAATTTTATTTGAATTCAGTTTTACATAAAATTTCAGGCAACCAATTATTTTTAGACTACACTTATAAATTAATGAAAACAGATGGAAAGTATGATTAGAAATTTTGGCATATTGAGTAGTCAGGCTGATGAACTGGAAAATACTTGAATGTATAATATGTGGGACAAAATTACATCAGAGCGTTGTTTGATTGCAAAACCAAGGGTGCCAAAGGATGCTTTGAAGAAAGACAGAGAGAACATTTGAACGTGGCTCCACTGCACGCTGTATGGGATGTGAGTGTGTGGCCTCTTGTCTTCCAAATGGCTGTGTCCCAGTCGGGGGTCTGATACTTTTATCTCTAGATGAGAATTCACTCCTTTAAGGGAGTGAAACAAATGATTTCAGTATTAACTGTCCAAAGGAGAGGGAGGGAGAGAGAGATTCTGGTTTTCAAAAGCACTGCATAACATCTATATATAACATATAAGGATGCTCATATATGATGTTCAGAATTAAAATATTTACCAAGAAACATGGCTTGCATTTTTTTCTGTGGTACTGTAAAGAATTTGTCTGTGTAGATAAGGAGAAGGTTTAAAGGTTTGTGCCGAGTTTGTTGCGCTGCTATTTTCATATCTATCGTAGGTGACTGCGAGCATTTTGTTACCAGGGTTGTTATGGTTTTGTTTGGAGTTCTGCTGAAAGTATGCTTTTCTTACCTGCCTTCCTTGAGCCGGTTGCTTTAAGGGGAACAAAATTTGTACCCAGAGTATCAGCTTTTCTTTTCCTTAGGGTGAGTATATACATACCTATCTTTCCTTAGAGAAAGGAAGGAAGAGAAACTTTGTGCTTCAACACAAATGGCTATGAGGCTGCAAGTTTTCCAGCGAAGTATAAATCTTTGATCTTGTAGCTGAAGTTGTTGTAATTGAGGAGTGAGAGAAACTGATTTTGGGTTAGATTTCTAAATCTTTTCTGTGTAGGCTGGGTAGAGTGTTAGGAAGGAACTCAATAAGCTACATCCAAGTGAATGCGTGTGAAGCGAGTATAAGAGAAGGTGGAAGCAAATTTGGTATCCTGTATTTGCTTTTGGACAATTTGCCAAGTCGGCTTTGTAAATTCTGTGAAATAACAGATTGATGAACTATATACAATTTTAACTGCTACAGTCTTGGTGGAGGGTGGTGACGAACATTAACGAGGTGCTTTTAATAAAGACTGTTCTTGAATCTGAGCTAGTGGTGTAGCTTTTCAGTTACAAGAGTCAAGTATGCTGCTCTGTTCCTGGAGTTCATGAGGTGGGTTATGCTACACGAAATGAGGAGGTAAGATACCTTCAGAGCTTGACATCCCTATGGTATATTTTTACTGGGTTTGGCATACTGGTGTCCATAGAGGCTGGTGCTGCACATAGACTAGTCCAATTGCTGGTGGACATAATTTAGAGTTATTGAAGCAGTCATCGTTAATGGAGTATGGGCTACTGTTGTATTAAATCTGCTCTTAATTAGCTCATGGACAAAGATCTTAATGAACATATACCTGAAGATAGTAAGGCGAGTACAGAGATGTAGTTAATCCAGTAATTGTGACAAGTGAATCTCCACAAAGAACAAAAAGTGAGCAGGTTATGAACTGTTAGCAAAATCCAGATGAGTAACGAATCTTCTCGTGCTGCTTTTGTTTTAACTAAGGACAGAGCAGCACAATTTGAGTTAGTTCAAATAATTTCCCTCATGATCACCTCCTGCCCATTTCCTCCTTTCTCTTTCTACCCATCTTTCCATATGGGCATTTTAGCCCCGCAACATCCGTAGCACCTTGTTAGGTTCAGAACTGGATCATTAAGGAGTAAAGCAATATGTTCCCATTTTGATGTGTTTGGCAGGACCTATCTGTTCATTCTGCCCTCTGAAAAGTTCTGTAAGAAACTGTATTCAGTGTGCCAAAGTAGTATTTTACTTCAGCGGATATAGGAGGGGTTTCATAGATTTAAGGCGTACCGGAAAAGGTAACTCAAATGTAGATTTCAAACTGAGTAGGACCTAAAATCGCATTCAACATGGAGGCCCAAAAGCCATTCGTCTTCAGAACTTGGCCATGTTTGACATCCCAAATGCCCAACAAACCCCCCGGGAACCCTGCAGAGTTGCATTAGACAGCTTATTAGCGTTGTTAACCTTTCACAACTTTTCTGAAAAATTAGGTACCAGCAGTGTTTTCAGAAATTACAGTAGTATGTCGTTTGCCTTATTTGGCTGATAAATCAGTTGCTGTTTTTTTTCTGAAAGCATTGTCTTTACAGAGGCAAAGGAATGGAAATGTCAAAGTAGGTTGCCTAATAATATATAAGCAGACCTTTTTGCTTCAGATAAGTATTCATTTTGACTTTCATTTCTGTGTAATTTAAGTATTTAAATTTATTTAGTTTTAAATATTTTCATATTTAAAATACTAAAATAAAAATTAAGTATTGGGGTTTTTTTCTATCACGTAAGAAAGGTGAGGGGAGGACACAGTAATTGCAATTACTAAGTTAATTATTTTGATATTTCACTTAAACGGGATGCCGTGTGTTTTTCCGGCCCCCCACACAAAGTGCAGGAAGGTGGATCTTATAGTGGAAATAAGTTTAAAAATTCACCCAATGTATTGCAACTGGTACCGCATTTTGGCAGTTTTCTTGGGTAGAGTTTAACTTGAGAGGAATTGGAAGAAAACCAGAATCTTCCCACATGCCATGTGACTCCCAGAAATAACAACTCTGTGTTGAGGTTGTTGGGAAAAGTTATGAGCATCTGAGAGCAGCAGTAAGTGAAACATGTTTGTTCATCCAGGAGGAAGAAAAGAAGCCTCTGACTAGTTAGAAAATGTTGGGCATTTTTCTCAAAGTGGTTCAAGTGAATTAAGATAATAAATTCAAGAGATAACATGTCTTCCAGCGTGCCAAATTAGAGGGATTTTTGCTTCCCAGAGATTAGAAGGACCCACATGATGCTATCATAAAGTAGACTTCATCGATTCAAAGTAAGAATATTCAAAACTTTTAGTAGTAATCATGAATAGGATGCCCATATCACTGCAAGATTAAGGATAACACTCCCAGTTGTTAGCAGGGATCCCCCCACGTGGCCAAGGCTTGTGTAGGCAAATTCTGCTTTCCCTGTGCGCAGCCTGCAGTGGAGGTGTGCGGTGAAGCCGTCAGTTATTTTAGACGTGTGCATTTCTGTGACTCCAGACTTTTTGGCAGAGATCTCTCATTTAGGGATGAAAATATTTGGATGTTTGTCACTTGTCACAATTCTCAAATTCTGACCTGCGTGGGTTGCCTGTGTGGGGTTTGGGGTGGGTTTTCTTTGCAAGAGTTCTGCTGATCAGGACAAATCAAAAGAAGTAGCAGTGGCATCTCTCAAAAACAAACAAAAACCTGTCTTTGAACAGTTACTTGGTTTTTTTGGCTTGCTTTCATACACACAGTCATCATCTAATAAGCCTAATCAATTTATAAGTAATCAGTGGCAGGTCAGAGCAAGGCTCTGAAAGCTCTTTGCCTGGGAATTGTTAGCTCCTGGGTCTGACAGCCATTTCTTACCGGGTGGGTCCCCTGGCTTTTGAGGCTAAGGTGAGAATAGAATTAAAGGTATGTATATGTCTAGATGACTTACATTATCATGAACATTTCATTTCTGCAAATATCAGAAATTGAAACCACTGGAAAGAAAAGTTGGAGAATGACCTTTGATAGTTAATATTGTTCAGTATCAAATTCCTTGGATCTATATGCTGCAAAAATTTCATTACCTCTTAGAGTGTTCATTAGCTCAGTAGGCAAAGGGAAAGATAACTGCGTGGTCAAGTTTTGCCTGAATACGGGTTTGGGGAATTCTTTGGGTAACAGTGTTATAAAAGAGTCTTGCAGTGTCCGTGTTGGGGAGAATATGGGCTTGAGTGTCAGTTCTTTGAGGTGACCTACTGTGAGAAGCTGCTTTTTGTGGCATTTCACAGCATGAAATACAGTGATTTTCAGGATGAATTTTTAATTATTGTTTGCTCCTAGTTCTCTTTAAAACAAATTAAAGATAAATACAATTACAGCTAATAGATGTTTTTGTATCTAAATAAAAATAACTTCTAGAATATTTGCTGTCAGTTTATCTGTCGGTTAAGTTTATATTGCATTTAAGAAAACAAATATTTTTAAAATAATTTAAATATTGTTGAACTGTGGAAAAATTTTGTTCTTTGTGCAATCTAATAAGAGTGAGCTATAATAGAGCTAGCCATAATGAGAACCTGCTTATTAGAAAGAAAATACAATCTTTAAAAAAAATGCAGAATTGTCTGACTTCTTGAAACCAAGATGTTATATATTATCAAGCACTGATTTTGCACTAAAAATAACAAAAATTTGTATGTTCAGCACGGCTTGTAACTTATTCCTGGTAAGCTGGGGTAGAACATCACTAGTTTCTTTTGATCTTAGTTTAAAAAAAAAAAAAATCTTTGATCATTTTGCTTTGAGGGTGAAAATGCAATTGCAAGGTTGTGGCTGCTTGAGGATACAGTATTAAGGAATCGTATCTTTTCTCTGCTGTGACTCATAGTGCTGGCTGAGCTGATGTGCCATGTGAATTGTTTGATTTTGTTCAGAGAATTACAAGTAATGGTGTATTTTATCCATAGTTGCTTCTAAAGCTTTTCTCAGGGTTCTGTGTTGTGAATAAAGACACTTACATAGCAACCTTTAGAATTTTGTTTCACAAAGTCCTAATTATTTTTCTTAAAATTGTCTTTACCAGATTAATAAATACTAAGTGAGACAGCATCTTGGCAAATTTACATTAAGAAAAAGAAAAAAGAAACAGCTACGTGTTTACTCTTGTAATGTTTCTATCCTGGAAAGTGCTTTCTGCTTTCCTGTGCTTTAAACAAATATTAGAATAAATTAAATATTTGTGGTCATGAGTTTCTCTCATTCTTAGCAAGCATAAGAGTGGAAGATAGACCTTCTGACCGTTCTGCCTACTGGCAATTGTATCTTGCAATAAAAAGTTTTCTCAGTTTGAAGATACCAGTCTGAGCTTTAGTTGTTTTGGCCTTTATTTTAAAGTAACGCTTGAGAATGCCAAAGGATACTATGGACTGAGAAGTAAAGTGCCTGTTTGCTTACTGGTAGCTGGGAAACACATTTCGTAAATAGCAAAAGGGAAATGTTTCATTTTAAGTATTTTTTTTTTAACTTGGTAAATGATTTCTGCTATATCCAAATGCAAATACTATTTAAGAATATATCTGGACTGCTAATAAATAAATTCACCTTACGTGAAACAAACTGGATATAAATTTTAATTTATAAATGAAAACCCATCACAGATGGGGGAGAAAAATAAGGTCTGTGCCCTTTGCTGCTGCCTCACTAAGAAAAATAGCCAGTGATTAGAAAGTTGGTCTGTGAATTATTTCCCCTCTAAAAAATCTGAGATATGTAGTTGTGTTTATACAACATATTACAGATGAATGAGTACTTTTAAAACTTACTGTTTGGTATTACAGTTTTCATACCTCACACTTTGTTTGGCCTTAAACCAGCAGGTGGCATTTGTTACTCCATTTAAGTGCAGACTAACATAAATTCTGTAAACCCAGTGTAATTAACTTCAGTATATAGAGCAATCCTGTTGTCTGAGCTGTACTTCTGATGCCTCTGTATTGATGCAAGTGCCTGTGACTGGGATACTGCTTGCTTAGCACAATGTGTATTGGGAGCATTTAACAAACTTTTGAAATATCCTCTTACTCATTTGGCAGCCTCTTGGCCTGGGGCCAGCAGCATCCCTTCCACTTTGCAGGAGTTTAATATCAATTTTCCACTCTAGCTGCTCTGAGCGATAGTGCTAGATCTCTACTAATTCAGTCTTTCCTCTATTTTGTAGAATATCTGAGGCTGAGCAGGCTGGTAGGAGTGGAGGGACCAGGACGCTCCAGGGCAGTCTGTAGCCTAGCGGTAAGGCGCAGGAATACAGGATCTGTTCCCAATACAAGTAGAGGCGTGCCCATCCCCACATCACATGACCAGATGTTTTGTACTTTAGACCATACTTTATGAAAGCCAGTACTGTGTTCCAATTTGCACTCTGTACTCTTTCATTCTATGAAGAAGCACCATCCCTTCTGATGAAGTAACTTTGGTTTTGCTTTCTTTCATATTTGGATATTTTCCTAATTGAACCTAAATGTCATATAATCAGGGAACGCTCTGGTTTTGGAGGAAAACAAACAAAACTATTAATATAAAATATTTAGCTCAAAGTGGAATCAGTTGTTTTTGGTTTTGTTTGGTTTTTTTCCCTCTAAGGAATGTGCTGGTGATTTAAAATGCAGACAGGCTTCTTGAAAGAGGTATTAAAATGATTCTAGTTACTCTAGTATTTATCATTCTGGTACCTTACTGTACAGTACAGAATCTGATAGTAGAGTACAGCTACTACTATAGTAAAGAATTTTTATCTATAAGGCTTTAGTTTTGGTGAGTGTTTTACTACTGTCCCTTCTCTCACTTCCTCCCATTATCCCATATCAAGAATTAGCTCCAAGTGTGACCCCAGATCTCTCGGGTTTAATTATCGCTTGTTATGTGAGGCACTCCTGACTCAGGACATGTAATGCTTAATTTGTCCTGACAGTGGTTTTCAAGCATAAATGTGCCTCTTAGGGGCAGTTTCTTCATATAACTGGGTGGCTAAACTGAGGAAGGATAGACCAAACCTGCATATTCTAGAAAAAGTAGAGCTCATCAGCCTGAAGCTTTCTGTAGCCAAGATCCCCTCCACAGCAGCTGCTTGTCTGCAGGAGCCTTTTCTGTTTTTGTGAGAGACACAGACCTTCAGCATTGTTGTTTTGATGGGAAATCGGCCAGAATTCAAGCAGGTAGCTTCTCCTTCAACCCAGCCAGACACTGAGCAAAATGTCCAAGTTTTTAGTGTCTTTCATCTAATTCAGGAACTTCATCATATTCATTTTGATGGATAACCCATTAATGCTCATTATTAATCAACAGTATATTCTGTTGTAAGTTAGCTGGACCAAAATCTTTGTCTGCTGTTAGTTTTTTCAGAGACAGAGTTACTGTGAGATCATATGCTAAATTTCTTCAAAATTTAACCTTGGATTTGAATTTAAATAAGTCCATACACTTAGCTGTTCTTTCTAGACCTTAATTGTCCAAAGGCAAGAGCGTCTTGCTTCACCTTGGCAGACAACTATTTTATGCAAGTGTAACAAAAAACACTTACACAGGTCGTGGTGCTTCCTCTTTTGCTGAAAAGTAACAGAGTTTGTACAAAACAACTGGTTATGTGTCAAACTACCTTAAATAGTGCTATGAATTAACTGTGGAGAGCTATTTGAGTAGTTTATGATCTGGAAGGGCATGGACCAAACAGTCCATGCTATAAGTACTTCCAGAAGATCTCTTATACTTATGTGAAAGCAGCTATTTCAAAGATGGATCTTGCCTAAACTTTGGTTTATCATGGAGCTATTGTGTAATCTTTACTCACTTTCTGAAAACCTCTCTCTTGCAATGTGACAATCCAGACCGTAAGCACCAGCGAGCACATCATCTTGAACGAAGCTGTAAGAAAAGCAGGGAGGAAGGAGCCGTGTTAGGAAGGAGAGGAATCCAGTTCTCTTCGGCAACTTGGACAGTTTTGTGGAAGATTTGGCTTGTAATGAAAGAGTTCTCTGTCCCCTTCTTCTCAAGGCTAGATTTGGGACTACGACTACAAGCTGGTTGACTTCAAAATAACCAGATATATGTTGATAGAGAAATGAGGAAACTTGATCTGCTGCCATGGTATGCGTACATGGAAAATTACTTCATCATCAATGATGGCTTTGTCAAATTCTGACAAGAAAACTGATGGGGAGAGTGAGAGCTTTTCGGTTGCGTATGAAGAAGGAGGTGCTGAATACAAGGAGGGTTTGAATTCTTTCTTTTTTTGTGTGTGTGTGTTTCTTCTCTACATTCTTAGTTATTTTTTTTATTCCCTTTTGTATCATCATGGATAAAGAATAAATGATGCTGTTGGACCATGCAAGCCTTAATTTATGCTTCCTGATGAGAGATTAAGGAATTAGATGTCTGCTGCAATTAAGCTTGTGTACAGTAGATGCCAGTAGAGGTCTACCGAGTGAAAATAGAAATATGACCAGCATTTCCATAGCAACAACTTCCTCTTGGCAGTCCTATTTATAGAAGTGCTGCAGTCTCAGCCTTAGTACTGCTCACAGAAGGGCTCTCTAGCAAGGGTTAACCTTTTTAGAAAAAAATGTACATGTAAATGCACACTGAGACTGCATGGGTTTATTTGTGTGTTATTAAACCGTGAAGTTGCTGGTTGTGTTCATTTTGCTTATATAAATGTTGAAAAATCTTTGTTTCAAAATGGGAAGCCATTAAATCTGTAAGATATTAGCAAATACTGTTCTTCCTTTGGCGTGTTTAAAAAGAAATGCAAGCTAGCGGTATAGTGCTGGATGGATAGTGAAAATCAAAATACATCTGCTTTTTCAACAAGCCTTTTTCTGCCTATCTTTCTACCCATAATTCTTTTTGCAATATGCATGCTTGGCAAGACTCAAAACGGGTTGTGTTTAATTACATAATTTCTGATGAAAATGTTCTTTTTTTTAGTTATGAAATGGCTATCTGTATACTTTGTTTTACGTCCTTTTCTCTCAAGCTGTATACGACTAGAAAAATATACACATTTCATCAGGCTTATAGCACAGAATGTTCTTGGTTCTTTATATATTTTTAACAAACTTTAGAGTTATTAAATGCTTACAAACATTTGTATTTTATAATTGAAAATTAGACAAATTATTTCTTTTTTCTTAAATGTGTTGGCTGCATCTTTCAACTTATAAATATTCTATTGGTCAGTAAGAGACCTGCTAAATTCAGCAAGGTCCTCAAGCTCTTAAAAATGGAGGAACCCTCACTAACATTTGTATCAATGATTGCTCACTCCTTTTGAAATAAATAATAAATAATAAAGTTGGACTTTCATTGTTGAAATAACTGATGCATAAAGGAAAGATGTGCTTTATCAAGCCACCAGTTTTTAAAGCAAATAAATAAACTGTCTTTACTTTTAGAAGAAAGTTCTTTATTTTTCATTTATAAGGTCTTTAAGTTATTTTGCCATAGATTACAAACAAAATAAATATGCAGAAAATGTCACAGTATGTCTTTTTTACTTGTGGATGAAGGCCAATGCTGAAAAGTAGAAATACTAATTTTAAATATATAAAATGAGAAGATAGAAAAGAATATTTAGCCGTTAAAGATAAGCAGAACATGCATAAACAGGCAGATTGACACCCTGCTTTGTAGGTAGCCAGGAAAATATTAGGTTTCAAGATTTGGAATTAAGACCTGAAATTTAGTGAACTGTCAGTGATCTGAAATCTGTTTTGCATCATGAATCCTTTTTTCCAGGTCCCGTCAGGGAATACAGTAAATTGTCTTTAAAACTCTTGTATTCTTTGACTGCAAGAAATTCTTCATTAACCTTCATTTAAACACTAGAGAAGACACACCCAGTTTTGACATAGTGTGAGAGAATTATCAGATCTCTGTGCGAAACTAAGAATGGCATTAGATCCTAGAAGTAAAATAAATAGATTTCAAAGATACGTAGGTATGCTGTGGTTTTTAATGTTTTCCTGTTTTGTACTTCTTTGAAAGTCAGGAATTGCATGGTAACTTTACTTGGGAAACATTTTAAATACTTTAAAATTATAATGTGTGCATTTGTCTGAATTCAGTTAAAGCAGGACTGTACCAATCATGCCATTACTCAACCGTCTAGGTTTTCTGAGGAAAGGAGGGCGCTCTTTTTTTAATCCTTAATTTTTAAGGCTTGGCTGGTAGGGTAGAATTGCCTCTTAGAAATTAAGAAATTATGTTTTAGCAGAGATTATTAAAAAGAAATTGTCCAAATAGCTACATTATTCCTGATTCTTTTTCAGGCAGAAGCTGAAAGACTCTGTGGCTGGGTTATAGTGCTGTGTGCTGTTACCTGTGGTTGGGAGAGGTACCCTGCGCGTCAGCTGCTGGGAAACGCACACAGGGTCAGGGGTTGGCCAGCGTGAAAAGTATGAACGGTTTTGTTGCCTTTATCAGATTAGCAGACCACAGCGTTAGCCCTTTTCCATGGCTATCGTCATGATGATGTTTTTTTATAAATTTGCGGGAGAGTTCCTTAAAAATGTTTACTGAAATATTGTTTATGAAAATACTACAACTTACAGATGTAACATTCACATTCATAGCTATTACCCACCTTTCTGGGTGTTCTAATCTGTTTTAAAATATTGCCAAGATGTAGCGGCTAGAATTTAGGGAAAATAAAATTTCTGCCTAAAGGAAATTCTTAACATTTCAGTGTTGACTTTGACTGCGACAAGTTGGAGCTTCATTATCTCTTGTAGAACAGAAATTTTAGAAACCAGTTAGAAGCATCGAAGCAACTCCTCTTTAATTTTTTCTATGCAATGCTTTCCTTACGTTGTACGCCAGGCCAGTTTGAACTACGTGCATTTGGGAGTGCTTTGGAAGAGATGGAGCTCTGCGAGCAAAGGGAACCGCCGCGCTGGCGCTGAGCCCCTGGGCCAGTGTTGCTTGGTGAGGCACCGGGGTTGCGAGCTCCTTGGTGTACACCAGGTAGCACGTACGCTGTGTAGCCGGGGCAGCTTGGGTTTATTTTGCAGATAATAAGAACAAAGAGTGGATTTTCAACACTTTTTCAGCTGTAGAAACTAATAGGAGACCTGGATGGCAACTGACTAGTTCGTCTTAATGTCTCCAAACATTAATCGTTTTAGATATCCGACCCAAATTAGGCCATTTTTTTGTAACAGAAAGGCCACAGAGACTGTGGAGTGAAAGTTAGTTATTCAGTGAAAGTTAAATGAACCTAATGAGGCTTGATGTTACATGGGTCATACCTGGGCACAGTTTGACACACACCTGATGTGACTTGCATTGAGTGGGCAGAACATCTGGATGTTTATGGTCTGGCTGGAGCACAGACAGCTTTTGCTCTTTTGGGAGGGCGTACGAGCTTAACCACAAGCACTGCGCAGCTTTAGGTCAGAGCTGGCTCAGGTTCTTCCAGCTTGGAGCAAGAGTAAGGTGACCTCAAGTCTGTTTGCACGTGTCTGGATAAGCATTTAATTGTATTTAAAGATTTGCAGACTGTTCTAAGGAAAAGTAGTGCTGGCTAGCAAGTGGAAATCCTAAGATAAGCAGAGCTACAGGATTTTGCCTTTGATAAAGCACCATCCATTGCCTATTACTGAGCTTTTGGGCAGTAAAATACTATGTTGGAGCTTGTGGACTCTGCGCTTCGTATATAAATTATGAAATACTTGGTGTGGATGAATTAATGTTGCATTGATTCAGAAGACTAGTATGTCAATTAGATGAAAGGTTAGGTAAAAGGAAATAGGAGATCCCACCTTTAAAAATCGTGCACTTCATTTGAAGACACTGAAGCCCACATGGGATGTGAGCTTCAGAGAGTCAGTGTGCTAGTATCCTTGGGCAATGCCAATCAATGCCAAAAATTTCCAGGTTTGGGAAATTGTATTACTGTCTGTGTATAAATATGACCAGTACTTTCTTTTCATGCTTTGTGTCTGGAGAAGAACTTCTATAACACTTTTTGGCAGTAGTTTGTAAAATTCTGGCAAATCCAAGTTTTCTCTTAGGGTAACTTTTAACAATCCCTTTTGGATAACCTGTTTTCACTTAAACCAGTTCACATCTGTGGTCTCGAGGGTGGATATTTCTGCTTCCAGTTTTTGGCACCTAATTCAAGTGTCCGGCTTAGTCACTTGGGTGCATTCAGAGCTCTGAATTTTGGTGGGCAGAGTTGGTCTCTGGCAGTTCCCGCATCTCTCCGTTGACTCTAGAGGATTGGCAGACCCTAACTTATGTAATGCGATGTGAGTTTTGGAAATTGCCCTCTCTGCAATCAGGGAAATGAAGTGGTTTGCCTGAAGACTTGTGTGAAAGGTAAGACATCAGTGGTGTAAAGGCTTAGAACCACGGGCGAGGAGAGAGACAAGATGAGCACACCATCATACCGCGTGGCTTTGTTTACTGGAGAAAACAGCCAAGCTCAGAGAAAATAATAGTCTCTTGGAAGGATCCTTTAGATGCCCAGAGACACGGAGTAAGTTACAAGGGAGCACAGCTGTACAGCCCCAGAAAGTTCACCAGGCAGGGAAGTAAGCATCTTGTTGTTTCTTACAGTACTACGTGTTTCTTACACTGCTGTATGGAAGGTGGCATAGCATTACTCTGTCATAAAGTGTTTGGCTATATATGGCACATAACACATACCCCCTGCCTATTTGTGACCCCTGATAAGGTAAACTGATCCCCGTGGTCTTTGCTAGCTCTTGTTTCTGTCAGCAGAGCCTTGAACCAACAGGGTGTCGCGGAAGCCAGCGTTGATCCTGCAACGAAGCAGGTAAAAGGCTGGAAGGCATAAGGTGGAAAAGGACCTGTAATGGGATCCAGGGAAGGCTGCAGCGCCTGACCCTGACCAGGGAGAGCAGCCTGGTCACCACCAAGATAGCAGGTGCTCACTGGGGTTTGCAAACCAGTGTGTAAAGTAGAAGTGTTTACACATTTGGTTTCAAATTTTGAACAGGTGCTGGAGGAGGAAATTATGTTTCCAAAGGGCGTTTCTGTGCTTTGCACAGAGTCTAGAAATTTAAACTGTTGCGTTGACTGAGGCCGATTACAACAACTCTGGAAGTGTCCGTTAGGAGGAATGTAGGCAAATCTGTAAAGTCTGTCCCTCGGCATTTTTATTGTTTTATCATTATCATGGGCGGCTTGTCATCATGGGTTTTTTTTTTTTTTCTGAAGCAGAGAGCTGTTATGAAATAGTTATGTAATGGCCAAGGATGGATATCTGCTGACATTTGAAAACTATTCAGTGAGAAGTATGGTGGTGAGAAATGAGAGGTATGTCTTTAACACGTGTTGACTGTAAGACAGGAGACAGATTGTGGAAAAGTTATTTCAATCTTTCTTAAGAATAGCCTAAATTTTTAAGAAGCCGCATCTTACATGTGCAGAGGATATGCTGGGAAACCTGCCTAATGTATGTGTTTCCATTTTCACAAAATGAATATTTAGTATACCCATTGTAAGCATGCAAAATCACATAATTTGCAAATTAATAAAGTTTAATGTTAAATATAGCTTTTGATTTATTTCCCCTATGTTCTGTGCATCAAAAATTATGCTTTCTAGCTTTAGTCTACAGGTGAAAATACTCAAATTTCTTGTGAATGAAAAAAATCTCTTACGCAGTTCCAGGAGACTTGCATGCAAACCGTTTGCATAGGCAATGTCAGGAGCTGGTGACCGTGACTCTGTGACTCCCCTTCCAGCTGCCTTTGGGGCTGGGAGAGTGAGCACGCTGCTAGATAAGGATCTGCCAGCGCTGGTCGTTCTGGTACTTTATTACTGGAAAAGTTAAATGCATTTGGTTCGTTCTTGGGAGGAAGTGGAACCCAGCTTGGATGAGTATAATGCAGTCGTCTTTATATGTACATTAGAGTTCAACTTCTTCAGTCTGATTTTCCTCAAAGGAGGAAAAGAATACTTCTCCCCTCAATAATAAAACAATAGTTTCTCCAGCAATTTTTGCAAGCAACCTCCTTGCTTAGAAAGGCGTTCAGCTGAAAACAAGAGGTTATTACTGAATAGATTACAGCTGGTTATGTTTGCTGTGATGATGGTAGTACTCCATCTTAACAACAGGGGAAGGACTGCAGAATAGTCACTTTTCTTTTTCCACACATGGTTGTGGTTTTAAAAAAAAATGATCTGCCTTCTGATCTGTACTTCTGAACAGGTTCTTTGTAGTATTTTAACTCAAAACGTATATTTAAATACAAAATGTGATGCATTAGGAAGCTGTGAAAACACAGGCTAGAGCAAGTATTGCATATTTTTTAATAAAAAACACTTTCTGATTGACATGGAAAGAGACTTTGAGCCGTATAAACCAATACATGATAGAGCTTTTCTTAACAGGAAGTAGAAGAGAGTAGTGGTTAGAACACGCTGCATACAGGAAGCTTGACACATGCATAGCTCTAAGTGGCTCTGGGTTGTCCAGCTCTTTTCAGCTATTTTCTCTTTTGCTTTTGTAAAAATCACCAGTGTGTATAGATGGCAGCTCAGAAGGAGGTACCTTGTAACCAGTGCACAGGGACAGCCACAGCGCTGCAGAGACTGGAAGGTTTTGCTAATCGCCTTTTCCATAGGCATTCAAAGAACGGTGCGCATGAACAGAGAGCGGCTCTGGAAAATGAGAGCCAACATTGCTCTGAACTTGCTGTCCTATGGGACAAATCAAGTAAGTAGGGGGTTTGTTTGTTTTATGGATATTCGCTCTTCAGTGTGCCCAGCAAGTGAAGAACTTGCATATTTGTAATCGAATACAAACACTGATCTGTGATTCGTTCTGGGGGCAATTTTACAATTCATTACCTAAAGGTATTAATTTGAAGAACAGCGTGTTGCGTCAGGCAGGGGGAGGTGGGGGCTGGTTCCTGGACCGGTGGCCAGCAGGAGAATTTATCCCCTTGTACCTTCTTTCCTCTTAAAGCGCAGATCACTTGTTTTGGCAAGCCCCCACCCCAATTTTTACTTCTAAATTGCTTCATTTATTTTCAAATTAAATCAGCTAGTTCAGCAGAAATAGAAAACTCATTAAAGATTGTAATGTTTAAACTTTGGAATAGGCAGGCATTGCTGCACAGATTAAACTTCTAATTATAGTGCTTTTTATCGTTCATTTTATTTTAAGGGATGTATACATCAGAACGTGCTCTATAGTGGTAAACAATACAAAATTGTGTTTGGTTTTAACTATTCAGTATTAATTTAGTGTGGGAATTTCTTAATTAGTGAACAGTTTATAATGTATGGATTAAAACTTTTCATGATTGCATTTTGGGTAATGAAAGTGAGAGATTTCAAAAAATAACACAATCTAAGTAAACTGACATTTGATTTTCTTTTTTTTTTTTGTCTTTTAAAGCCATGCATTATTTTGCAAACCCGTTATTGTCTCTGTGGCTAAATACTCAGTTTAAAATATTATAATATGGTAATTGATGATAATTTTGTTCCGGATTTCAGATTCATTGATGGATTTGAGCTAACACAATTATTTCAGCTGAAAACAGGCCTTATTGGAAATGCTTAGCGTCACAGTGTTGCCATGAAGAAAATCAATGTTTATACATCTCCCTGCTTGCAATTTAAAATATTACATGAGTAGGGAGTGAATCCGTTCTCAGAGGATAAGCAGTAAACATGGAAACAAAAAGGTGTTAATGCATTGACCTAAAATAGATTAAATCTAGGTCTCCCAAATGAGATGGGAAAGGATCGACTGGTTTTGCTGGGAAGATAAATGATGAAAGCGCATAAATTCTGAGCTTCCACTTCTCCAAAATATTTTCAGCTTGGTAAGAATAGCCACATACTTGTGTTTATGTAGAAGCTCTTTTTTATGTAAATAGCTATTTGAAAAAGTAACACTGAAGCTTTTTTGTTTATATAACATGAAGAAAAAAAATTGTATTGACCTACTGGCACTTACGAATTGTGACCTGTTTATATAGAAGTCTCTACTATTTTTTTCCCCTCTATTTAAGGCAGGCTTCCTCACATGACATGCTTGATGAGGAAACGGACTGTCGTGTCTCTTGATGATAAACATGGTGAAAATGGCTGTTCCGCAGATGCTATTTTAAGTCATAATTAAGCACAGTGGTTGCATGCAATTTTTCTGAGCCAAAGTTACTGAGCTGGTAGCTGAATGGTGGTTGATTATGTAGCTTTGGTTTTGGGGTGAAATTCTGAATCTTTATCCTGAACCTTTACTCTCTATTTGTAGATTATTTGTCAAAAATGAAAATACTGTAGTTATACATGGACTAAGTCAACATTTCAAGATTCTTATTTCACTACCACTGTAGCTGAAGGAGGGATAGAGAAGATAAGGAATACAGTGGACAGAGTCTCTGCCTACTACTCAGTCTTAATTATATTTTTAGAAAAATATATAATCTGTGAAAACTCTTTGTGAAAAATGAAAGAGAAACAGTTTTGTTTGGTTTTGGTTTTTTGGTTTGGTTTGGTTTTATATCTGAGAATTCAATGTCCTAGAATTGCATTGGGTCACTGTTTTAGAAACATAGTGGTGTTTGTCTTGTAGGGACGTTTCAATATTTTCAACTACTCTGCCCATATCACTGCAACTTACGGATTGTTGGTGTAAGGTTTTAGGCGAGGCTCCATAGCAGACAGTTACTGTGTGCTCTTGAAATTCCAGGCAAAAGCAGTCTTTAAATCCTGAAGAAAGTTTGGAAAGTGACTTTCAGAATTTTTTTTTGGTTTAGGTTTGAGGTAGAAATAATTTGAAAAGGAAGTTAAGATATTTATACCTTCTGCTGTAATGAAATACTGTAAAAAGTCTGTCTCTATGCATGTCCTTTTACAGGCAGTTACTGCTGAAGGGTTCCCGAAGGGGAAGGAGCTGCCCCTTATTGGGTGGACTTTGTGTTTGTGTTGTCAGTTGTCTAGTGTTGTGGGTTTGAGTAATTTGCCAAGTGGTCTATGGCTTTAGGGGTTTTGCAGTGGTTAATTTTGAAATTTAACATTTTTGCTTCATTGTTTTGATATGTAAACCATATAATCTTTCCGAAGTGCGTTGGATTCTTGGTTGATGCATGAAATGAATGTGTTTTGTAAAATCCTCAGAATCCAGCAGGGCAGAGGTGGCTCAGGACACCGCAGGCCTTGGAATATGTTTTAAAAAGCTGACTGAGTGCACATGTGGTTGTACAGCCTGAACCGGTAACCAGGTCAGTTGTGCTGCGCAGCCAAAGGTGGAAGGGATGTGATGGTAGTCATCAGAATGGTGTATTTCATCCTTAGTTTAGACTCTGACCACTTGCAACTATATGGAACCCACATTTTGATCTTTGTTTTGTTTTCATAGTTACTCTTTGAAAGATTAAAATGGGAAAGGAAAGGAGAACGAGGCTGCTTGGTTTTAATGTAGAGGGACTAAGATCAGTATGAGTCTTTTATTCTTGAAATGATACAAATATTTTCCAAATCTGTGTGTAATAAGAGAACACATTAGCAACTTGGGTAACTGAAATCATCAGGAGAGTCACCACTGTTTCATCTTTCTGTCATCTTCATAGTCTCTAAATTGCAAATGGATGGGTGATGAATAGTCAAAGGAATATTATTTGGGCTCTAACTGATTCAAAGTAGTATCGGTATACTTCCAAATACCATGGAATGTCTTACAGAGATTTAGCTGAATAATCACTAGATTTGTATATGTGTAGAGAAAGATGCACGTGAGATATGAAATAATGTACAGAGTACATTGTGTGAATTGATTAAAGCTTTAGAATAAGTACTAGTTGGGTACAAGTCAACAGATAATTCTGGTCTAAGGTTGCCATGGAAACAGCCAGTGCTTGATATAATTGAGAACATCTTAAAACCTCCTGGTGTTTGCACGCTTTTTTTCCCCCCTGCCATTTTGAGTTGCTTTAGACATGAATAGGTAGCATTGGTCAGAACAGAAGTAGTTAATGAGCAAAACCAGATATCCGTGTCCTGAATATTGATTTTGGTTTACTACTGGTATCTTGTGCTTCATAGTTTTTTTTGCATCGCAAGGAGATTGTAAGGAAGAGCAGCTCTCTGGATTCTGTGTGCTCTCTCTTTCCAGTTAGTGTGTAAGTGTGTTTAGAGATTGAAGCACTGATTTTGTAGAGATTAACATACTTCATCAACTGTTGGATTATTATTGGGAGCAATATGTTTCTGAAAACTAGCTTTTCAGCATGAATGGTAAGTCTTTTCTATTACCTTTGACACTATTTTTTTGTTCCGTCTTCACAATCAGGAAAAATCTACCAGGCTTCCTTTCCTCGTCTGCATAGCTGCATCGACTACTGATCTCTTTGTTTTTGTAATCGACTCAGTGTGGGTTTCTATTCAAAATTGCTAGTCTTAAAATTTGCAGTTCTTATTAAGCATTTTGCTTTGCATAACTGGTATTTAGTATTTGAAATCCTATTTTAAAGCTTTCTTTTAGAAATAACTGTTCCACATCATGAAATAAGGCAACAGAATCTGATTTGGGAAGTTTTATAATTGAATGATGTATATGTCAGTTCACTTAATTTTCTGTTCCACTCATAAATGATTTTATCTGAATTGATATAAATAGAGAGGCCTTCTGAAATTATTATAATCACCACCTAAAAATTCTGAACCGGTTTTTACTGTGTTTCATCTATTCTTCTATGGTTTTTATTCTTTCTAAATGATGGGATAGCAGAATAGTTGAGGTCATTCATGGAAGTAGGGGAGGGGAGTCTTGTCTGAAATGAGAGATTATAATAAACCTTGTAAACTTAGCGGGCAGGTATTTGCTTTCCAAAACCACTGTGACTACTTGTTATAACGTAGTTTGAATTTAATGGAATTATGAAGTACTTTATTCTTACTTGGAATATTATTGACAGTTGTATCTAATTATATAAATTCTGTACATTTATTTCCTTAGAAACAGATATCCTTTGAAAACTGTTCGCAAAAAGCCCAAATATATTAGTTTCTGAAATGATGCCTTTTTGTTTCAAGCAGATCGTCTGGAGCTTTGGAAAATGACTTAAGAGGGTTAGAGATTGCTTGACAAGAAAAAACAGTTAATCATGTATACGGGGTTTGTGTGTGCCTGTGCGTGTGGTTCTGCTTTATCCTGCAAATTTAAAGGACTATTTTTATGAAGGTTTCACTTTTGTACATGGCATGAGATAAAGAGTGGGAGGAGTCATCCCACTGCCTTATCTAATATCAGCTTATATATACTTATACAAATGTGTTGAGGTCATCTTCTCTGAAATGAAAAGCGTGGCTGTCGTTTCCTCGGTATGCAAAGCACGACAAGGTTCAGATGTCAAAACCGGTATAGATATAGGACAAGGTTTCAGAACTCGTACATATATTATGGAGATTTATGTTACGGCATCATGGCTGTTGAAGTAAACCAAAATGCGGGCTGTCCCTGAAAGAGGTGGCCCACCTCCCCGGGTGCTCCCCGCAGCCCTGCGGGGATGCTGGCAGGCGGGAGCCCGGCGGGGAGCTGGGTGGCATCGGAGGCTTGCGGCCGGCCCGCGCCTCTGCCGCGGGGACGTGGCAGCAGCCCGACCTCCCCGCCGACACCTGCCCTTGCTCAGCCTCTCTGAAAAGTCAGGGTGAAACTACAGCCTCGCTGCACTTCCTCGGCGACACGCGGGCGCCTTCGTCTACTGATGGAGAGGTCTCTCGTTGGGTCGGGAAGTGGCTGCTTTTCACCAGTTGCCAGGCTGGGTCTTCCATCACCTTTTCCTCTGTTTCTCAAACAGTGAGGTTGTAGCTTCCACAGGAATTAAGGTTTCTGGAAATCAGCTCTATGAATTTTTAATTTTGCTGCTTGTGTGGTGGAGTTTTTGTTTTCATTTGGTTTTGGTTGGGTTTTTTTGGTATTCTGTTATGATTGAGTCATTTTAAGGGAATAAATTTCTTACAAACTAGGTGAAAAAGAGGTTATAGGTGTCTTGATTTTGTTTTGCTGGTTTTCTTGGGGGGGTTTCATCGCGGGGTGGGGTGGTTGTTTTGTTTTCTTTTCCCTTGGGCTTTATTCTGCAGTTTGCATCTGTAGATTTCATTCATCTTGTCATGCAGGCTCCTGGTTTCATTAAAAATAGAAATAAATAGCTGCAACTTTTACTAAGTGTCGGTTCCCAGTCAAAAGGATCTATAAATCAGAAGTCTAAATTTGACAAGGGAAAGGTGACTCTTTCCTCCACCACCAACTGAGGATTAGATTAAGCCTTTGCTGTAAACATTTCCTCATTTAAACCACTTCTGCTTTTCAGTGCACCTTTGTGGTTGTCTTCACTGCAGCAGTGTTACATTACACCCTGCCAGTGGACAAAATCAGATGTTCTCCTTGTGAAAGATTGCCAAGATGCAAGTGAAACCTTGATGGAAAAAGTGATATATTTTCTTAAATTGCAAGTAAAATTGGCTGCCTCTTGGTTTTTTTTTTTCTTCTTCTAGGAGAGCTCTAGTTATATGATTTTTTTTTCTTTTTTTTTTCTGGAAAGATGTGAAAGAAGGAAAAACCATTTATCTATTTCTTTGCTTTAGGGTTTTGTTTTGAACAGCAGAACATTCTAAGTCTGGAAGGCCAAGTAACTTCGGTAGCCCCAGCTCCCAGGTCTGAAAGGTGCTACTCTGCTACATCTTCTGTTTCGCTAGGAATAGGCTTAATACTCCCAAGTATCACCAAGTGCCTGATGGGGCTAGCACTTTCAGATACTGCAAATAGAGGTAACTGCTGATACAGAAATTTACACTCATAAGACAGTAGTTACCAAATGGGTGCGGAGGCAGATGGAGCCGTATGAAGAGAGAGTATGAGCAATGCTGGTAGACTCTGCTGAATTATCGTCCACCTTTGTGTGCACAGGAGTGCTTCAGGAGTGAGGGTGAAGGGGGGTAGTGTCAATATCTCAGTTATGTGGATTGGGACCATCTTTTAAGGACAAGGGACAACAAGCAGCAAGTAATTATTCCCACTGCTGAAAAGCCTACAGAAAATGGAAGGATGCCATGGAATGTCCAGGTGCCAGAACTATACATCTTCCTGTATGCATCTCATGGGACCAGAGGTTTCTTCCTTTCAGAAATTCCCCTGCGGCAGCAGACTAGGGTTATTTCTTAGGTGTTGACGTGGGTTCATGTTTTGTTCTGATTCTTGTACAAAATATTTGAAAAAAGAAAAGGCAATACAAGATTTGCTGCATTGACGTAGTTCTTAAAATGCATCCATACAGTGAACAGTCCCCCAGGGTGCTTGGTTTGGCATATAGGCAAAAAATTACTTTAAAAAAATATAGGGTTTTTCTTCCACAGGAAAGGGTGTTTGGTATGTTGTAATCTTGCATCTCCTGAACTGTGACTTACTCTAATCCCTGTTGTTACATTTCTTACGTATATTTTGTTACCAGAAAGATTTTCTTCTGTCCTTGGGTTTTAGTTTAGGTCTCAAATTGTTTATATAATTATTTGTTGCTGGTTCCTCTAAGAGGGCTGGTACTGCTCTTGCAGGCCAAAGTTCGCAACACAAGTTTCCAGCTTTAATTATTGAGGTTCTTAGGGGCAGTTTTGTAACTAGAATAATGGTTTTGGTGTTTTCCTTTATTCATTCTAGTTGCTGACAGATACTCCAGCCCATTAAGAATTCACGTGATTTAGTTTTTTCCACTTAAATTTTTTTGCAGGGTTTGCAGCTCAATTCTGTACAGGTTTTATGCCTGCCTTTTATCCAAATAAACACTGACTTGAACCAGTTTCTCTCTGAAGTCCTATTCTTTATCAGAATGGATAGTAAACACTTTTACCTACTTTTTGCCTGCCCTAATACTGAGGCAAAAAAAAACTTGTTGTTCACTTGATGTGTTGAGTTGTGAAATGTGTTTATTTACATAAGACTTCCTTATTCAGGAAGTCAGTCTCTCTGCTATTTAAGGTTATAAATGAACTTCTCCTGCTTGGCTAGTTACTGTAGGCAACCCTTTCCTGTAAATATTGAAAGTGTGTTCTGCGGGAGATGTGTCAGTGTAGCGATGTGTCAGAATCTCACATCTTGCAAAGATATGAAGAGCTGTTTTGCTGATTTACCCTGACAGCTGTGAAGATGTGTCTTACTGATCCCAGTGCATGTATATGAGAATTTGTGTAGTTTTGTTAATGCAAAGGGTGGGACACAGTACCTTAGCGGGAAGCGGACTTAGATGTGAGTGCAGTTAATCCAAGACTGGTGTATCTACTACTGTTTTGATGCCTTGTGTGAAATATTTGAAGAAAGAAGCAGCAACACAAGAGTTGCTCTTTTGAAGCAACTTGTAAAATGGATCCATACAGTGAGTGGCCCCTGCAGTTGTTTAGTTTGGAGTATAAGGAAGAAATTAGTTTAGTAAAACTTGGGTTACTTCCGAAGTAGAGTATTGGTGCATGAGTGTACCTAGTCTTGTGAGAGGCATTGCCTGCTTGCAGGGAATTTATTAGCCAATATGCAGATTAAATCAACTACCTGCAGATTGATGCTTGCTGTTTCTAATAACCTAACCACAAAACCTAGTCTCAGCAAGAGCTGCCCAGTAATATGTTATCCGCTTTAGTCACTGAACTCTTTCAAAGAGGGAAGGTGGGGCAGTAATATGGACGGGAATGTTGGTGCCAGCTGGTTAGCTGTATCTTAATAGTGCAGAGGGGTGGGTGGCTGAACTAGAGGCAAACTGCAGCAGGTGCTGTAAACATTTGGCTTGGTATGTGGTTTTGGCTGTAAGAGGAAAATCTGATTATTTTGTATATGTGTATTTAACTACCAGAATTTGCTAAAATACCTTTACTCAAGAATGTGATACATTTACAAGATATTTTATAGTAGCGCCCTAGCAAATTTTGTTCCTGGAACTCATTCTTAAAATGCAGTTATCCCCCCCCCCCCCTCCCGGTAACCATGGAAATACATGCACTGCAGAAACAAGAGGTGTTTGAATTTCCACAATTTTCACACAGTTTTCAGTTGTCTTTGTGAAGTAATACCTGTTACATTTTACACAGGAAGGCAGTCTTTTACGCTATAGGTCCTGTGGTAGTTGCAACATTTAAGATTACTTGCTGGATAAAGTTCGGCTACAACTACAGAGGGTGGTGCTGCATAGGTGAAGCTTAATTCCTAATTGCTCACAAAGCACATCACCGTATGATGAGTATTTTAGGTGTTAAGATTTCTTCACATAACCTTTTCTGTATTAACTAATTTTATATGTAAGGAAGGTTAAGTACTGCATTTGAAAGTAATTGTATTAAACTTACAATTTTGAAATTTTAAGTTAATTCTATTAACTTACCTAATACAATAATTGAAAATTAATAACTTAAAATGGGAATTATTTCTCAGAAGCCTTTTCAACAGTCCAATGCTGTGCTTTCGTGGTCACGTTACACTAGCACAAACTGGCGCTCCTTCAGAGAAGGAACAGTTCTCCTGCCCCACTTGTATGCCCATTCCACCCCACTTCTCCCTTCCCTCACCCCAGGAGAAGCATTCATGTGATGGAAAGAACTGGGAGCTGCTTGTGGATTAAAATTAGCTTCCCTTGTCCTCCCCTGCCTTCTGTAGATTACTCTTTAATCTGGCCTAATTCCCTGACCTGGCTTGGCAGTCAGCCACGAGGGTGCTTTTGCTCTTTCAAGGAAGGTCATGATAGAGAGGCAGGACTGGGGTATTTTGTATTTAAACCAGCCCTTACTGAACGCTGAATTGCAGCCAAACGAGCCAAACTGCAATTTCTTGGACTTTCAAGCCTCAAAGCATGTAGATTGTTGCAAGAGAGGAAGCAGATTTACAAATGGGTCGTCTGCGGCGGTCTGGAATAATTCCCTCCAATGAACAACACTTCAAGGGCAGGAAGAGGGTATGAGAGAAACTCCTTTTCTTAGGCCAAAGCTTAGTTTTAACATATCCCAGAACTAACTGGATGCCGCTTCTAAGTGGTCACTTTAGAGAAATGGAACAAAAAAAAATCAACTCTAATCAATCAGCAAAGGGTTGCAAATAACACTTTAATTTGAAAGGAGACCTTGGGCAAGAGAGAGAGGTCTCTGAAGGACCAAAAGACCCAAAGGGATGGAACAGCTCTTGCCCAGCAGGACTCTGCAGGAGACTTTAGGTCATGTCCTGTGCTCAGAGATTCAGATGAAGCTATTCTGCTTGTGTGCATTGAGGGAGTCTTGCATATAATCAATAATTTAGAAATTGAGTAATGGTTTTGGTAGTTTGTTTGGGGTCTTTTTGCAGAGAGGAAGAGAGGCTTTTGGAGTAAGTTGAAAATGTGTGTGTCTTGGGGGAGGAGTCACTTTTTTAAATGAAGTATATTAATTTATAAATTTTTATATGCATTGGGTCTAGATTCTTGTTTAGATTAAGAAAGCAGCGGTTTCATCTCATCTATATTTTTTTGGTGGAAAATGATTGAATTGGGGCATACATCCGTGTACGACTCTGCTGAGCGGAGCTAGTACAAGACTTGATTGTGTTTGTGACTGAATAAATTTATTGATTTCCAATATATATTTGGGGTTCTTTTTTAAAAAAATTTGAGGGATTCCCATTTTAAGTGACTTGGTGTTAGTTGTGTTTTGGACCTGTGTCCCCAGAGGGGCCTCTGTTGTGTTGTACTTCTGGCTTTAGTTGGGTTCCCTGCCTCTGTTTGGACTAGTACTTTATGATTTAAGAGAAAAAGAATAAGGGGAAAAGACTGAAAATTGGTTTTGGAAGTAAAATTGGTTTTATTACCTTTAATAAAAATAGAAGAAGGAAGAAGAGAGTCAGTCTGACTGTGGCAGTTGTGTGCAGTAGAGTATCTACTGCTCAAAATTAGACAAAGATAGGTATTACCTCTGATAGCTGAAAACTGGCGTCTGTTTTGATTTGTCTGAATCTGTCACATCCCTTATGCAGGCTGTTGCTGTCTAGCCAGCCAAGAGGAGAGGTGAAATTAAGTAAGACTTCAGCTTTGTGTAATTCACAGCTTAAAGCTATAACCTGTAGCTCTGAAAATTAAGAAAGCAACAAAGAAAATCTGGGCTCTTTGTAGAGCTCCTAACTGTTGCAAATTTGCTTCTATAAGACTGACAGAATACTGTCTAGCTCAAGACTTCAAAATCATGGATGGGATTAAAATAAGATTTTTGCCTGCATTCCAGATTTTGAGTTGTAATGGATGAGAACAATTTGTATTTTACAGTTGCTGCACATTGTAAATTAATTACTGAATGTGCTCCCCCCAAAATCAGATTCTAGTGCTCTCTTGTAGTCTTTAGGCACTGCAGCTCTAATTGCTCTTAATTTGCTGTTTATCCTGTTCCTCTGCCTTTTTCTCTGTGGTTTTTCCATGCCCTTCTCTTGTCCACTTCTTACCAGTCCTTCCCAGTATTCCACAGAACTGTTTTCAGTGTGCTGTTAGGTTAATTACTAGTACTTCCATTTTAGTAGCAAACTTGTATGCAGTTAATAATTCTCACATGATCCTTTATTTACTAAGAAGTTTTAGGTTTAGTGTTCCAGCAAATGAGCTCTTTCAGAACTGCTCTGTGTATTTTGGGGTGATTTTTTAACTGAAGGTTCTTACCCATTGCAGCTGGGTAAGTTAGCTTGCTCTGCAGCACCAGTATTTAACATAATTAATGTTTAAACAGAAATATAAGATCAAAACCTTGCCCTCTAAGTAAAAAAAAAAAAAAAAAGGGATGAGATATTAAATTGATGTGGAGTTTATTAGTGTAGCCATTGTGACTTTGCATCCCTTGGAGCAGAAACAAGACAAAGTTCTCCGTGGTTGGTTTTTCGCAAGGGAACCAGTGTGTCCCAGCGCAATGTTAAGGCAAGACTGACTTGCCCTGTACGAGGCTCATATCACGTTGGACTTTTTTTTTCCCC
Organism: Phalacrocorax aristotelis; assembly: GCF_949628215.1. Classification (NCBI taxonomy): domain Eukaryota; kingdom Metazoa; phylum Chordata; class Aves; order Suliformes; family Phalacrocoracidae; genus Phalacrocorax; species Phalacrocorax aristotelis. The sequence continues at coordinate 55,117,534 of NC_134281.1, forward strand.
ACAGTTTTCATATTCTGAGAAAAAAATGTTTTGTTCTTGTTGACGGTCTGTTTCAATGATACCATTTCAGTTTGTTTTTAAGAGTTTCCCAGCTATTAAAATGCCAACTGGTGCTCACGCTACTTCCTTTGAGTGTATGAACACTCAGTTGTGTTTATTTTCAAAGACGTGCCAGGGTAGCAAAATCTTGCTGTAAGACTTGTGATATTTTTCCTGCTAATTGAGAGACAAATTTAAAGATATTTAAGACAAGAGGTTAATGGTGTAAGAGTGGGACTTAGAACTTGAATCCTACGCCCCTCACTTGCTTCTGAAATGTGGTACTATAACCACAGGATTCACTGAGGCATCTATATCGTCTCAATAATGTTTAAGGCTATAAATATTGTTTTTATAAAAATGAAATATGCACATATATATTTACCAGGATCTCTTCATGCATATTTATTTTTCCATTAAATGAAATTTGGAGATTTAATTAAATAGCCCGTTTAATTCCAGACTTCAAGTGATTATATTACAGTTTTGGAACAGAAATTGAATTGTATTTTGATAAAGGGCATTTTAAATACCAAGCAGAGATTGGCATTTAGCACAGCAGATGGGGGTTTGTAGTGGTGCCCAATGTTTAGTCTTAATCAGTCTAGTTCTTGCTTTCTTGCCATGAATCTTATCCAAATACTCTCCCCCCGCCCCCCCCACCCAAAAAAACAAAACAAAACAAAAACCCAAAAAACAAACACAAACCAAAAACCAAAACCCACACCAAAAAAACCCTGCCTTGCTGGTTCTTGTGGGAGATGTGCTTGAGAATAACAAATACAGTGCACGTGGGAGGTGGGAGAAAGGCAAAGTAATTCACAGTAACTCTTCAGGACTGCTCCATCTGTGGCCCCTTTCTCTCTGCTGTCATTGCACCCCTGCAATTGAGAGGTCTTAAACCTTTTCATTTTTTTCTGGAGCTTTCCTTTGATTCTCTCACTCTTAAACTGTGTTTTAGGCCAGAGGACACTCTATAGTATTTGCACCATTTGTTAACAATTATTTTTTATAAGTTTCCTAACTTTTCAAACAAAAGTTAATCAATAAAACAAAAATATTGTACATTGTGTGAATATACTGTTAGATAACATCTGGTGTTTGGGGAGTTCAGGGGTTTCTTAGTTTTGCGTGTGGTAGGATTTTTTCGTTTGGGTGGTTTTGTGGTTCTTTGTTGGGGGGTATTTTCTTTTTCTTCTTTTTTCTTGTTTTCATTTTCTTTTTTATCTTTTTTCTTTTTCTTTTAATACCTCCTTGTAAGCCAGTATTACCTTGATCTTGAGTTCCACTTCCTTTAAAAATCCTTTCCAGTAGGCTTTCCTGCTTATCACTATGTTGCCTTGGTTCTGGGCATGGATGTCCGCAGGCCCGCTCTCATGCCACCTGTGATATGCAAGGGGATAACGCACGTCTTGCCCAGCTGTGGGTGCACCTGTAGCGTTGCTTCTGCCCAGGGTCTGAACCAGGCAGAAGTTATAAAACTGCTTCAAATCTTCCATTGTAACTCTTTGGCCGTTACGCCATTTCTTACTACCCTTTTCTGAACCTCCCCAGATTTCCTACTGTATGCTTCGGGTGTTTGCGTTGCATAAAACTTGCTTCTCCTGCCGATTGCTCTCGCTGGCCTGAAGAGCTAGGCTTGCACTGCGTGTTTGTGCTTACCTGATCTCTGACCACTGGTGCATCCTCTCCAGTTCCAGCTGGTGCCCTTCCTCACGCATCCAGTTTTTTGACGATTTCTGTGGCCCTCATTGTGCCAGTGCTGTTACTTCAGCTTTGCCCTCTCCTTCTAGCACCTTCCTTTCTTGAGCAACAGCTTCTCCTCCTTTAATTTCAGCTCCTTCGCTCCAACTTCTGCTCTATCAGTGAAACCAGTCTGAATAGGGTCTGTTTGCCGGTCTTTGCGTACGCTCCTTGCATCATCCTCACTTTGCTTGACCACATACGAGTGATCCGGGCTGTTCCGTGCTTATGGGAACCTCTGTGTCAACAACTCTTTCCTGGGGTTTTTTTTTTTGACGCTCTTACAAAATTAAATCATACTGGTATGGCAACCATAGAGGATTCACATATGCGTTCCAGTTTGCCTACAGCAACTTCAGCTGTGCCGTTTAGACTTCTCAAGGGGTTTTGTTGCCGTTGTTGGGTAACGGGACTGAAATTTGATTTTGGTGGTGGTGTTTTTTGTTTTTTGTTATTTTTTTTTGGAGCCAGCTTGCCATTTCCGTGCTCTCCACCACATGCCGTGCAATTCACACATGCTGTCTTTTGGAACAAAGTGCTAAGTAGTGGGAAGATCACCCGATTACAGGTTTTATTGTGATCCAGAATGCTGCAATGAAGATAGCTACACTTTTGTTAGCAACAGTTCCTTGGACGTGTGTCTTGGAGTAGATTAATTATTAAAGATGCCACCTTGATGTCCTGAAGTTTTGTAAGCTGTGCTTATTTCTGTGATGCATCATCTTTTTTTTTTCATGCTGAATTTAGCTGCTTTTGGGTTTTTTTTCTTTTCTTTGCTCAAACATTCTGTGATTTAGCATGAGTCATTCTGGTCTGTGTGGGAAAGATCTGGTTTATTACAAGGTCCGTTCTCGAGTGGGGAGGGGAAAGGGTGGAATGTATTTGTGTCTTCTATGTGTTTGTTGTGGAAATGCATAAAACTTTTTTTTTCTTCTCTTTCTTTCCTCTCTTCATCATCTCATCTGTGTGGGTGAATGTTCCTGCAAACCCTTGGGGAACCTATAGAGACTTTTGGTATGCTCATTCCTTCATTAGTGCCCAAAGTCACAGATGCTAGAAACGGTTTAAAGACTAGAAAAGCAAACAAGAGTCACATCGTAACAATGTAAAGTGGCTGAAAATGTGCACTTGAGGAAAAATTCTAAGTCATCATCTAATCAACCTACTTATTTATATCATCACAATAATACCCATGGCCACCACTATCCAGTTGGCGTAAAATTTGATTCTGCACTTGAAAAGTAGAAACGGAATGTGTTCTCCTGTAGCAAGAGCTAATGGTTCGTGATTGAGATATTGTCCTGTTTCAAATTCTAAGTCCTATTTTCAGAAGTGACTGAAGTGCATGCACTTGAGTTGCCGGAATTCTGTTTGAAATGACCTGCTGAATTGTGGTGTGGTGTAGGAGCTCAGGTGACCTCTGAAAATGAGAACCAGTCACAATTTGACCCACTTTCTCATTAGGAAGAAAATGTAATTCTAATAAAACACACCAAAGAACATGAAATAATTTTTAAAACGTAGTGATTTTAAGATAAGTGAGGGCCATTAGGTAGTTTTATTTTGAAAATACATGTTGAATACTGCTTTCCAAGACACGAGAGCGAAAGTAGAATAGAATAAGGTAGTTTTGTCGAAGAAGAGCTTTTGGCTTATTGATATCCTAGAAATTATTTTTCTCATGCTTCCACAATTTGAATATTTCCAGCTGGATCACATTTTTTCATAAAGAGCATTCTTTATTCCATAAGTACAACAGAGGCAAAGATGCCTACATGTAAATGTCATTGTATATTTTTACAAATACTGAATAATTATATTTCAGTGCAAAATATGTGGAAACTTTATTTATATGAATGATGGAGATAGCATGAGGGATATTTAACACATACATAGTGTAATAACATGAAAAAAACCAAGACCAATTATTTCATGTTTTGGTTGTCCGATATAAGGTTAATGTTCATTTCTAAGCTACAGCCAATTAAGTTTGAAGGCTCAGCTTTTTGGTCATCTTAATGATCATCTTAGGTTTTTTCTTGTCATTAAGAGAAAATAATGTTCATGCTACTTTGACATAAGTTGATGTTTAAACAACTTTATCAGTAGTCATCACTTTATCAAGTCATCTCTGTTCTCCTGATGGAAGAAGGGTCATCAGGCATGAATTTGGACATTGTTAGCTTCCCTTTTTGTGTTGAGAAATTATTTAATGCCACAGGAAATCCTGTTCTTTTCTCAAATTAGGATCATTAAAAGTCATTACATGAATAACCGCCACAATTTAAAAACAATGGAAACATTTTCCCCACACGGGATAAATATGTCAAACGTTTTACTGATTACCCACTAAAATATTTTTAATTCTCACTGAGTTTTAATACCAATTTTAAATAGTTCCTTTGATATAAACTGTTTTTCTTACTCTAGTTAACCATAAGTTTAGGGTAATAACTATGTTCCTCCTCTCTGATATTGCTTATTTCTCTTAAAATAAAATTACTTAGCGGATATCATGCTCTAAACACTTCTATAACCTTGAGGCCTGCCAGAACTTCTGCCAGTTTTTCTGAAATTTCCATTATATGCTCCATCAGAGCCAGTGACGGTGGGACCCATAAACCTCCCTTGAGTATTTTGTGATAGTTGGGTCCCACAGCACACTTGAGGGGGGAGAAAATTTATGACCATGGCCTGGAGTCTTCTCCAGGGCTGCCATTGATTTTTTTTTTTTTTTTTTTTTATTGCTGCTGTAACTGTACCGGTAACAGAAGAATGATAAGAGAGTTTTTGAAAAGTTCTCTGTGTAGACTCTACTATTCTCTGGAAAGTACGAAAAAGTTCAGATGAATCAGATGATTGTTTACTACCCGTTATAAACCTAATTTGTTATGACCATCAGAAGGTAAAATACAGTTGCTAAAATATACATTTCTAGATATTGACCGTAATAATCTTGGCACATTGCTGAGTATTTTTAGCAATGGCTCGTGGCGGAACATCGCCGTCCAGAAGATCCACTGTTATTAACGTTATATTGTGTGAACTGATTCAGAGAACACAAAAACAGCATGGTATTCTCTTCTTGATTCTGTGACTCTTGCAGAATCACAGCAATGTCTGAAACACCTCCCATTTATGACTGTGCCTTAAGTAATCTGCATTGGTCCGGCTGATAATTGATACTCAAAAAATAGAACAGCAAAAAGATGATTGGAACAAAATATGTTGGTGCACATTTTAAACAGTCATCCAGAATTTTGCTATTATACATTCCTTCAATTTCAATGGAAAAACATTATTACAAGTGTATATTCTCTGACTGTGGGCACACCTAATGTGCAGTGTTGTTGTAGCCCTGTGCTTTGTCTTTGCTTGCAGTAATGCTGTCCATTTGGTACTTGAGCTTGCAAACAGCCTTTAAATAAAGGTGATGGGGGGGAAAAGCAATAAGATTAACATTATGCTCAGTCAGTTGAAATAAAAAGTAACTTTTATTTAACAAAAATAGATAAACAGTCTGTCGTGGAATGGCTATTTATAAATGTCAGATGTTTGTGGTTTTTTTCCCAGTCAAATTAAGAACATCTTACATCACCTTAAAGCCTGCTTGCGTATACAGTATTGTGAGTTATTAGAGCTGATGTAGTTTATTTCGTGTAGAATGATGTAGTTACTCCAGAAAGCTTAGAGATATTGTAGAAGTTCTAGAGGCGTTGGTGCTTGCTTTCATACATGGTGAAAATAGCGTGTTATGAGTTGAAGAAAGAAGTTGATAACGTAGTTTACGTATTTTGTTAACAAACCATCTCTATCTCATCTGTGATGAATTACATTAATTAAAATGTACTTTTTTGTGTGTGTTTCCAGTGAAAGAGTTCCTAGCCAAAGCCAAAGAAGACTTTTTAAGAAAATGGGAAAGCCCCCCTCAGGTATCAGTCATTGAAGCATTCAGTAATTTTCTCTATTGCATTTTTTGGATAATGTTATCAGTATGTTGTCAGTCTGTAATGAGCAGCGCTGAAAAAAGAAATAAGTTTAATTTTTGTAGGAGTTTCCCTTTTTAATGTCAGTTTTGTCATCGAAGTTCGGCAGCAGAGACTCTCGGGTCTTCTCCAAATTTGACCTGATGAAATGCTCATGCTGAACAACAGCTTTCCCTTACTGAGAACGATGTTTACCATCGACACGACAAGAGTCAATCTCTTGGCATGTGTTAGGTGGCTTTTTATATCACTAAGCATTGGCACATCTGTAATCTACCCTGTTAATAATTTCCCCCATGGTATTAAGGGGAATTAAGGGTATCAAGTCTGCCGTGTGGGGCTTGGGGGCAGGTTAAGGAGCTTCTTAGAAAGAAATCTTTTACAAATTGAACTTGGGGGGGTTAGGGTTTTGGGGAAGGGTCATTGTTGGCTTCCAAGCAGATTTGAAATGCTATGGTATTGTGTGTCTGAGACAGCTTACTCAGTGATATGCCCTCCAGACAACTCTCATGTAGAGCTGTCTCTGGAGCTTGGTGTTTTTTGCATGTTCTAATATTCTTGTTTGTAAAGCATGAGGGGGGTTATTTATCTGCATGTTAAATTCAAGATCTGTTTACTGCTAAATGTTTCTTGCTAAGCATGTATCATCTGTACAGACAAATTATAGAAATGCTGATACAATTCAGTTAAGTCTTCTTCTGTTTTAATGCGTGCAATGTAAAATCTCATTAAAATTTGACAGGCATGAAATTATAACAACAGTATAGTTGGCTATAGTTGTCTTTGATAAAAGTAATATTACTCAATTTTCTTTCATAAATGAATTTGATTCATACAGTTAAAATTTGTCTTTGGGTATTAAATTGTAAATAATGTCATTATATCCTTGCACATGTAGAATACTGCTGGCCTAGATGACTTTGAGAGGCAAAAAACGCTTGGAACAGGATCATTTGGGAGAGTTATGATGGTGAAACATAAAACCACAGAACAGTATTATGCGATGAAGATACTGGACAAACAGAAGGTTGGTGTAATTAATAGGCTTTTTTGTGGTACAGAAGAGTTGGATGGAGACAAAGAACTAGTAACTGTGGCTAAACTTGCTGCACTTACTGTGCTTTCCCCTATCACGCTTGAATAATGGTGATACTTTAAACAGTTGACTGTCTTTATTAGCCAGCAGATTCAGTTGTTGGGATTGCTTAGAATTCTTACAATGGCCAATAACATCAATGGCAGGCTGAAGAGGCTCTAAGTAGTGTCCAAGGCATTAATAAAATGTTACCAGCTAAATTCTTTGCTTAGCTTTTGTAAGGTGGCCTATATAGTCTTTGGCAAAAGCAAAACATAGTGCTGTATTTAATAAATAAATAAATCGACTTTTGCAGGGTAGCTCAAAATTCTGGAAGACTCTTTGGCTCAGAAGTTCTCAAAATTTTTATTTGTGAGCCATAACCTAACAAATTGTTTGCAGGAATAATTTCCATTCTTGATCCCATGAGGTATTACTTTTTGGATGCATTGCTATGTAATAATCTTGTTGCATCTATAGAAACAGCATAGACCGAACAGTCGTCTCTCTCTCAGAACAGCTGTCAGACAATAGACATATTCTGTGTTGAAAACTTAAGTGCTGTAGCCTGAATCTGTATTTTTACTCCAGCCTGATTTTTTTAAACAGCTTATTACTCTTAGATGAAGTAAGCAGTGTCATTTGATAAAGTTTAACTTTTTAAATAGAATGCTAAGAACTATTTTTAAGAAATTTATCAATACAAGTAGTTTTTAATGGCTCTGACAAGTTTTTCAGAAGTACATTATTTAGATTAGTAGAGTCTAAGCTCCTCAATATAAGAGCCCTTCTTTGTAAGGCACTGTACGTGACACTGCTGCTGTGTAAGAAAAATCATATTAAGAAAATATTAATCTGTCAAAGAGAACTTAATCAGCAAGTGACAAAATGAAAGTCAGCGTTGCCTCAGTGTGGACTCTTGCACTTAAACATTATTACATTCCTGAGTAATTTTATCTAATGGAACTACAGCAGTGACATTATCAAACTGTCTTCCTTGAGTTGCAGTTCCAGTATTCCTTACACATGATTTGTGGTCCTGGACCTGGAATAATGTGTCATTTAATTAAAGACTACTTTATAATGGTCAGACAAGAAGAAACTAAAGTAAACTTACCTTTTAGTGTTAATTCTGGCATTATTTTTTAATTTGGAAAAGCTCATTTTTTTTGCAGCTTCAGTATTCTCCTATAACAATGGTTTCTAACTTTTATAATTAAAAAAAACCCAACAAAACAATTCAATTAAAAAGGCATTCCAACATAGTACAACGGAAAGACGGCCCAGACCATTTCCACCCATGTGGAAATTTACCTCGTTGTCACCTCAGTGTGGCTGGTGGCGTCCTGCGGGGAGCGTTGCTGTAACACGAGGTGCGATGAGCATCCCACGGAGAGCCCATCGTCAGATTTCAGATTTTCAGCTGTTTTTTCTTTGAACCCTTTTTCATGAATGGCTGAGTCCTTGTCACTAGAGCAATTTAGGAAATTATATCTTACTTCAGAAAGCTGCCATAAAAATAGTCTGAGGATTAAAAAAAAAGTTAAACTCATTGCTACCTCTCAGTCTAAAATAAATTGGAAAGCCATAGCTATAAAATCATCTGGTAAAAGGAAAAATTCACATTTTTAATGATTGTAGTGAACTTGCAATAAAAGATTCACAGGATTAAAGATGTTTGCATCCAGGTATCAGTCTTCTATTAGCAAATTAGATTATTTTGTCTATAATCAGAAGTCTGAAATGTTCCTTTATGGAATATAAATGCTTTTTCAATTCAACTTAGCACATATAATTATATTTCTAACAGAATACACAAGTACATAATAGTGTTATATCAGTAATTTCTACTAATTGATCAAAAAGTAGGACATGGTTTAGGGAGAACACATCCCTTTTGCTTTGTATATTACAGAAAACGTAGAGATGTCTGAAATAAGAGAATGTGCGGGCTACCTATAATATTTCATTTACGTTTTACTTGAAACAAGAGGAAGCATATTGTGTGTCCCTTTGTTACCCAGTCTTATGCTTGGTTTATCAGGATATGAAAAAAAAATGTAATAAATGTTGATGTAGCCAGTAGTTTTGTGTGTAGGGTCGTTATTCCTTGATTTGTCTGCCTTGATTTAGGAAGGCTGAAACATAACATTGCTTGGCTAGTTTCATTATGTAATTGGTTTTTTTTTTTGAAAGAAAATATTGTTAATAAAAGCTCAGACACAAACAAGCTGTTGGAGGATCTGCCGTTACCAGGTATCATGTCATCTACAGGAAGCTGTCAGTGGACGTGCCCTGAGCTTGAGCTTAAATGTGAGCAAAGACGTGTTATCTGAGGCTCCAGTTTGATATTATGAAGCGTTGAACAGCAGCTTCAGCCTGTGGTATTGCTGCCATCACGCTCCAGTATCTAAGCGGCGAAAGATGCAGGAAGGGCGGTAAAGTCTTGTCTGGCGTTGCAGCTGAACGCTTCACAATATCAGAGCGAAACCCCAGCTTGCTTGCTTTGATGGGCAAGATAATTCCAGTACCATAGCGTTGTAGGGAAGAAGGGGCCGCTTCCCACGAACGAGCTGATTTGAGTAAAGTTTTTTTTTTAGTCCCTAAAGATCTGTGATTCAGAAGAGATTTAGTATTTTTAACTCACTATTTCTTCTGTATGATATTTATTTCAAAATACTAGTGGGTTTTTTCTATAGGTACTACCTTTTGCATCTAAAAGTTAAATTTAAACACAGTTTCAGTCAGGGTTGGAATATCATGCTTATCTGCTGTTTATAGCAGTTAGATTTTATTTCCAAACATGCAAAACAGACTTGTTTTGATGACTCTTGTACATTTTCTCCTTGTTTCCTATTGGGGGGGAGGTAACTTTACTTGGAAATCATGCCATTCACAAAATGAAATATAGATAAATTGTGCCAGTAGGGATTAAGTAAAATGGAAAGCATCAGTTGTGCAACGTTGGGGTTTAACACAAGGAAACCAATTGCTAATTGCTGAGGAAGAGCAATGGTCGCAAACCTGCCACTTGCTGCCTTGTCAGCAGCTTAACGTTATAATGGTTTCCAAGAAGGTAGCATTTAATTTCTTTTAATACTTTTGCTAAGCAATTTGCTAAGCAGAAAAGCAAAAATCATTGAAAGGTCTGGCAGGAGTAACTTTTTATGAGAGTGGTAATTTTGAATTTCTATTCTACTTAGTCTTGCTAACATGTGAGCTATGTAAAATAAGTCCGTTTCCTCCTGTTCGCACATAACAAAATTCATAATTAAATGTGTCTGGCACAATTTCCTGCCTTTCTGAGCAAAGGGTCCAAAGATCAAATTGATTTTATTGAACTGTCATCTTCCTGCAAAAGTATCTCCATTACAAACACAAGCAATTCTTACAAAAATGTTTTCCTTGCTGATTTCTGCACTACGCATGTAGTAAGAAACACTATTTCTAGAGTTATCTGCAGACCGTATTGCATGTGTTACTCTTTAAAATGTCGTTAGACTTTTTAATCCTTTCTCAGCACTGTTTTTGTAATAGTAATCCAAAAGGGTTTTCATTATCTGTACAGTTACAAGCTTGCTTTCAACTAACCATTTTACACTGCAAAGTTTATCAACAGCTATAAAGTGTCATACTTAAACAGAAGATTGTTTTTTCTCTCCTAGGTCGTCAAACTGAAGCAAATAGAACACACGCTGAATGAGAAGAGAATATTACAAGCGGTGAACTTTCCTTTCCTTGTAAAACTGGAGTATTCTTTTAAGGTAATCGTTATTCTGAAAGTAGTTCTTTGGGTTTCAGGGAAGTGTGTGCTCAAAATTCACATAGTAAAAACAACTTTTACAGTACTTCAAGTGTTTTTGTTTTCAAAGATGCTTCACTTGGCACCGTTTTCAGGTCTTGAGCAGGAGTTCCTGCACTTGTGTGCACTCTTACACGCAACCCAATTCACCCAGTGATGTTTGAAAGGATATCTCCAAATAAATAAATGAAAATTAGATTACATTAAACTCTTAGAGATTTCCCTTGTTTTAGAGGGAAAATGGCTTTTGTCCTGCAGGGAGCTTTTAGGCATTGTTCTGTCTTTGAGAGAAGCCAAAGGATGTATTTCTGCACCAATATAAGGAACAGACAATTTTTTATTGTTCTGCAGATTTTTTGCTTGAGATTTATACCTGAGGCAGGTCTTAATGACAATCTTAACCATGAAGGAAAGAACTTTGAGGTTAGCTTCTACTTTCATGACAGTATGTGCTCATCAGTCTGTAAAGAAATTAAATATTTTCCTAGTTTACAGAGTGATATGTGTCCTCTACATATTTCCTTCTTTTTTTCTTTTTTTAATAGCATTTAAAATTAACAAACATGTTCTACCTTAATCTTTACGGTTCTGAGGTTTGGGGCTGGGGCTGTAGGAGACAAGAATACCTTAGGCTGTCAATTCTGAACTTTTAAGAGTACAAGGTCTTGTCTTGCAATAGGCATCTTCTCCTCTCTTCCTTCAGACCACTTACACACCATCCTGTGTCAGGAACGCGCTAATTATCTTTATTCAAATTTACTTTAAAAATAGATTCCTTGAGATATACGATGCTCCTTTTGTGATGTGTGTTGGCACTTTTTCCAGAATTTCTACCTGTGTTGCTTCATATTTGTTAAGGTCATTGGATGGCTACGATTTTTCATATTCATTCTTTAATAAAACATACTGCATGTAGGAATTATGGAGACTACAGCATGCCTAATGCGTATTTGTGTGTGTTTACTTGCTTCCTTAGGACAATTCTAATTTATACATGGTAATGGAGTATGTTCCTGGTGGTGAGATGTTTTCACATCTAAGAAGAATCGGAAGGTTCAGGTAAGAGTATTAATGATGATATTCCTTTCAAAAGGCTTATGTTGCTAATGGGGGAAGGGGGTTTTATAAAATTTGTTAGTATTGAAGAAAAAATCTGAAGGGGTAAGTGCATTTAATTTACCCTTCTTTCAGTGGACTTCAACTAGCCAGGCAATGAAAAACTTGTCATTTATTCTTATTTTTCAGGTAGTTAATGCAGGCATTTGTGATCTCTGTACAACAGAATCTTGGAATTCCTATGCATATTGAAATTAGTGATAGTTTCTAAAAGTAAAATTCAGGTCTAAGCTCTGTATTGTAGGATACGCTCGTCTCGATTTGCATGTGTATTTTAGCTGCAAGACCTAAATTTAGGGAATGAGTGTATAATTTATAAAATGTTTGCTGTTTTGCTTTTTTCATTTCTTGTTACACAGTAGAAGAACCAGTTAAAAGAGACTTAATTTCTCTATCCTCGGCAGTTACGTGGTTGTTTCAGTATTGTAGCATAGCATTGGGTTCTTAATATTCTTTTATTTCTTCACAGTGAACCACACGCACGGTTTTATGCAGCTCAGATAGTGCTAACATTTGAGTACCTCCATTCATTAGACCTCATCTACAGAGATCTAAAGCCTGAAAATCTCTTAATTGATCAGCAAGGATACATCCAGGTATGATATTCTTCATATCTTCAGGGAGTAGATTCTTGTCTTAGAGTGTAGGGTTAGGTAATTCTAGCAAATGTGTTTACAATAAATGGTCTGAAGCTGGCGGGCACGTTAGCATGTGTTCAGGGAGCGTTAAAATGCCCTACTGCTTAGTAATGGTTAAAACCATTGGATTGTGCTTCCTCTGACTAAAATTAAGTACGCACAATGGAGCTGCCTGCAGTTGAGCGAGTTGTCAAGATTTCCCTTGGGGTCTGTGGTGAGGAGTAGGTGATCACATGGCTCTGTTCATCTGACCTATTTTGCATGCCTGCCCTAGAACAAGACGAAAGGCTTGGTTCTCTGCATTGTCTATACAAGTAGTTTAGGGTAACCAGCTTAGATGTCAACACCGACACTATAGTACTTAATTTCAGTCAGATGAATCCCACCCTTGGAAAGCCCTAACCTTCTCGGCACATCTGGAGTAAGAGCTGACTTCAGATCAGATCAGAATTGCAGTGCTGCAAACGACAACTTTGGTTTTACAACAGCCTCTCACGGCACCTCCTCATTTTCATTTTAGCTCTTACGTTTTTGATTTAAATGGGAAATGGGAGAGTGGGATACAGCAACAAGCACTCTGCAAGGCTTTTCAGTCCTTAAGTTATAGAAGCTCTTCTTTCCTCATTGTGTCCCCTTTTGCCGTAGCAGAATCCAACAGGAAAATATATAATAAAAATGTTTGAGAGAAGTGGAAAGGATTCATATCTTATGTTGTTTATAACTGTAAAATAATTTTGCCTGGAGAATAAAATAACACTGTAGGGAGAAGAGAAATACAGTTCTATTAATGTGGTTGGGGAGCCCCGTTAATGTAAAGCCATATAGTCACCAGAACTGGCGACTCTCTATACGCAACAGTATGTTTTTGTGATGGTGGGCAAAACGCAAGTGATAACGGGTCCAGCAGTCACTCTCCCCATGTGAGGTTGGTTCGCTTCTGCTTCTGAGCAGAGAGGGGGTTTGTGTTCAGATGTTGATACTACAGCTCCAACAAAATTTAATTTAGAAACTTTGTTTTATTTCTTTAATTTCAAAGCCATTACCATTTGTCCCATGTCTGCAGTGTATTCTTCTTACATAGACTGATGTGCATTCACAAACACAGAAATGATTCTTTGCTGACTGAAGCAGGTCTGTGTAGTCAGCACGTCACCCTCTCCGTTCACTTCCAGCTGTGATTGCTGCTGTTTCTACCAAAAATGAAGCAAAAGCTGCCTTGATAGTTTGGAGTTTGGCTTGTTTAATTGTGACACTAGTGTATCAGAAACATCAGCACGGGTTATGGCATAATTAGCAATGATTATCATTGTGGTACAGTACATTCAAAATTATACCAAGACGGAGGAAACAAAAGAAATGGATCCCCAAACAAGCATAGACTTGATAGCTTGAAACTGATCCCAGAATTTCAGATATAACTCCCTGGCTTCTGCATGTATTCCACAATATGGTCCGGGAAAAATCACAGAGAGAACGGTATCACATACAGAGTTCTGAAAACCTCCTGCAGAAAACCTGACAAGTGGAATGAAGAATTCTAATGGCCAAGAACTTGCCATTTGTGAATGCAGTTACTGCTACATTCCCCTCCGCCCCCCAAGTCCTCAAATAAACAAGCTTGACTCTGGTGATGCTTTCAAAGCCATTCACAATCGGAAGTTGCTGCAAGACCTCATTTATGCTGCCTTATTCCCACACTAATTTTACATATAACCTTTATACACTTACATGACAAAATTCTAAATTTACAAGACTGGCGGATATCTTGGACCCTTTCGTGATTCATTTATTTGTTAACTAAAGGAAAAGATAACTATCTTGTTCATATTCCCGTACTTAAAACTTTCAGCAGTATAAACAGTCTGATATGAAAAGTATAGGAAAAATGATGAATGTAGTTGCAGTACGTGTGGAAGACTAGTGAGACATAGTTCCCGCTAATTTTTTAAATTATAAATAGAAGCTTGTGTCAGGGGGAATATGTGTATTTTGTGTTATTTATTAATTTTATCACAAGAAACCTTCTATCTCTCTGAATTAGAAGTATTGGAAGGACTGGCTACTAAAGGTACTTCTGAATCTATGATACTATGGGATTAGAGAAACAAATTTTTCTTCTGTATAAAATAGCTTTCCAAAATATTTGAAAGTACGTAAAAGTAAATTTCTTTGTAGAAATGCACTCGCAGTCAATTTATTTCTTCCGATGACAGGTCACGGACTTTGGCTTTGCAAAAAGAGTAAAAGGAAGAACTTGGACGTTATGTGGGACTCCAGAATACCTGGCGCCTGAAATAATTCTCAGCAAGGTACTTTGTCTTGTTGTTCAGCCATGCATTTGATGCACTTAAAACTTATCACCCAATTATTACACTCTGAGGGATAAACAATTGCTGATACTTTAAAAAAATCAAACCTTTACTAGTCAACTCTCTGTGAATCACACAAAATGCAATCGTTGCGTTGTAAATATTTTTTTAGTGTACTGAAACTTACTCCAAAGCAGGGATTTTTACCTAACTGTACAGAGCTTTCTACATACGCTTGCCATGCGTCTTGTGAGGGGGAAAGGGGATTTAAAGAATCCGTAATTAGGGTTTTTTAACTAGCATGCTTATCAGAACAGGGTATCTGAGTGATTACATTCTGAAGTGTTAACAGCCTAGAACAGGAGCTCCAGAGGTGAGGAGAACCACACATCGGATGAATCAGTAGTCATTAAATAACTAGTTGCAGTGTGTTTCAGGTTTAAGGCACTTCACATGAAATCAAATGTGACAAAACACTGGCTTTACACAGAAAATACATGCAGTCTGAGCTTACTGTTGATCAGTTTGTGTCTAGTACTTGCACTAAGTGTTTGAACGTAGACGAAATATTATTTGTCATATAGCTGTTCAACTGTAACCCTTAAGTTTTGTAAAGGAAAAATATCCTTATAGTTTATGGAACTGCGTATGATATAAACAACCATAACGCATAATGTTAAAATATGCATTTAATATGTGGTTTAGTTAAATACCCTTTGTGGGTCTTTAAAATTAAACTGAAAATACTTCTATCTGGGGAGAAAATGTACATTATTTGCAGCTTTTTTTGCCCCTATGCAGCTAAAGTAGCAGAAGAAATTGCAGTGTGACTACTACAAGTTCTCCATAGTAGATTTTTCAGGAAAGACTGTGTCTCAGCCCTGAGCTTTGTAAAAGATCTTAGAGGGCACATACAAAATTGATGGGGTTGGTGGCGTTTTCTGTCTTTCTTTAATATTAAATAGGATTTACTAATGATTTTATGTTCTGGCTTTAAAGATCAGATAATAAATGACACTGTAACAGCTAAATAACTGAACTTCTAAGCTCTCATAACTAGTTTACTAAATACGAAAGTGATTGTTCTGAAATGTGGATAATCAGGTAAAAAGGTGGTGGTATACAGTATAGGAAGTGTTATATTTAACTAAATCTCCCTAAGCTTTGAAAGAAGTTTCAATCATTGTGCAACAAGATTATTTTGATTTTTAACTAACTAAATAAAATGTGCTCATTTCTGTCACTCGGGGAGTCTTGTCACATCAGCGTAAATACATCACTGAAACTTAGCCCAGGAACGTGTGCAAAATGTTTAACTTTCATCATTGTTTCTCTGCCGTTACTGTATTACATTTTAGGCACATGGCTGTTGGAATCTGTGAGCTTCAGTGTGGTTTGAACTAGGTTGTAAGTTCTGTATTAAACAAGCAATAATGCGTTTGCTTTCTTTGCATTCCATAGATGTATGTCTTGAAAACCTTAAACTATATTAGAAATGTACTAACAGTGGTATTTCCCGTTTTATCCAGGGTTACAACAAGGCAGTGGATTGGTGGGCATTAGGAGTGTTAATCTATGAAATGGCAGCTGGGTATCCCCCGTTCTTTGCAGATCAGCCCATTCAAATTTATGAGAAGATTGTGTCTGGCAAGGTGAGTGAAGGCTCTGTGTATTTTAGCATATGCAGTCGTTTGTCTTTGCAGAACCTGTTTTTCATGTGGAGTAGATGCAGTATTTGCTGGCTACTAGGCAGCGAGCAGTTTGGAAAGAATGTGGGAAAAGTTTGTAATAGATACTTCTGTCATGGTTTAGCTCCAGCCAGCAACTCCGCCCCACACAGCCACTCACTCACTCCCCCCCAGTGGGATAGGGGGGGAGAATCAGATAAGTAAAAGTGAGAAAAATTGTGGGTTTGAGATAAAGACAGTTTAATAAGTAAAGCAAAACAAGGCATTCATTTGCTCCATCCCATGGGCAGGCAGGTGTTCAGCCACCCCCAGGGAAGCAGGGCTCCGTCACGTGTAATGGTGACTTGGGAAGACAAACGCCGTCACTCCAAATGTCCCCCCCTTCCTTCTTCTCCCCCCAGCTCTATATGCTGAGCATGACGTCATATGGTGTGGGATATCCCTTGGGTCAGTCGGGGTCAGCTGTCCCGGCCGTGCCCCCTCCCAACCCCTTGTGCACCCCCAGCCACTCGCTGGTGGGGTGAGGTGAGGGGCAGAAAGGCCTTGGCTCTGTGTCAGCCCTGCTCAGCAATAACAGAAACACCCGAGTTGTCAACAGTTTTCAGCACAAATCCAAAAAATAGCCCCATACTAGCTACTATGAAGAAAATTAACTCTACCCCAGCAAAAAACAGTGTAACTTGTTGAGTACAGACATTGTTAGATTTTCAGAACTTGGACTTTTAATATTACTCTGTTCCCTGCCTTCAAATTTAAAATGCAAGTTATTACATTTACCAACATTGTGGTATTATATCCTTTTATGCTTGGATAAAAATGATCCAACTATTAACTTCTATTTAGCTGTATGCTTAATTTGTGTAGCTGTCCTCTTTTCTACCATAGAATCATAGAATGGCCTGAGCTGGAAGGGGACCCACAAGGATCATCGAGTCCAGCTGCTGTCCCTGCACAGGACAGCCCCAAATTCACACCGTGTCTCTGAGGGCGTTGGCCAAGTGCTTCCTGAATATCGCCTGGTGCCGTGATGCCTCCCTGGGGAGCCTGTGCCAGGGCTCCACCACCCTCTGGGGGAAGAGCCTTTCCCTAATACCCAACCTAACCCTCCCCCGGCCCATCTCCCTGCCATTCCCTCGGGTCCTGGCGTTGGTCACCAGAGAGAAGAGATCAGTGCCTTCCCCTCCTCCTCCCCTTGGGAGGGAGCTGCAGAGCGCCATGAGGGCTGCCCTCAGCCTCCTCTGCTCCAGCTGAACAAACCAAGTGACTTTAGCCGCTCCTCGAACGATTCCCCCTCTAAACCCTTCACCAACTTCGTGACCCTCCTCTGGACACTCTCCAGTAGCTTTATACCCTCAATGTCCTGCGGCGCCCAACACCGCACCCAGCACTCGGGGTGAGGCCGCCCCAGCGCGTGGCAGAGCGGGACAATCCCCTCCCTCGCCCGGCTGCGATGCAGGGCTCGATGGCCCCTGGGCACGGTTGGCCCCCTTGGCTGCCAGGGCACGCTGGGGGCTCGTGTTCAACTTGCCGTCCACCAGAACCCCTAGGTCCCTCTGGGGAGCTGCTCCCCAGCCTCTCGTTCCCCAGGCTGTCTGTACGTCCAGGGTTGCCGCGCCCCAGGTGCAAAATCCGCACCTGCCCTTGTTAAACTTTATGTGGTTAGTGATTGCCCAGCGCTCTGATTTGTCTAGATCTCTCTGCAGGGCTTCTCTATTTCTGCAGCTTTTGAGAAGCTATAAAGAATTTCCATTTTTCATAGTAGGTTTCTTTGCTCCTGCAGTCCTGTAGTTCAAGACATGTCTAATGTTCAGTTCAGGTATATAAATTTTTAAAAAGTGTTTCCAACTTCTCCCTTTTATTTTTCATTAATATCTCTTAGTGTAGCAGATAACACAAAAATGTGATCATTCTGTTGTTTCTCCTGCCAGCCAGTGTTGTCTCTTCATGTTTCTTTGTGCTGACTTGATTAGTTATGGTGGTTCTTTTCCTTGTCCCTACATAAATACGTGCTGTGACACACCTTACGTACTTCTGTAATTCTCATCAAGGGAAGTGCCTCAGCAGGCCCTGTGGTACGCTGCAGTGAGACTGACTGCTGTCTAGGGCCTTACTTAAATCAGGAAGGTGCTTGCTCTTTGAAAGGCTGTAATACTATGACCCTTCAGCTGCCTCTTTGAATATATGGAAATTCACTTAAGAAGATATATTTTTAAAGAAGTATTTATCTTCTAAACTAAAAAAGCTTGGGCATTTTTTGAAGTTGTATGTAATTTGCTTGAAACTTGTACTGTTGATCATCTACCTTTTTTACTGAGTCCATGGATGGATGGTTGCAGAAGCAGGACCAGACTTGAACTCTGGAAACTCTGACATTCAGTTCTCAACCAGCAGTACGTTTCCTTTATAACCTTAAGTCTTCCATTTAATCTACCTCGTGCACTCAGTTCTCTACTTTAAAAGTGGAGTTAATATTTCCTTACTTCTCAGGAGTCTAGGTACGACATTCGTTAAAACCTGTGAATTTCTTATGTACTACGGTAGAGCCATATTGACAGGTAAACTGAAGCAGTGTCCTTGATTATCAGAACTCTTGATTTCACAACGTGTTTTTATGTTAAATAATTCCATGTTCTGCATTTACATCATAACTGATCAGATGAATATAGGGAGTGTCAAATGCTGAGACTATGGGCATGACAAATACAACTTTCTGGTGTTCTTTTCCCCTTTCGTCTCTCTTCCATCTCAGATGGTGTCAGTAGATATTTTGCTAGTAAAACCCTATGCAATTACATCCCATAAATCATCTTCAAATATTTCTTAGCCAGGTTTGAATTAATTGTATTGGCAAGTCACTCGTGTATTATCTTCAATTAGTGCTGTGTTATTTACGTAAGATTTTTTATGTTGGTGTATTTAGTTATCAGAAACAGATGATAGTACAGCATAAAGTTCCAGATTCAATTTTCACATATGATTGCTGAATGTTCAGTTATTTCAGAGCATATCTATACATTTATATGCTGCATGAAGTGATCGTGACCCTGTACTCGGCACTGGTGAGGCCGCGCCTTGAATATTGTCTTCAGGTTTGGGCCCCTCAGTACAAGAAGGACATCGAGGTGCTGGAGCGTGTCCAGAGAAGGGCAGCGAAGGTGGTGAAGGGTCTGGAGAGCAGGTCTTATGAGGCGAGATTGAGGGAGCTGGGGGTGTTTAGCCTGGAGAAGAGGAGGCTGAGGGGAGACCTTATCACTCTCTACAGCTACCTGAAAGGAGGCTGTAGCGAGGTGGGGGTTGGTCTCTTTTCCCAAGCCACTAGCGATAGGACGAGGGGAAACGGCTTCAAGCTGTGTCAGGGGAGGTTTAGGTTGGATATTAGGAGAAATGTCTTTACTGAAAGAGGGGTCAGGCATTGGAACAGGCTGCCCAGAGAGGGGGTTGAGTCACCATCCCTGGGGGTATTTAAAAGACGTGTAGACGTGGCACTTGAGGGCATGGTTTAGGAGGCCTGGGGGTGTTGGGTTGACAGTTGGACTTGATGATCCTAGAGGTCTTTTCCAAACTTAATGATTGTATGATTCTGTATCTCCTCTGTGTGTGTGTGTGTGTGTGTGTATATATATAAAAAAAGTAAAATCTAAAAATTTGTTCCTAGAAAATAGTTGACAATGCCTTGAGATGATAATGTGTCAGTGAGACAGCAAGTTAAATTTAGCTTTTTAAAATAATTATTTATTACATTAATATTTTCCTCAACTCAGATCTAGAAACTTTGAACCTAAAAATGGTAGAGGCACATGGTAGTGCTGTTGATAAGGCTGTGTGAAACAGAAATAGATATGCAACAGTAATCATAACTCTTCTCATACATTCCTACTTGATTTGTTTTTAAAGGAAGAACAGAAAATGGCCCCAGTCTTTCCTTTTGTGTGAATATTGTTTTACTTCACAGGGAGAAGAATTAAATTGGTATATTGTTTTTAATGTTGTGGATGTATATTTTTTAGGTAAGGTTCCCGTCACACTTCAGTTCAGACCTAAAGGATCTTCTAAGAAATTTACTCCAGGTAGATTTGACCAAACGATATGGAAATCTGAAGAATGGTGTAAATGACATAAAGAATCACAAGTGGTTTGCAACTACAGATTGGATTGCCATTTATCAGAGAAAGGTAAGACCCTTCCCGATGCAAACTATTACAGGTCCTTAAGGGGTTGAAGTAAAATTTCTCATTATCTTGCTTATTTTTGCTTTCCTAAATATGTCTCTTTTAATTAAACAAGAAAAAATGAAAGTACTTTAATCCTTTACACTCCGAAGAGTTTATATTGATTAATTATGTTTATTTCTTGTTGGTATTTTATCCTGGACCTCTGTCTACATCCACGTTCTCTTAACACGTGTCGTGCGTTAATCTATTTCTGGAATATCTCAGAATGAGCCATCTCCTGCCTCTCTCGCTTTTTATTTAACCCCTGCTATAGTGGCATCTATAAATACTCCTCCACAGCAGAGAGAAATCTGTTTTCCTTTCTAGCTAGTTCTTCCCAGTCAGACCGTGGTTCAGTGTGGAGGAGCTCTAGCCAAAGCTAGAGCTTTCTTTTTTCTGCTGAAGAAGTATGCTCCCTCCTTCTTGCTCTTGCTTTATCTGTGATTGGGACAGGACCAGATGTAGAGTCTCTGCTCAGTCCTCAGTGTCTGCTGAGGAGTTTTTGCCTTCTGACACTATGCTTTAATTGACTGCAGTTCCATAAGCTGCAGTAATGGAGAGAGCCCTGCTGTTCTGTGGCATTTTTTAGAATTGTTTTCTAGCCCTACCTGACCTGAACATGACTTGGCAATGTGGTTTTGGAAAGTCCATGCCCAGTTTGCACTATGAACTTCAGACTTGCATAAGAATGTAAGCAATAGAGAGAACAGAATATTTTCATAGCATGAGCAGCCATTAACACATTAGTTTGAGAGCAGCAGATTAGTGGCTGCCAGGATGAATGAAGCAGAGCTGGGAAAGGAAACTGGAGAAAGGCATGAGGATGATGACAATTCAGTCTAGGTCTGTCGTCCTGCTTCCTCCAAAGCTCCCTCTCCCCTGCAAGGCAGAGTCAGATATCTGTAGATTAGTGAGTTACTAAAAACAGATTAATAAGAAATTATTGATTCTCCTAAGTGCTATCTCAGAATTCTTCGTTTTTCTATAGACAACAGTAAAGGACTAAAATAACTTCATTGGTGGTATCCCAGAAGACTGAGGTGGAGAAATAATTTTGTCTCCAGATATTGGTAAAAGGTTAGAGTCAAGCGAGAACACTTCAAGGAATTGATTTACATTGTTGAAATGCTAACAGTCTTGATTATAGAGGCATGAACTTGCTGCTGTAACAGCAGCATTTTATAGGCCAAATGTAAATACTAACAACAGTTTCTAAAAAGGAACTGGTTGTTTGGCTACACAAACTGACAGTGCAGTTGTTGTGGTATTCGCTAACGTATTAATTACTAGAAGACAGGGTACAATTAACATATCTTGTATTCTTTCTATTAAGTATAGATGCTTTAAGAAAAGATTCCCCATTGCAGATTTGTAATTATCTGTTCTTTGCTTTCTTAATGCCTGTTTACAAGGCACTTTTATATGCACTGAGTTTCATTCCCCAGTATGCCATTCAGGGACACCCAAGCCCCATAATACTAAATCAGATGTTTTAATAGTGTGCTAAATATTCTTAGCATTGCTAGTGCACTGCTGTAGAGAATTACTTTCACAGACACAAGAAATATTTTAAAACATAGTAGTACAGTCAGAATAGCTATTACTAGTTTTAAAGGATTGTGAAAATTGATGCTAAATAAGTTTGAAGCTTCTAAGAATAAGGAATAAATACTGTAATACTAAGGGTCTGAAACAACAGCATGGCTTGCAATGTCATTTAAGCAGTCACGGAAATACAGCAATAAACTTTGGGCTTATACCAGCTTTTCACAGTGAGTGTTACCACAGAATGTATTTTCCTGATTAAACATAGTGTTCCTTGGCAGCTAATGTAATGTGAATAATCTGGTATGCTACAGTCATAAGTGAACCAGTCAATACTTGATATTTCAGGTAAGATCAAATCGTCTTTTCTTTGTGTGTTTGTGTAGCTGTTTATTAAAATGCTGCCTGACAATATGGTTACACTTAGGGCCAAACAGGTATTTCTGCTATAAATCAGTGTTATCTCCCACAATCTCTTTTTAGTGATTTCCTTAGTGAAGATAATATGAAAAAGTCTGAGGCATCTTATTTGAATGTGTTCTAAAATTCCAGCAGTAAATAAGGTATTTCTTGTGCTCTGAGCTTTGTTATAAGGAATTAATTGAAAATCAATTTGAGAAGACAAAGACAGAATTCAGGTAATGGTAAATATGTGGCTTTGTAGGCTAAGAATGTACACAGACTGCATATTCTCTCAGGATAAATCACCTAAATGTGTGTATTGTTTTAGGAGCAAAAGGATACACGTGTGACAGTTGTAGCACAGCCTGTAAGTGCAGAAGGTTACTGTTATTTCTCGGGGAGGCCTAGTGTTATCACCCAAAGTCAACAGAGTTTAATTTGTATTAGTCTGTGCTCTACTTCTTTAATTTACTCATTTACACACGCGCGCCCCCCGCCATCAGTAACCTTCCCGGGGCACTGAGCAGTTCTGTGGCTGCACAGTGTGATCTGATCCCCTGCCTCCGCTGGAGCTGTGCCTGCCCCGCTTATCTGCTGCCTCTGGCACACATACTCCTTGGGATGTCCCAGGCACAGATACTTCTCTGATGACTTTGCATTTCCAGGTTTAAATTTGCATCACATCAATAATTTTGCTATAATTTTGCTTACCATAAAGGTGGATAAATCGGGCACCTGCCGAAAAAGAGGAATGCAGTACTGATAGTCATGCCTCCCACTCCGGTTTGTCCTAGACCTGTTTCAGTAGAATCTCTCTCCTTCTCCCTGGTCTTCCATTCTCTCTGGTCCCTTTCTTTACATCCATTCTTCATCATTGCCTCCCATCAACCCCAAACCCTGCTTATTCCTTCTTTCAGCACGCAGTTGATTCTAAAATATAGATTATTGCAAAAAGTAATTAGGCGTAATTTTGAATTTTATGAGGTGTGATAGACTAGAAGGATAAAAATTTGAATTAATATTAGCTAAGTAAAGGTGGAATTTAGTAGTCTGTTCCCTAAAATAGCATTTCAGTGTCTGCAAGTTGGGAACAACTCCTTCTTTATTTTTTCTGGTCCCACCCCGACTGTGTAGGGACAGCATAAGCTGTAAGCCAGTAAAAATGCAGGTATGTCCCTGTGCAGACCTGTATCTTCATTTAAGGTCATCTTTACTTTAACTTCCAAGATGAGTAGTGGCTGAAGTGCACTAATTGGGACAGAAAGATTGAGACCGTTAAGTTGTAGCCAGACCCAAGGATTTTATTTTTAAGGCCAGCCTCAAAAAGCTGCAGGTTCCCTCAACTGTAAGCAGCAGCAGTTAGAGGGTCCTGGAAAATGACTAGTTCCAGTGCCTGAGCGAGCATGGCTTACTACCATACAAGCGACATGAGATGCGCTAGATCTCAAGGCTAATCGAGTAGATGTGTGGATTTGAGAGGATATGCAGGCAGTCTTTACCAGAAGGGGTTTTCCATCATTAACTGGAGCTTCACTGGCTTTCTGTACAATCTTTTAGTGACCCCTCCAACTCATTGCTTGTCTCTCAGTTCTGGCCTAGTTTTGAGAAAGCTTTTGCTTCTCACAGTTAGGTCCTAGAAGGAACTTTGTAGGAGACGCAGGACAAACTGTTTTAAGCTTGCATTAGGTTAGTTTTTATTTGGAAGTAGAGGATTGTTGGTAAGTAGGAGGAGAGGGGTTCTAAACAGCCCTGAGACTTTTGAGTAGCGTTGATGGCAGTCAACCTACTTCTCCGCTTCCACCATGACCGCATGACTGTTACGTGCAGCCCTCGCCGTGCCGGAGCCGCGCCACGCAGCTGATGAGCTGAGAGCAGGGGCTCATCTGCAAGAAGAGAACTAAACTTTGTTTTGAAGTGGAAATAATTTTTCTATTGATGTTTGTCTGTGAGATATTAGTCTTTGTTCAACTTACGTTCACGCATCCAGGCCTGCACCTTCTCAGGCTGGTTTTATTTATGTGCTACAACTTTAAGCTGGTTGACTGTAATATCTGGTTTCTTGGTAGGATTTGAGGAGTAATCAGAATACTGTTGTGTTTGTTATCACAGTGTTAAATCCAGAGATATTAGGCTGATAACATTTCATGTGTTTTTTTCTTTTTCCTCCCCAAAACAGGTAGAAGCTCCGTTCATACCAAAGTGCAGAGGCCCTGGAGATACCAGCAACTTTGATGACTATGAAGAAGAAGATATTCGTGCGTCTCTAACAGAAAAATGTGCAAAAGAATTTGCTGATTTTTAGTAGGAGTAAGAGGACAAGATGACATCAGGGCTCACATTGGGATCTTTGCACTCTGTTAACAGATGAGGTGGAGCTGAGACCATCATATGTCAAAACAGTTACCTAGTTACTTCATTCCACAAAGCTGACTGAGGTCTTTATTGCCATCTTCCATGTGTGCAGTTTGCACCAACCCTTCTAACTAGGCACAATTAAGCAAGCACTGTTTGTGCAGTAACACAGAATAATAGACCACTTTCCTACTTAACTTTGGTTTCTGTCGTTCTTTGTTTCTGTGTATTGTTCATTTTCCCCCTTTAAAATGAAGTAGTTTTTTACCCAAGAATGCTCCATTTTATTTTGAATAATGTATTATTTGTGTGAGTGAAATGGAAGGTGTTGCGGCTAGTGTGATTTAGACTGAAGTGAAAGATAAATGTTGCTTCTAGTCTGTGCCAGCCAATAATTCTTGTCTGTCTTGTGTCTGATGCTACACTTTATAATAATTTTTTAGTAGCTCAGACTAAACCTAGCCAACATTTTTAGCATTTTTGAAGGTAGTATTTATCGCCATATAAATGTCTGCTAAATTAACTTAAAAACATTTCTTCCTGGAGACTGACCAAAATTGAGTAGAATCAATTGGATGGCTCAAGTAGGGGACAGTAGCTAGACCCCGTGCCTTGGTTTTCTACATCCCTGCAGTTTTTGTCACTGCCTCCTTCCTTTGTATTTCCCACCTAGGCAGTAGGTAAATTGCTGTAGCCAGACTGTACCATGGAAAGCTTACAGTCTCGTGAGAGGGAGTAATTCCACCTGGTCTGGATTTTGGACCATGCTTAACCAAGTCAACTTACCAGCATTTCAGTTAGCCGGTGTGAAATGGCATTTTTAAGAACATGAATCCTAAACTCTTAAAGGAAGTTTTGGTCAGTATTGTAGAGAATATGATTCATTTCGATTTTTTTTTGGTTGTTTGGATTGGTTGTTTTGTTGTTTTTTTTTTTAAATAAAAAAGCCAATGTTTGGGCTCCCAAAAGTATTCCTTGTTTTGAGCCTTTTTTGATTAAAAAAGGCACTCATTAAAATCCAAACCACCACCCCACAAAAAGCGAAATGCGCTCTGCCATTAGCTGTGAAAAACAAATGGTTTAGCAAATGCAAAATAATGTTCTAGATGCATCGCTGGATGAACACGGTTATTTTTTGTTAGCTGTTAAGAATAAGAGGTTATTGCCAAGTTTTATTCTGGTATACTATATTAGTAAACTGAGGATGGAGTACTGCTACAATCATTTTCTCTTTAATTACAGCACTTCATTCATGAAGAAAAGAGACAAAGTTTAAAAACTGCAACAGCTGGGTTTATTTTAGTTGCATTGTGTCTTCATTTCTAACCTACTTTTCTTTCAATCGAACAGAATGTATGGTCACACAGATATAAGTATTTGGGCTTAATTATGTTTTGTATACTCTCACCAACTGACTTAAAAGATACCGCTACCATGTGCTAGCTTTGGGCACTTTTACACATTTATTTCAATGTTAATAATCAGTGGCTCAGCACTTTTTTGGGGGTTGCTTTTAAACTTATTCATAGTAGTTTTTATTTGTACACTTGATTCTGGCTGTCTCAGTGACCTGTCTTAAAAACAGCACATCTAAACAGTTTAAACTAGCCTCATATTTTATGATAAATTTACATGCATACAAGGATGAATTGTTTTTAAAAATTAAAAAAGAGCTATATTGATACATAGCCATTGTATTTGTTTGAATGCCGGTGCAAATAATCCACGGGCATTCCTTCCTTTTAATCTGTATGACACTCCTTCAAGAAAAGCCTTTGTAGACATTTTACAGAAGAGTATGAAACGTACCATCCGACATTCTGTATGTTTAGGGTGTTGAGCATTTTTGCACAACGTCATTAGGAGGCTGACACTGAACGCAGTCTTTGTCCACCCGTATGTGCAAGAAAAGTATAAGATACTTTGCTGTAGCAAATTTTATGTAACAAAGATATATCGTCACATTAATAAATTTAAAGAAATCCTTTGTATGAAAACGTTAAAACCTTTTGTATTTCATTTAGACCAAGGACATGCTGCTGTATGCTAGCTGTATGCGATAAATTCTACAGTAACTTTGTTGTCGTTTATGAACTTTAAAAGATTTTAATAAATGTTGGAGATCACAAGTTGATTCTGTTATGATTTTAATTTTTAATCATTACATTTATAATTCTAGTAAGGTTCAGACATTTTTCTGTTTTGTAAAATACTGTAATCATTCATCTTGCGTGTACAGTAAGACAAAAGTCTAGGAAATTGGTTCTGACATGTCTGTCTGATATCCAGATTAAATTCTACGTGGGCATAAGTGGAAAAGTCATCTTAATGCCATGATACTATGCTATTTTTTAATTTTATGAAAATCCTGTTAGAAAGTAAAATACTTTTCCAATATGGCATAATAGACTTCAGTATGGAAATGAGAACCTATTTTGGAAAAGGAGGGGAAGTGTGCAATTTCCAAGGCATTAGTGAGTACATTTGACAATGTGAGTATTATACAACCCTCTCATTTAAACACAGTCATACAATATAACTACAGAATATTATGTTACCTGTATTTAATTTGAGAAATCCTTTTCACAATATGGAAAAATTGTATATCTATGACAGTAGACGCTTGTTAATTTTACACATTTGAGGAATTAAGTGTTGAACTATATGGTATATTTTAATTGTACTCTAGTTGTATGTAACTTTCATTTCCAACATAAAGGATTGTATCTCATTAAGTAAATTGCTTTTTTTATTATCTTGTCAGTTGCATTAAAACCCTTATTTTTAAATCCTTTAAAGTATTTTACTAATTTTTGCAAATAACTAGATGTTTTTAAGTGCTGCAATAGTGTGCAATATAGTAAACATTTATATACGGAAGTGCAAATTAAATTATGTACAACACTTGTGCTGCTTCTTTGTGAATCAGAATGTCGTACAATGAGAGCCGTTGCATCTCCCCACACACTGCACACAGGGTTTGAAAGCAAGAGGACAAGGTGTGAAACATACTGCACGTGGTAATTGGGACCCATTAAGCTTTCCTCTAACTAGGGTGTTTGGAGAAGATGGTGTGGAGAACATTAAAGGCACTATAAGAAGCAGTGAGTCGGACTTCTTAGACAATCAAAGGCAAGCAAGGTGATCGTTAGCTGCAATACTGTTTGTCTTCATATTTTTTCACATTCAGACTCGATGCTTTTTATTAAAGATAATTGCCTGTTTTTAAACTGTCTGCAGATCCCGCTGTACAAACTTTGTGCTGTGTCTCATTGTGCTGTGAAACAACTGATAGAAGTAAAGACTGTTCATGGTCTTGGCATTGTCTGTCTTGAGGCTTTTTCTGCAAGTGTTGTTCGGAGAGGCTCTGGGACCTGCTCTCTGTAACGCAGCTCCTCCTCTTCCTGCTTGCCGAGCAGAGCTTCGGCCTCTTTGCTTCTGCTGCTGCACGCCTACTGACTGTGGGTTTGTGTTCTTGGTTTCGTAGTACAAGTGCTGTATTACGTCTTAAAGACCTCTGCTTTTTCTAAAGCTGAGCTAAGAAACTGCAAAAAGACTCTTCTGCTTTTTTCTACAGCTCCCATGCAAGCACGGCATGTCGAGCAGTAGATTTGAAGGTGTCATTCAAATCTGTTCTAATTTGCTGCGTGTAAGGAGGACTTATCCCAGATAAGAATTTGAGAACCATTCCGTAAGAAACTGGTAAAAAGATGATTCCATTCTCCAGCTGGGGTGTGTATACATACCTGGACTGGTTGTGTTTGACCAAAAACCACCCTGGTTTTACAAGTGTGGGTCTTTCACACGTTTTTAAAATGTTTTTAATTGACAGCTTGGGGAATCAATTGATTTGAGGCCTCTGACAAAAGGGGTAAAATAATGAGTGTCTCATGTCAGGCTGGGCAGTGATCACTTCCAGTAAAAGGGTTAGAGCTCCACAAGGGTGTTTCAATGTCTTACAGATAGCATTTGTCATCTTACGCAGGAATTATGTAAAGTGATAGGTTTTTTAGAAGGGTAAGACAGGTATCTCAGGGCAAGGTAGGATCCCAAGACAGCTTCCCTTCCTAACTTTTGAATTTGATGATGAATAAAAGATTGAATTAAATCTGAGGTCTAGTTGCATTTTGACCTTTTGTTGTTGGTGGTTTTTTTTTGTATGCTACAAAAAGGATGCCTGCCTGAAGGAAATGTGCTTATACAGAAAATGTAGTTTATTCTTATAATCTGCTACTACAAAAAGTTCTAGTCAGTGGGATAACAGTGGCTTGAGGTTTCCATGAAGGCATTGGGATGAGTTTCCAGTCATCTATTTCAAAACCAGTAAAATTTCCTTTAGCGTCCTTGCAGTCTGATTGTCCTGTTCCCTCCGTCAGAGGGTCAAATACAAATGTTTTTGCAAAAATGTGTTTCTAAAAATTGTATTTACGTGGCTCTTTGCTTTACATTTTACAAGCAATATATCTGTGGTGTTCATTTGCATTAGCTGATGGTCAGTGAAGCATGTAAGAAAGAGCCAGTGACAAACTTGCACGTTCCTTACTAGTCCTCAGTTTACAAGATTTGGGTTTTGATAGATTATACAGTAGCAACCTAGTGTCTGATTGCAAATTCCGCTCTGCGTCGAGAAGCAGCCTGTCTGAGGATGAGGCATCTTTGCTAAGGCCAAGACAGAAAACTCTGCCCAAGACATGGATGTGGTTGCAGCACAAAAGCTCTTTAGGATTAAAAGGTTGTTCTGGTTGGAAGGAGTTTGAGGACAGAGGTCAGTGGTGCGTTCCCATACCTACGCACTACAGGAACATGTTTTCCTTTGCTTGGGAAGTAGAGGTCAGAGACTTCTTCCTTTGCCTTTGCTTCTGAGATGCTGTGGAAGGTTGGAAAGGTCACAGCTGTGGGTATATTGACTCAAATGGAGCAAGGTCTCAGCAGCCTGGCAGGTAGTGCAGTATGTTCTGAGTGTGTCCAGTTAGTTACAGGAAGAAATACTGGTGATTAGTGCAATAAAGACAAAACTGGAGTGCTGGAAAGGCATGATTAACTTTCTGAAATTCTTTGACCATCAAGATAATTTGATTAAATTAAAATTAAAAAAATCCCAACACCTTCTCATTCACATTTAGTAGCATATCAGTGCCTTGGTCTACGCAGCAATATCACAAGTACTGTCCTCTGCTGGAAGTATCATTCTTTACTGTGTATCTACGTTGCTACTTTGAATGTATATATAGTTATCTAAGCAACAGCCAGTTCAACAAAATGTTGCTTGATTGCGATGTCCTTTCTTCCATCTTTACCATCATCTTTCTACTTGATGTTTGCATAAAGCAGGGATCTAGGTGTCAGGACCCCATTAATGACAGGTAACACCCTGGATGAGTAAAAACACTTAATTTGCATGTCTCACAGGTGTGTTAACTGAGATTTAAGCAATCAATATTTGGTTATTTCATAAACGCCCAGAGTTTATAAATCTCTCAACTGCCACCTTAAAAAAAAAATGTGTGTCCCCAGTAGATACCATAACTTTATTTCCCTTTATTCTCTTACCATGCGTATCAGCAAGTATGCATCTGGCAAGCTTTCTTACCGGTGGGAAAAACAGAGAGGGGCTGAGCAGGCAACCTAGGTACGAACCTTATGTTGTACCAGAAACAAGATCCTGCTGGCAGAACCATTGGAAGGGCTATGTGATACAACGTGCATATAATGCAGTGATGCGGTTTGTCGATGTTAGCACGTTAGTTCATGCCAAAAAATGCGGTTCTCCCTCTGTAGAAGTACCTGCTCTGGTTTAGGACATAACCCATGTTCAGAAGGACATCCTTCCACATCAGGGAGCCACCTCCCACGGCCAAAGCACCCGTGGCCCCCTCATTCTGGGAGAGAATTTCCTAACAGGACTGGGTCGGCTGCAAGGTATGTTTCCTGCCAAGAGAAGTACAGCAGTGAATGCTGGGGAAAAAATAACTCCCTAAAGTCTCATTTATGAGTTGGCCTTTTTTAAAGGCACATAAGGGAACCTGAAATACCAACACAAATGCTTTTTTACGTGGGATTTGTACAACCCAAACCTATGCTTTAGGACATTCCTGGTATTACGCCTGAAGTTATTAAACTGGTCTTAACTCTGCAGCTACTTATTGACTAACAGAACTCACCTCTGGCTTTTCTTGATCTTTTTTTTTAATGTTCCAGATTACTACAAAAACCTGTAGACTAAAATGAATCATGATTCCACCTTCACCTAGCTGCTCTACAACAAAATGCTCTAGTTGCATCCATTTGCCAGCAGATGGCACGTTTACACGGTGTGGAGCAGCGTGTGTAAGAAACGTCAGGTGCGGAGTAGAGTAAGAACAAGAGACTTGGAAAATATTTAAGAGCAGTCGGGAATGAGAAACTTGGACTGTACCAGTCACATAACATGTCAGATATTCTGTGCAATTCCAACCATGAGTATTTGCTGTTTATGTATTAGTAGATTTTGCCTTTAAATCCTTTTAGAGTTAATTATTAATACTTGCCGTATTTTTTTTACTGGTTTTCATATCAGAATCAGCAAAATAAAGAGGTTTTGACACTAATTGGAACAAAAATATTTTTTTTGGTAATATGTAGTATTGCACAAGCTGTATGAAAATTCCACTAAAAATCCATGACCGATAAATCCTGTTTTCATTAGGGGCTAGAAGCAAGGGCGGGGGTGTGTGGGGGTGTGTGTGCGCGCTGTTTTAATAGCACACAATCACATTTCTCTATTACATGCACTTGGAAGTTCAAAAATACTCTGCTTTTAGCCAAAGATTGTCACAAAAAAAAGAATTGGAAAGTGCTTCCACGCTGGTTCATTAAATATATAGTATTTATAGTAGAGAGGATATATATTTTTAGAGTTGGATGCTGATCAAATTTAGATGTATCTCTACTAATTATAGTTAAAATGTTTACAGGCAAAAAACATTGTTCCATATTTTTCTGAATTACGTGACCACCAGAGCAGTTGCAGAGAAAGAAAAGCTGCAGCAAACGTGTTCTCGAGACTCTCTGATCAGAGCCTCATCAACAGATTTAGAGCTGAGCAGATTTTTGAAAGGTGAGTTTAACTGTTATAACCTTAATGCATAGCTTCCGAATGTCACGTCTGCTCATGTGTACACATGAATATCTGTTTTTTTTGTTGTACATCAAAGGAGAGAGTACAGAGGGGAAACAGGGTCATCTGATGTGCGACTGGAACACTTACCCTGCTGTAACAGTCGTTCCTTTCTTGCAGCCAGCGGTACCGTTTGCAGCCACGGTCTGCCAAACAACATGCGCGTCCTTTGATCTTTCATATTTACACACAAAGCGCGGGGTTGTCATGATTCCTTTTGGTTTCCTCACAGTTCAGTGCCTGTAGGCAGATAGAGAACCCATAAGCCCCCCTCCACAGGCAGCAGTGACTGAGAACTGCAGACAACACCCTTCTCGGGGTCCGTGGTGCTTTCAGTGGGCTGAGGAGCAGCATCCTCCGTGGCTGATCAAGGGAAGAAATGCCATATTCTGGTCTTCCACGCCTGGTACCAGTTCTGGCAGTTATACCAGCACTATAACGTGTAAAGGAGATGCCCATATTTACCAGGACATGGGTGCTTTACAAGTCTTAGAAACCTGGGTGTTCCTAAAGCAGGTTAAAACTGCCTGCTACTGGCTAACTCTGCCTGCATGCTGGATATCTGGTGGAAAAACTTCACTGCCCCAGAAACTCCCTGAATGATCCGCCCAAACACCTCTGAAATATGATCGTTCCCTGAAATACGATCGTTCCCCAAAATGTCTATGGTTAGCAGAGGTGGGCACCCTGCAAGAGCTTGCCGCTATCCGAGTGTTGCATACATCTCTGTGCGGGCTCAGAATATTCTTTTAGAAGAAAACCATAAAGGAACGGGCTGGTTTGGCTGGACTCCTGATACCAAGGTGGGTTTCTGACTAAGCCTCTGCTCCTCTTTTCTTTATTGGGTGTACACATGGTCCTGAATCTTGCTGACCTTGGCTTCTAAGAAAACCTCTTGATGGGAAGCTGATTTAAGAAAGTTACACCAGTGCTTTTATGGGGAAATCCACGACACCCCAGAAACCACAGCAGAAACCGCCACAGGCTCTTATGGAGGAGGCTCTTAATGTCCCCACGTATGAAAATGGGGGAGAGCTCAGCATAACTGCATCGGAACATTTTGATCGCTGCTGTCAGGTGGCTACTGAGGAAACTAGGTGTTAGTCCTATCTATTGTAAAAATAATGCATGAGTTGGGATTTTTAGAAATGGAGGAGGTATTTGGGTTCGTACATTCAAAGCTCATCCTTTCAAATTTCCCGTAGATTTATGAGCTGTTTCACTGAGATGTCTGAGCCATATTTATATAAAATATTTTTGTTAGGCTGGATTCTGTTCTACAACGTTGGTATTTCATCTGAATGCTTTTTATCAGCTTCTTCCTACACTATCACAAAATAGGCAAATGTGTGGCAGGTACTACTGCTACCAGGGGCAGAATGAGTTGTAGTTTATACAATGATTTTTTTTTAAATATAAAGCTTTAAAATAACAAGGGTTTAAGTCTGGACAGTAGCTTCATTAAATATAGAGCAATTACCAGAATAACAAAAATAAGTAGGGCAGGAAATTCTCAGTGAGGTGGATATAATTCATGTGCAGGAAGATTTATTTAAGCAGTTCAGTCTTGGAAACCGGAGGAAGCAAAAACAGAAAGGTACCACTGGCCTTGCATTGTAGTCAGCTGCTGTACACATTCATCTTTAGCCGGGTGTGAAGAGGGTGTAACTGTAGTCATGTTATTGGGGACTCATATCATTATTAAAAAAGGCTGGATAATACTTATGCTAAGGTCCTTTTTACAACAATAAGAAAGCAAAGATTTAAGGGACTCCCATTAGGATGAAACAGAGGGTTTTTGCCATCCTGTTAATTAGTGCCTTGTCAGTATATCTGAGCAGTGCTCCTCCTCTCCAGGCTTGCAGCAAGGGAGCTGTGCTGCCAATTTGGCGCTGTGCACCTGCAGAGCACTTAACCCATGCGTTGATCCCGAAACCCAGAGCTTTCACAAAACCTTTTGCAAATCTACAGACCCTGTTTTTTACCTTATAAGAGTGTACCCAGCTAACTGCATGGAATACAAATCGAGGCTGACTGGCTCTTGCGCTCTGACCTGGTGCTTAAACATGCACTTCAACTTAATTGCCTTAGAAATGAATGCCAGGTTAGTACAAGTCACTCTCGCTGTATTCTTGCCACAGATTTTCTGCCTTCCTTCCCTCCACACCTGCTTTACACCAGTGCTATCTTTGGCCTTTTCTCTGGCCTTTATGCA
The DNA here is from genome assembly GCF_949628215.1 of Phalacrocorax aristotelis. Classification (NCBI taxonomy): domain Eukaryota; kingdom Metazoa; phylum Chordata; class Aves; order Suliformes; family Phalacrocoracidae; genus Phalacrocorax; species Phalacrocorax aristotelis. The sequence goes on from NC_134281.1 coordinate 55,151,811, forward strand.
GAACTTCAAAGCAACGTGACAATTCTCAGACATGCAGAAATCCCTGGCGGGTCAGAAGGGGGCTGTGAAGAAGACACAGGATGGCTTTTGGATGGCCTTCCTGGCCAAGGCAGGAATCCAGAGAGGAGCTTCACTGCTGGGCTCTGTGGGCAGACTGGAGTACCTTGTTGGGAACTGTCCTTCATTCCTCTGTGCAATGCCTAAATAGGGAAGGGAGAGCCGGATGATGGGTATTAAGTTGTTGATGCTGTGGAGCAAAGGAAGTGGAAAAATTCTATTCAAGCAAACTAGAAAGAACCTGGACTGGAGAGGAAAAGACCTTAACTGAGGAAAGACATTTTTCTGAGAGTGAAGTGTTGGAAAGGTGCAACCTAGACAAGTGGCAGGGATTTTGCCTCTTTCCTGGCATACAGTAATTGCCAGGGACTGTGGAAAAGACCCTGAAGTACTTATCGATCCTAGGAGGTCTAAAATCATCAGTGCCATACAGGTGTGATAAAAGACCTCCCTAAGTGTAGTGTGGAGCTAGGGGCTATTCAGAGCAGACAGGGAAGGTAGAAAGTACTGCTGAGACCCTACTGCACCCCAGGGCACAGCTCCAAGTGTCTGCTTCGGGAAGGCAAATCTACACAAAGAGGAACGGGGAATGAGCTCAGAAAATGCAGAGCTTATTACAGACAAAGCCTGAAAGGGCTATGGTCGTTCAGACAGCTGAGTCTATATAAGCAGGTAAACACAAGGGAAACAGAGAGGTCAACTATCGAACTAAACAATATTACTACTGGAGCAAATAAGTATAAACTATTCATGTATTTTTCAAGTTGTACATTAAAAGTTCTTAACCACCAGTAAGGGGGAGCTTGATGCAGGCTTTTTGACTGGCAGAGTAGGGTGAGATTCCTCTGGGCTCAAAACCAGCATGCGATGCGGATGTGGTTATGTGAGGGTTTGCCTGTGATGGCAGGAGATCAAACTCCATGGCCTGGAAGGTCCCTTTTTAGTCCTGCAGCGCTAGGAAGGAAATGATGCAAAAGGGAGTTTTAGACTAGTGCTATTAATAGACTGGAAATGGCTATAAATTAATTCAGTTTGGGTGGCAAGCAGTCATCTTGAACCTGTGTCACTTCCACGTCTGTGACAAGAATTACTCAAAAACAGCCGGTGTTGCCTGTTCGTTTCCCCTGCCCTCAGCACTGCACATTAAGAGGAGTTGATGATTTCTGGCCACTAATTGCGTTTGGATGAAATCTCTCAGTAATTTGACTATCTCTGGTTTACTTTCTTTCTCAGGGTGAGCAGCATTTCCAATGCGGCCGCCAGGCACTACAAATGATGCCAGCCCTAAAATGTCTCCCTGAACACCTGGAGGAAAAGCGTGGCACCTTCCAGCGTTTATCCCACACTACAGTTCGGTTCGCAGCCGTGCCTAGCCGCTCCGAGGGCCACCTCCCAGGCCACCCGCTGAGGGGGCGGCCGGAGGGCCGGGCCTGCGGCATGGCCGCCCCCGGCGGGACTTCAGCTCCCGGCAGGCCCCTCGGCCGCCCATGGCGGCCATGGCGGGGCGGCGCGGCACGGTGCACGGGCGGCAGCGCTCCCGCCGCCTCACGGGCCGCCGGTCCTCCGCCGGGCCCCCGCCTCGAATGCCCTCAGTCGCTCTTGACAAATAAACGTGTCTTGTGTACACGGATGCAATCCTTTCGTACTCTGCGTAAGGCCGCTTTACACAGAGGAGCTTTCCTAGCTTCCCCCAACGAGAAACCACAAAAGTCCTCAGTTGTTTTCTCACTTAACTTCCCCTATGAACATGTTTAACCGTGTTTTCACCCCGGAAGCTGGAATAAGAAAGGTTTAAAGGGCTTTACTTCGCCCTGGGGGAGCTGAAATGCAGTACCTGCTGCATGGCTAATGGTGCTACGCTCTCCTTTGCCGCACACACAACGCTTTTTGGCTTCGTGTACTGCTGTCGCTTCTGGGGGCAAAAATTACAGCTTTTCAGTAGAAAACTGGTATTTTCCAATACCCAGAAAACAGGGTCAATTGGTGTCTGATACCTATATCAACCTCTGTGCATTTCAACTTGTGTAACAGCAGAAGTTCACACACACATGCAGGGTTGATCCCTTACACTGGATCTACCAGCCCTAGTCTCACTTTGCTCTCTATGCGTCCTGGAAATGTTTTTTTTTGCCAGAAGTGGGAAGCAGACAGTCATTTTCCTGCTTTGTCTCCCTCCAGACATAATCTCATTTTAATTAAGTCACCTTACCCCAATGAATGAAAATACAAACCACAGATCATATTCCACATTGAATTTTTCCACAGCCCATTTTCTTAAAATTCCTCTTTCTGCTGTTCAAGGTCTTTTAGACAGAACGCCTGCACCGTGTGAGCCTCACTTCGAATACTCTAAGGATTAATTGAAGAACATGATGGAAGGAGAGTGTGAGTAAAATAGCTGGTTTATATTTGTATCCTCAAATGTCAGTTCATTACCAAAGTTAGAAACCAGCTGATGCAGAAAACTCATTATGGCCTCATTTAGAATGCTTATTCCTTGAGAGACAAAAAAGAATTGCCTCCAACACAAATATGCCACATTTTACAGTATGCTTTGGGCTATGAAGTAAAGAGGGTTTTCTTTAGGGTACAGTATGTTTAATACTCTATTTAACTTGTTTATCTGCATTTATTTAAAATCCAAGGGAGTGAGGACTTCCCACTGCTCTCCATTCTCAACGCTCCTGTCGATACTCGAGTCCTGTAATTTGTGTAGTTTTTGGGAGCTTTGGTTATTTATTTGGCAGCGTGTAAGTCAGGCAAAATGAAATGGTTGCTGAAGTCATGCCTTTGCACAAAAGTGCACTTTTCATGTGATTTTAGTGCTTGTAACTGTGTCTGGTCAGCAGTTAGGTGACTTGGATCTCTGTTCACAAGTGCAGCCAGGATGCAAGTAAGCTGCTTCTGAGAGCGAGACAGATGGACAGTGCCTGGGACAGCCCTTTGCCCGCCAGTGCTGGCTGGGACACTCGTGTCACGGAGCTGTGACCTGCTCTGCAGAAATCAGGCTGAAGTCACCAGCTGGGTCTGTATGAATCCCCAGGTAGCTTCTAATGCCCCCGTTGCCTTGCAGTGAACAGCAAGGGTGTAATTTGAGTGGTTTGATCAGAAGGAAATTCTGCAAGTGAAACATCCCACAAATTTGTACTAACCCAGACTGTTGAGGGTGGTCAGAAGGTCACGGCAGTGGACCCGTGGTTGGGATGCAGCCCTGGTGCTGCAAGGAAGGCTGCAAAGCCCCTGTGCAGAGAAGGCAGGGTGTGTTGGCTGGTTGGTGTTGTTGCCTTAATTTCCCCAGCGCTGACAGCGTGCTGTCCATGTAACACTTCTGTGCCATTAGAAAACATCCTGAATCAAGGGACATTTGGAAGAAGAAATTAAAAATTAGTATAATAAAGAAAAAAAAGTACAGCTGCTGGAGAAACTTGCCAATGTTTGTATTAATCCCTGCGGGTGAGATTTTATTGCCAGTGGGCCAGACTTAGTCATTCGTAGGCACTTCGAGCGGTTTCTTACTACACAGCACATCCCGGTGGGTCTCCTCATGAAATAAGGTAAGGTGCTTATGTGAATAAGAGACGTAACTGTCCCCGGGAATCGCTGTGTCTTCATCTCCCCTCTTCCCCCAGTCCCGGCGGTGGTGGCTCGGTTGTGCTGTCCTGTCACCCCTCTTTCCCGTCACCCGGAGCATGCCAGTGCTCCATTCCAGCGAACGCCAAGTGTCTACTATTCATCTGCAAGTTGACAAACTCATCCTAGGAATTAATGTTGTGTATCGTTACCAGTTTTCCGAAATCTGGCTGTTCCTGTTTTTCCCACCTGGTGTAAAATTCCCTCGGATAAGGGACCGCATCCTTCAGAAAGTACCTGCGGACTTTCCCCCCCCCCCACCCCCCAAGCTCTTACCGTTAGTCCGCGCTTCCCATTCGGTGGGAGGGGTAGGAATGTTTACGCGGAGCTCCCAAAAAACTCGGGCCATGCCTCTCGCTCCCCTCCGGCCAGTGCCCGCAGCGCTCCGGTACCGGCTGCCTCGCAGGTAACCATCCCCGGGAGGCGCCGCTGCCCCCCGCCAGCCCTACCGGGGCGCCCCTCCCGAGCGCTCCCCATTGCGAGGAAGGGGGTTGCAGGTGAGCAGCGCCCCGAGCCCCCCCCGGCCCCCCCCCCCAGGGAAGGGCGGGTGCAGCGCTGCGCCTTTAAAATGTCCGCCATGACGCGTGCGGCGGTTGGCGCGGGCCGGCGGGAGCCGGGAGGCGGGCGGGGCCGCGGCCGGGCGGGGCTCCTGCCCGGTGTCAAAGTGAGCCGCCTCGCAGCGCCCCGCCGCCGGCGGGGGGGCGGCAGCCGGGGGCTCCGCCGCTCCGGAGCAGCCTGTAGCAATGCTTTGGTTTAGTTGCTCGTAGGTAGGTTTTTATGTCTTACTTCCCCCCCCCCCCCCTTTTCCCCAAGCCAAAAACCGACAATGCGGTGCAGTGCTGCCTGGCGAACGGTCTCGGAGATGCTTGTAAAATGGTGACCGCGTGTCACACAGCCCCGGCGGAGCCGCCTCCTCGCCGCCCGGGGCGGGGGGCGCGGCGGGCAGCCCCGCGGAAGATGCCCTGCCCCGAGCCCCCGGTGGCGGCCGGGTCCCGCGCCGCCGGGGCCGGGGGACCCGCCGCGGGTAGGCTGGGGCGGTTGTTCTGCAGTCACCTCAGGTGAACCGAGAAGTGGCTCGAGGGAATGCGTTGAGTTACGTGGTCAGCGGTACAGGGAGGAGCATCTTTTCGAGTAGTTTGTTACTGTTTTCTTGGTGCTTTACGTGCTGCTAGCTGTATAATAAAGGGTCTTCCTTTTTTTTTTTTTTTCCTTAATAACAGCGGTATTAATCGCTATCTGCTATTTTTGCAAAGTTTTAGCTGAAGAGCATGATTTCCCTATTCTGTACTTCCCAGAGTGCCGTGACATTTCACTGGCATCCATTAACGCTACGGCGAGAACATCCTGAGTCCTTGGTCAGTTCTGTGGTGCTCTCTGAAACAGAAATGGCTTACTCGAGAACAGAAAGAAAAGGCTTGGGTCATTTCTGCGTGTTCTGTGGAGCGGTGGAAGAAGCTGTGTGGTGAAAGTACTCCAGCGTGCTGCGAGGAGGGAAGCAAACTGGGTTTTCTCCCGTGTCCTTCGTATGCTCCTTTCCTGTTCCGAGTTCAGTCTACCATACCTATAGAAGAAGCTGTGCTAGTGCAGGAAGGATGGTCTTATGGATAAGGTACTGATTTAGGCCTCAGGAGTTTGGGGCTCAATTAGTAGCTCTGCTTACCAGCTTTACGTGTGAGTTGAGTGTAAGTCACTTTGTGCTCATCTGTATCCCAGATTCCCCATTTGTAACAAACAAGGCTACGGATTTTGAAACCTCGCTTGGGATAAGATCATACATCTGTTTGGATCCTCTGTGTAGCAGGGTGACTGAAGGCGTAACAAGCCCTCATGATATTTAGCTATATATTGGAGGTCAATCTCTATGTGTGTGAATATGTAGTCTGATCAAAATTTTATTAGTTTTAAAAAGGATCAAATGTAACGTTACCTTCCTTGATTTTTCAGGCATGAAATATATCTTGTGTTTGAAGCACAGGTCAACTTTTCCTAGTTCTTTAGCCTTTATCAGCTTTCCCAGGCTCCTGAGGGAAGCAGTCTTTGACAGCACCTTTGCTCTCAGGTGGAAACGTGGTTGTGTCCCTGTAGAATGCTTGTTTCTGTTACATTATGTTGCTCTTTTGATACTGCCGATAATTAAACACAGCTTTTTTCCCCCCTATTGATCAGTTGCTGAAGTAAAAGAAACCTCTATCCTCCCCATGCTAACTGTTGACATGGAAAACAAGGAAAATGGCTCTCTGGATGTCAAAAAGTAAGTGAATCCATAGTGTTCAGTTTATGTAAACAGCACATGGATTTTGATTGTAGTTTTCCTTTGATTTGACGCGGTTGGCAAGGGTGGGCACCTCCATCTTTGCTCATTTCAAACCTTCCCTGTTCTCAGTTACTTTCATTGTATTTCAACTTTGAAATAGAAGAGCCGCAGGCACTGAACTGATAAAGTGATATGTGGGAGGACTGTATAGCAATGGAGAGATGCAGAAAGCTAGTAACTTAAGTTGGGGGTATACCCTTCTCCATTGATTTCTCCTCTCAACCAGAGACTAAAGCAAGTGGTAGCACTGTAACCAGTGTAACCTCTACTCACCTGTCTGCAGGTGGCTTTTGCAGAACTGGTGCCTGATGGTGAGAAGTGTCCTGTGTTGAAGTCTCCTCCTTGTCTCTTTCAGCGAGACATACACCCTTCTCTGCTGGCTGCCCAGCCATCTAGAGCTGAGAAGTAGTGGCTGCAGCATACGTCTTTGGTGTCAGTTCTCTTCTGGAACGGATATTTTAAGCTGTTGGCTGGAAAAGCCCTAACCAGCTGGGTTTTTACTTCACATCTAGGGTGTACAATTTTCTTTAGTGTGGTAGAGCGCAGGCTAAGGGATAGGAACTGTTTGGAGGCATTTCCGTATCCTTAAAGGTCAGAAATTCTTAGATTAGAACTAGAAATTCTGAATGTAGTTATGATCTGAGAAGTGGGTTTCTGTGTGGAAAAATTTGGCCTTGCTGCTTTAGGGTAATGCAAGCCATGCTGAGATAGATATATACGTATGTAGATATAGATATATATTTAAAAAAGAAAACCACACACAAAGAAAGGTACTAGAGAGAGTTCTTAGACTGTCCTCTCAAACTGTAACACTTCTGCAAAGCTGCACCTCATTCTTCTTGAGATCTCTTTTCCATAAGTCTCCCAAGAAAACTTGACAATGGTTAGGCTCCAAGGCACTAGAGCAGTATAAATAATAATAATACTACTAATAATGGTCACTTCAGGATGCTGATAAAACACTTGATTATGACACAGCATCCAAAGATCTGATGGCAGCCATTAAAATCAGCATGCTCCCCCTTCAATTGAGACATTGGTTACACCACACCAACATAAAATGCATTTCCCTATTCAGTGACTATGAATAGACTGTACCATGTATGTCCCTCAGAAGCCACCTTCAGCTGGCAGTCTTGCTTCTACAATGAGGACTCTGTGGCAGGGGGGAGAAGGGATATAGTCAAAGCAAGGTTAGTTTGCATTTAATTATTTTCCCCTGAGGCTTGGGTGATAAAGGCTCAACTACTAATTGTGAAGGTGGCTTTTTAAAACTGATGGGGCTGTAATTAGACTGATCAGGAGCTGTGGTTTCTAAATGAATGTATACAGTATATATGTGCACATATCTACAGAGGAAGTGCTTGCCACTTTCTTGAAGTGGTTATAAATAGCTTGGATAAAATCTGTTTGTTCACGGCTATATCCTTTCAGGCCCTGCTGCTTCTGCCACATGATGGCAATAAAGGCACAGGGACAGTGGTGAAAAGCAGACAAGCCTAATCTTTATTCATTAGTGGTGCATCTAGTATCTTGTTACAAAGCTAAAACGCCGGGCTTAAGATTTTACAGCATCCGGGGTGTCTGGCATAAACCAGTGTATGGCTATGCCATGGCTGTTACATATTCCTTTTTCTTGTCTGAAAAATAGAGCCACGTGCAACAGCAGGGCATGGAGGGTACTGCTAAAGTCTAGAAGCCAAATGAGCACCTGTGTGGGTAGATGGGTTAAAATCCAGCCAGCCTCCAACAGTCTGCCGCATGCCTGTGAGTCTTCTGCAGCTGTAGCTGTGGAAATTAGCTCCACTTGAGGTACAGCATGATGCTATTCCTTGAGGCAGGAACTTGCAATTATTTCCTGTGGTTAGTTAATGGCTAAGGTAGAGCCCCCAAAGTCATTGCAGTTGGGCCTGGGATGGGACTGGACCAAGCTGTAGTTCCCTAGCAGTAAAAGAAGAGCTACAGGAAGAACTAACACACCTGGGCTGAAACACAAAATTGTGGGAGGGAGGGTTTGGGACCATGTTTGGGTTGAAATTGAAGTGTTTTGCGAAGTAAGCAAAATACAGTTAGGAGGTATTTTTACAGATTGAGTCTTGTATTTGCTGTTTAAGAAGAATTAAGTTCAATGTCTTCTGGGATTTATTACGTTTTTGTTTTTTTAAAATACTGAGCTGTTGGGGTCTTGCGTGTTTATTTTTAAGTAGAAGATGAGTCCTTGAACGTGATAGTCTCTGTCTTAGGGAAAATGCAAAGATTTAAATATAATTCTTCAAATGCTGTTTTTACAAATATGTGTAGCTTTGTGTGGTGCTTTTTACACTTCTTAAGCCTCAGAATGTGCACAACGCCAAAACTCTTAATTGAAAAGCATTCTTTGATTTAAAACAAAACAACAAGTGCAGCTCTGATAAGGCCAGTCTCATTTTCAATTTTGCTGAGTGTTGCCTTTCTGTGTAATCTCAATCAGTGAAGCGATTCATGAAGTCAGTCATTACTTGATGAGCAGACGTAAGAACCTCTGGCCCTTTGCTCATTCCGCTGAGATATGTGTATATTCCATGTGATAAGTGAAAGAAACTGCTCTGAAAAGGCCAAGTGCAGCATACAGTGCGATATCAAGGTGTGAGTCTCTAGGGCCAGAATTTTGGTATCATGTCGGCGGGTACATTCCAAATGTTAGCGGAGGAGAAAAAAAATCATTGTGTTCATGATTGTCCTTCCCAGGGCTCAGCTAGTTGTAGAAATTGGGATGTTGTAGAAACAGTGATGGAAGGCACGATCTGTGATTCTGTTCGCTTCTCTTCGTGGCTGGTTGGAAAAATGGTTAGCCCTTAATTCACTTAGTTCTTAGGGAAGGCAGAGGTGGCAACAGCTGGAAAAGAAAAAATTGAAGGACAGAACAAAAATGCTGTCAGGAGAGTGTAATCTGTGTTTCTTTTCTAGCTGGTGCTGTTGAAAATCAAAGTCCTGCCTCTGAGCTTCAGGACCTGCAAAACGGACAGGATTCTGACATCTGCCCTGATCTGTACATTTTGGTATTTCTTCATTAGCAATATGGTTAAGCACGCGGAACAAGGGAAAGTGTCTGGCATGAACTTTGGGACCTCTACTTGGAGAAACGTGTCAAAGAAGTTCTTTTGATGTCTTGCTCTTCGTCCTCCTAAATCACTTATAGGAAAGGCAGTCAAGCTCGCTGTGTGTCTTTTTTACCAAGAATCTGCAGATGCACAAAGGTTACCTGAGATTGGGTGATGGTGGGATGGGGGTAAGAAGTGCAGGAGAAGGATAGTAGTATGAATGACTGGTTGTTTTGCTGCTGTGGAAAACAATTGCCTGAGGTTAATCACAGAAGGAATTAATTCTGATTGTGTTTACCAGATGTTTTCTCAGATTCATAGCTATTTAAAAAGTCCATAGATTTGTCCAAAGATGAGTCCAAAAACAGTTTTGGGAAGTTTTCTATATTGAGCAATTAGTGCAGTCATTGGTGCCTCTCTTTTTTTTTTTTTTGTTTTTTTTGTTTAGGGGTTTTTGTTGGTTGGTTGGTTTTTTGTTTTTTTGTTTTGCAAGGTAAAGATGGTTTCCAGTAGTTTCTACCTATGTTACAAGGAAGCACGGTCTCATCTGGGAAAAGAATAATCCACATACTGCAATTCTTTATCAGTAATTGGTAGTTGAAAAGCTGTAATCTTGAAAGACAGGGATTTGGTACCTCAGTCATGGTACTTTTTGTTCTCCAACTGCAAAGGCAGCGCACTTTCAGGAAAAGATCCTCACTGATTACCTTTGGCTGGTGTGAAGATTCATATGCTTTCTTCTTTTCTGAAGGGAGAGGTGCCTCAGTTGTCCCCAGCATCAGGTCTTTGAAATGGAAGAGATCAGGAGTGACTGTCCTGTATCGGGGCAGGGGGAGGTGTGTTGAAGGATACTTTTCTTGGAGGAACGCGGAAGGAGGGGATGTACATGGGGTGTGCGCAAAGAAGCAGCAGACGCTCTGCACGCGTTTAGTGATTACTTGTCTGGATTTGCACTTTGCAGTTCAGTAGAGAATGGGAGACCTCCGGATCCTGCTGACTGGGCTGTTATCGATGTTGTGAATTATTTCAGAACAGCTGGATTTGAAGAACAAGCCAATGCTTTTCAAGAACAGGTAAATCTGTTAGGAAACACCTTTTGACTGCCACCAGTTTCTCACATTCCATGTTTTTTCCATGGACATTGTTACATGCTGTTAATGTGGGATTTTCACTCCCATTTAATGGGGGGATTTGAGTCTGTTATTGGGTGTAAATCTATGGGACTATGGCCTTTGAGTAACAATATTGTTCTACAAGGTGTGGATAATGGGTTGGAGTTTGAGAGTCATCTGAAAGGTGAGGAATCTAAACAAATTTTCTGACTTGGACTTGGCCTTGCTGTACAACCCCTCGGTTTCACTGTCTTGTTATTTAAAATGTGAATGGTAATTCCCTTCTTCCTTGGTGTATTGTGCAAATACACTCATGAGTATTTATAAAATCTAGGGCTCCTAAGAAGCAAATTGCTTTTGAAGATGTAGGGTGAAAAGGGGCTGCTGTGTAGCGTTGAGCTTAGCGGTGCAAGTAAACAGGAAAAGGACAAGTTGGTAATGAAGGGGAAGAATCTTTTCAGGCACAGGAGCAGCATGTTTGTAGGACTCCATTTGAGAAGATGTTGGATCTTCATTTCTGGGCCTCATAACTGCTGGTGCTAATGGATGGCTTCTTTTGGTTGTTCATTCAGCAAATAGCTTAACAGTCACGGGGCACCTCGTAACTCACCCATCAGCACACTGGTGAGGTGTATGAGTGTGGCAGGATGGGGAAGTTGGCTTACCTGGCCTGCACCCCACCTGTTCCATAGAGAAGGAACTTACATCTCCAGATCATCAGTTCAGCACCTTCCCTGATAAGTCTATAGGTTTGCATGCGATTGCCAGAAAATTAGTTACCAACACTTGTATTTAGTATCAGAATAGATGGCTTGACCTTTCAAGGGACTGAGCTAGTCCAAGTTATTGACAGCTTTTCAGGGAAACTGTACATCTAACGTGAAATAACATTAGTGTTGGTCAGGTTAATCTTGCTGACCTTCAGCACGTGGACAGTGAAATCCCATCTGATTGTAATTGATGAGCATGTAACAAAAGTATCTAAATTTAGCTCTTTGTTCATGGGGGTGAAAAGCCTGGTGGTTGGGTAATTCTCTGGCAGGGTGCAGAGAGAGGCTCTTTCTGCTGCTGCTACTAATTTTTCAGAATTTGAAGCTGGGTAAACAGGCAAAAAAAAATTGTTTAAGTGTATCCACTCTTTAATACAAGCATCCATGTCTCCTCAACAGCCGTGGAAATGTGGCTTAAAAAAACCCCATGCTGGCGAAGTAATTGTGGCCTCTGGGTTTTTTTCCTTATACTGACAGACACCTCTGACTTTCATCAAATACTTTAACCTCTCTGCACCTCAGCTGGCTTGTCAATAATACTGCAGTAATTACTACTGATCTTGCAGCAGCAAGGTGGGGCTAACTCATGAGTTTTGGCAAAGCAATTTGAAACAGCCTGATAGAAAGCAGCATAGAAGTAGACCGTAAAGGTTTTATTAGTATTCTGCAGTGAGAGCAAGTGGCTTCAGGAGGATAGCTGAAGTAAGCTGCTTTTTAGCAATGAGTTGCCAGGGCTTTGCTAGGATAGCCGTGGGCAGAAATGTGGCTGTGATTCTGCTGCCAGCTTCACTTTATGCCAAAGCCTTGGAGAGAGAGGCTGACAGTTGCCACCAAGATACGGCCAGGAGGTGTGGGATGGTCACTCACAGGAGGAGTCATTGCCTCTTCCTTTCCCCTCCATTCCCTTAGCAGCATGAGGAGCAGCAAGTACCTGATTCTCCATGCCAGCTCTGCCAGCCCATTCCCTGTCTGCATCAGGAACAACGCTGTCCCTAACCTCTTACCAGCAGTGGTGGTCTGTTTCCTCTACACTGTTTACTCGCCACTAACTTTTACTTGTGGTATTTGTTACCAGGATCTCCCAGGCCTTCCAGGTATGGCAGTGTGGTCAGGTTCACTTTGGACCCTTAGCCATCCTCTGTCTTTGGAGTGACCAGGCGTGCAGCTGAAGCTCTGGCCATCCCTGTTCTTCTCTGCCATTTGTACTGCAGCTTGCCTGGGCCTTAGAAACCTAAATTCATTTGATCTGCTACTGCCCTGAATATGTACTGGAAATGGTAAATGGTAAAGGAAGGTATTCCATTTCACCTACAACACTGTGTCATGGTTTAATCCCAGTTGGCAACTAAGCACCACACAGCTGCTCGCTTACCCTTCCCGCCCTTTGGTGGGATGGGGAGAGAGAACTGGGGCAGGGGGGAGGGCAAAAAAAAAAAGTAAAAACCCATGGGTTGAGATAAAGACAGTTTAGTAGGACAGCAAAGGAGGAGAAAATAATAATAATGATAAAAGAATATACAAGTAAACAAGTGATAGACAATGCAATTGCTCACCGCCGGCTGATCGATGCCCAGCCCATTGCCGAAGAGTGATCTCTTCCCCCATCCAACTCCCCCCAGTTTATGTACTGAGCGTGATGCCACATGATATGGAATATCCCTTTAGCCAGTTGAGGTCGGCTGTCCTGGCCATGCACCCCTCCTCTCCCAGCTTCTTGTGCACCCGGCAGAGCAAGGGAAGCTGAAAAGTCCTCGACTAGTGTAAGCGCTGCTTCGCAACAACTAAACCATCAGTGTGTTATCACGTTATTCTTATACTAAATCCAAAACACAGCACTGTACCAGCTACTAGGAAGGAAAAAAAACTCTATCCCAGCCAAAAGCAGGGCAGTATCCACCCCTTATCAGGACCATCTGTGTCATGTCCAGGTTCTACACTTTCCAATACATTCCAATTAATCACCACCATTTTTTCTGTCTTTTGATATATACACGCACCTGCTAAGAAGATGATTAACTCTATCCCAGCTGAAACCAGGACGACTGGGAAATTGTTTTCCACTGAACTGTTTCAGTAGGAGTAGCACAGTGGTTTCCTTCCAAAACATCCATAGCCCAGAATGTAATCATGAGATCTATTTTTACATTCAGTCTTTACACAACAGTAACTGAATCCACAGATTCTTTTGATGAATATGAATACATCTGGACTCGCCCAAAGCAAATGACTCAAAGAATTTTTAAGACCTGAATTTTCCTTAAAATGTTTTATGGAAAATGAGAAGACATTTTAAGGACTGCAGAGTGTTTTATTAAAACTATATTGTGAGTGCTAGTAAGAAGTGATGATTGTATGATGATTATACGTTATTCCTTCCTGGAGTTCCACTGATGTCAGCAAGTCAAAAGAGCTCACTGATGAAAAGAGATTCAACTGAAAGATGTTGCCCAATAACAAAAAAAAACCTGTATAATCCGCAAGGAAACCAGACAAGCCAAGAAGCTGGGGCACAGGATAACTGAAGAGAGAGGCAGACCAGATGCAGGATGAGGGTGTGAACACCTTCAAGGAACTGCTGCCTGCCAGTACATGGCTGAGCTTTCTCTAGGAGCCCTGGGAGCACAGGTGGCTGTGGCTCACTCGAAGACTGAAGCTGTTTGCCATGTCTCGAGATGTGTAAGCACTATGCATCACCTCCATTATTGCCTGTGTGGCTTCTTAACCATTAGTATTGCAATAGCCAGATAAGCCCAAGTATAACCCAATGGTATTTTGCTCCCCTTGCTGCAATGCCTTACCAGAAAGGAAATGGGTTTGATGCTAGCTGGTGTCCACTAGTGCTTTCTAGCAGAGCCATGGCATGGAGGAGCATGTGGGCATGCTGGCTGCCGTGCTTTCATGTTAGGTGTACTGTAAAACCTTGCAGCTCTTGGTCACTTGGAGAAAGAACAGGAAGAGTGCTGGGAGGACTTGAGGCTTAACTGGTCTTCTGGTTCTTTGCTGAAGACAATACACTGTTGCTGCTGAGGTCATCCTGGCACAGTGGGGGGTTACTATTAGCTCTAGTTGTGCAGACGGTGCCTCTGCAGATGACATTATGACATTAAAAAGGCATACCAAAAGCTGGCATTGAAGTTGCGTCCTGAAAAAAATGCACAAAATTGAGAAGGAGCTGGGAAGAAATTCAGAGAAGTCACCAAAGCAGACAAAATCTTGCCAAAAACCCAAATGACTATGGCAAATCTGCAGAAGCAGGTTTAAGTGGAAAACTAAAAAGAAGCGGAACGGGTAAAGCTTACAATTCTCTCAAAGATATAATTGAATTCTGAATATCTTATCACTCATTTCTACCCAGATATGTTAGAGGATCAGTTTTCTATTCAATTAAAGCCTTAGTAGTTACCAACATTTCTAAAATCCACAGAGAACGCTGTGGAAGAAGAAGGGAAAGGAATAATTACTTTTTTTCCTAGTCTTTGAGTTTCTACTGTTCCAGGTACTGGATTTACTTTATTTGGATCCTACCAAGCTGGAGGGTCTTCTTCCTCCGTAGCATTGTTGAACACCAGCAGAAAAGGCAACTTCAGATCAGTTATATCAATGAGCAGAATTCTCACTGGTGTCAAAATTCCCACAGAGAGAATTGTGACGAATGGAAAGAGAGCATAGAAACTGGTTTTAACCATTAACATTCTCAACAGTAACTGGAAAGAGGCACCTGCTATAATTGGGTAAAAAGTTATTGGAAACTTTTTTCTTTTAGAAGTACTGTTACATTGTGTTCCTCTGAGGGATGAGCAGTCACATCTCTTGGGGAGATTTTAAAGAAATTCTACTGTCAGCTGATCTTTGACGATGTTGTGGTTTGTCCATGTGTTTTGTATTTATAAACTATAGCAAATCATGAGAGAGGTCAGTCTGGAGATATTAATGCTGAACTCTAATATAAGCCTTCCTCTTTTCACTTTGACTTTTAATCAAGGACGAGATCTCTGACATTTCCAAGACAACATTTAATATTTCTAAGGAAGCTGCTGCAGTGGAATAAATTGATGTGTGATTTTTTTATATTTATAAAAGTACAAAATTTTAGTAGGATATTATCATCATGGATAGCAACAGTATACGCAAGCATTCAAACTGTTTGTTGGCTGTTAATAACAAATCCAAGATTTAACAGTGGGGGTTTTTTATTAAAAGAAAAAAGAATGCAATAGCAGAGTGAAGCTCAGTGCAGGAGAATGCCCTAAGGCTACATACTTCTTTGGGCTATGATGGCCTTGGGAGGTCTGGCTGTGTTGAGAGACACCAGTCAATGCATTGTAGTGTAAGTGGAGCTCCTGCTCCTGAGTAGTGCAGGGTGATTGAACTGTAGGAATGTGTAAAGAAAAGGATGGTCCCATGTCTAAAAGAGAGATGGGAGTTGAGAGATATGGATTCTTTCTCTTCCATTTTGACCTTTGAAATATCATTTACAGGTTGTTTTCAAACATACAACAAGGTTTTGAGGTGGGAAAAAACCCAAAGCCTACAGGATTTCTGATCTAAATAGGTCAGAAAGGCAAGGTTTGAGAGGGGGGAAAAAAAAACCCAAACAAAACAAACCGACATATCTGTGATTTTAAAGTGGGAATTTTAAGCAGGAACAAGTAGAGGTTGTTGAGACCTAAGCTGGGAAGTTGTTGCTTTTAGCCTTTTCCATTGTAAAAGGAGAAAGAGAAATTCCCTCAGAGTGTTGAGCTCCACAGTTAGGCCCTTTTAAAATTTCTCATTGCAGGAGGGTTTTTTCCCCACAGGAAGCATGGGAAGGCTGGCCTTTTGAAGAAGGCACCTTGAGTTATTAGGAGACACTGACTAGTCCAAACTTGCCTACCACTGTCAATGGCAATTCTTCTGAAATGCACTTCATAATCTACCTTCTTAAGAGTATTCTTCCCTTAATGGCTAATAATTAGGCAATCTGCACATGTACCTACTAATTTGAAACAGATTTACAAGGAGGGAATTTTGAAATTAGGCTCATTTGGGTTTTGTGTTTGACTGAATAGTATTTATGCCTTAGTCAGCACAGGTGAGCACTTGAAAAGCAGACAGCAGAATTCAGCAGCTATAAACGTAGTTTCAGGAAAACAAAGGCTACTATTTCTTTTCTCATTGATCCGCTGTAGTAGTCTTCCATTTGTTGCATGACTGTTCTCACCTGTTAGATTTGTACATTTGTCTTTATCAACTCTTTAATTCTTCTTATAGGAAATTGATGGCAAATCATTACTGTTGATGACAAGAAATGATGTACTGACTGGACTCTCATTAAAACTGGGGCCTGCGCTGAAAATCTATGAATATCACGTAAAACCTCTACAGACACAACATCTAAAGAACAACTCTTTATAGCGAATTGTCTAATTGGGGTCATGTTGTGCCTCAAACAATAAATAAGCAATTTGGTTTCATGTGTTGGAACTTTGTAAAGAGAGAATATATCTATTAAGAATTTAAACCAAATTACAATATATATCCTATTGGATAGAGTTGGCAATATACTATATACTGAGTCTGAACTGAGAGAGGTGGTGTGTATTTTTTACGTAGTACATAATGATTTTCTCTTTTAGGAATTGTCAATGAGCATGTTGAGATAGCTACATCACTGTGTCCAGAACAAAAGGGAGGTATGTCATTCTCATTTTTGAGCCAGACATGTTCTTGATTTCATGACTGAAAATACCAAAAAAAACCCCAAAGCAAACCCCAAATGAAGTTTACATGCATCTTTGGGAGAGAGAAACCAATTAAGTAGGTTTTGGTTTACATTAAAGACCTACTAAAATTACTACTTATAATTTTAGGATGGGACTGACGCTTGCCAACTCACCCTTTTTTGCAGAGGGTCCTATTTTGACCTTATTAAGGTTTACTCGTGGTATGCTGCAATGTTTAAAGCTGTACATACAACTAACATAACCCCTTCGATAGCAGAAGGCGTTGCTGACAGGTGAAACTGGGTTGTGTATTTTTTGCTGTCCTTTAAATTTTCAGCTTGTTTTCACCTGTTTTTAATAGTAGTTCTATGTAAAGTATAGTTAGTTTTAAAAAGTTTGTGTTGCTTTGCAAAACAAAAAAAATCCTTCATTTTATTCATTTTCTTAATTTATAACTTGTTTTCTAACATTATGCAGAAATTTGTAAAAAGAGTAAAATTCTGCGCATTTTTAATATTGTCTGTCGTTGGTGTTGTAATGGTTGATTTTTTTTAATGCTTTACTTAACGGTTTGAATACTTGTTTGAAAAACTGAAAGAAGCTGTCTCGTTACCATACATCTCTGTTAAAAGAGAGTCTTGTTCAATCTGTTTGTACCAGTTCCCTATTTGATAGGTTGCTTGCTATATCCCAATAAAGCATTGCTTATGTTTGGATTCAGTTTACTTTACCGATCTTTTACTTTCTGTTTCTTTGTTGTGGTACATTGGAGCTCCTGTTTTTCTCCATTTTCCCATTAAAAAGGTACCAAAACCTACTTAATATTCTGTTCTTGTGCTTACTTTTAACACCACCTACGAAGATATTTAAAGGTTTCATTATTTTTGCTTTTTCTTACCTAGTGTTATATACTGCTGAAGGAGAGAATTTGAAGCCCTGGTCACAGTTCACCAGTAACATCTGTGCTCCTCTTACCCCTTCCTAGAGCTTGTCAGTGGTGCAGAGGTGCTGTACTGGCCCTGGTACAGCAGGGTGAATTACCCCAGATCACCTGGGAGATAGCCCGCAGGTGGTGCTAAGCACTGCCAGGGCTCACCATCTTATCTGGCCCGGAGTGCTTTGTGGTTACCCCCGGAATCGGGTAAAGCCCCCAGGTGTGGGGGTGCATCAGTGAGGCTGAGCAAAGGAACTGGGAAGAAGGAAATAAGCAGGAGAGTGTGGTGAAAGTGGAAATGGTGTGGGAGGAAATGGTGAAGGTGTGCAGCTGAGAAGGGAGAAGGCAAGAGAGAGTGGTACGGTCTGCCAAGTGGTGATGGGGTTCAGGGGAAGGAAGAAGCAGCTCCTGTAATCTCCTGCCTAGGCGGTTGCCCTGCCCTCACTTCTGACTTGGCCAAGTGCAAGGTGGCTCCTGATGTGCTAGGAGAGTTGTTTATGGTTTCTGGTGTTGAGGTTTGAGAGGGGATAAAGCCACATTAATAGCTGTGCTGTAGGTGAAGCTCACAGTATATGGTATAACACATAAACTATACAGCAGTATGCTTTCCTGTATGCTTTCTAACCTTTACGCTGTACAACATATTTATTTGGCATTTAAGCACGTTATAGGAGACAGGGATGTATTCACCATTTCTTTCTGTCCCGGGTACTGTGCTCATTTCAGGTATCAGTCTGTTAGCAGCAGGTTTGTAAGTCACAGTCTGAATTCTGCCTCTGATTTTATTTATAGTTTGGTAGTGTCCAGAGATACCTATGGGGAGTAGGGACCTTCTGGACGACTAGATTTAAATAGAAAGCATCGTCCCTGCCTTGGAGAGTTTTCAGGTATGGTCTGTATCAGGCTAATGACAGGCTGCAATTGAAAAATTATACATGAAACTCCTAAATATTTTAATATAGAAGTAGGTATGTTTATGAAAGGGACTATGTGAAGCAGCTGTCTGTAGCAGTCTGGAGATGCCTGCCAGCTCTGTATTTGTAGAATTATTGTTGGAGTAGAACACATAGTGCTATGTCACTGAAGGATGAATTGAATATTCTCCTTTTCCCTATTTGCGTGTTTGGTGTGGGACTGACACATTTCGTAGATCTATGGATGACACAGAATTTACAGTAAAACAGGTTCCATCAGGGAGTAAAAACCTCAACTGTAACAGCCATGAGAGATCATTTGGTGATTACTGAGCACTTTGCTTTCTTCTAAGATGTTTTAATGAGCAAATGAATTGCATTCTGAAACATCCAGATTGCATTCCCCTTTTGATCAGCACCGCTAACTGGTTCATACAAGTAGAGGCCTAACAGAAAGCTCGCTGCAAGTGTGAAAGGGAATTTGGAGGATGTTACTCAGAACTGTAACAATTTTATTTTACTGTCCCTGATCTTTATTGTGCTTTCCTACTGTCCTCTGAGCTTTCTAATGCTGCTGTTCTCTTTGTGCAGGTGACCGTTCTGGTTTTTGTCTGTTACATTCTCCTTGCTGTTTCTGGGAGAACAAAAAAAATCTTTTTAAAAGAGACTGGAGGGTTTGACAGAGGAAGTCAAAGCCAGATTATTTTTAGCTACCATTCCTCTTGCAGAAAACACAGCTGCTGTTGAGATGAGGAAGCGACTGATGGGCATTACTGGATACCATGTCAACACTGCAGTTCTGAGAGTTGCGAGGCTATGCAGGAATCCAGTTTATAACGTGCCTTTAATGGACCTGCAGCTGAGAGAGTCCCTCTTCCTTGAAAGCCCTCCCTGTGCTTTGGGTGGTGGTTAATCTGCCAGGTGTCCAACTGCCCAGCTGATACTGGGTGTGAGTGTGACGATGGTCACAGTGCTGCAGGTCTCCTTGCTTTCATGCTGAAACAACAATGCAGAGAATGGCCTCCTTCTCCTAGAGGCAGCTTTAAGCAGCAAAGCAGCAATCGGCTCCCGTGCCCGTCAGCACAAGAACAGAGAGATGCGCTGCAGCCAAGGTCCTCCTATTCCTTCTCCATCCTTGTCCCTTTCCCTCCTCTTACCCTTTTCGTGATACCAGTAGTGCAGCACACCTATCAGAATCTTTCGTAGCACTTCCAAAAATTATCTGAAAGCATTCCAGTATTCCTTTTTTGGTATGATGGTCGTGAAATACATACTGGTATAGTTCATCAGCTCTGATGTTCGCTCTCCTCTCAAGCTGTAGATACACAATGCAGAGCATGTTCTCTCTGTGTCCCGATATAATGCCTAGTACCACACATAAGCACATACAAGGCAATGGTCAGCGAAGTGCGGAGGCTGTGGCTGTGCCTGTCCGTCAAGGTCACTTTCTTAACCCTGAGAAAATTGTTCTGTCTGCTCGCTGATAACTCCCATCCCTGTATGTTACTGTTCCCTTTAAAATGGTTTGCTCTAATGTGCTGCACTTTATCGATTTGTAGAAAATTCTCTGCTCTTATAATTACAGGGCAAGAGTCGGCAGCTGTAGCAAAGTCCTTTACCTCTTCCTCTTTTTAAAAATCAACATTTCATTGGTCTGTTATCTTCAACAATCCTCTTTCCACTGTCACACTTAAGTTACAATCACAGTTATTTTGGAAGCAGAGGGTCTTACTTTCTGTGAGTCTGGGGGAAGCTACAAATTTATTTCTCTTTTTTTTTAAGGGCAATATCATCTAAAATTTGAAGGCTGAGTCTGAGCAGGACCAGAAAAACATCATCTCACTTTGTTCTGGTTCTTTACTCCCATGTAAGAACAGCAGTTCTTTCCCTTCCACGAATGGGTTTTGTCCCAAAAGTCATGTGGGAAATCAATTGACTGTATGTGCACGTGAACAGTGTAACTGTCACTGGCTCAGCAGGCGGCAGGATGAATGCAGCGCTATAGAGAAGGGTCTGCTCTACTCTCTCACCTTCCCCTTGGGGGCAGTTTACACAGGCAATGGATTGGCTTCTGCTTCATCTAGTGGAGAACAAGAGGACGAGGTGCTTGGGGATGTCAGCCAGGAGAACCCATCCATGTCCTGTCACCCCTGCCTTGCTCGGTTTCGACGGCAGCTTCCCCCCGGGACGGTGCAGAGGGCAGTGGCTGTCATCAGCCCGCTGGCAGCCTGCAAGGGCAGTTTCCACTGGAATAACGGGCAGACTGATTTAATAACTAGCTTTCGTTCCTGTTGGGAAAGCCTGTGTTCTGTTTAATATGATAATGTACCAAGGTCATTCAATTCTCTTTTGCTTAGCCCCTATAATGAGGGAGCTGATTTAGTGACATTCCTTTGGATCCCAGGTGTGTATTCAACTTAGCCCTAAAATAACATTAGCTGGTAGACACTGTAAATTTGGGGAATGCAACCGTGACCTCAAACGCCTGGAGAGCCCAAGGGGAGCACCATGAAGACTGTAACTGGCCCTTGGTCTCCACATGAGAGTTTCATTGCTGCTGAAGGCTGCTGGTGAGTACTGGAGACCACTGTTGTTATTTATATGCTGCACTCATGCGCATCTTCGTTAGAGGAACAGTCAGCAGTTGTAACTGCTGTATCATCAGCTGATCTGCTGATAAGGCAACAACAAATGTCTTGGCATTGGCAGGCTTGCACTCATCTCAAGATGTTCGCTTCCCCTTTTCAGATGATTGCTGTAATCCAGCGGCCCCTCAATAAGCACTCTGCCATACTTGCAGTGCTGAGGACGCCCCTGACTTTGTAGCAGCTAAATTGTACTGAAAAAGGGAGGGAAGGCTCATCATTTGCACCGATCTCTGATTCAAGAGTAACGTTGCTTTGTGTTGTACTGATGAATTGCAGCAGGAGGAAGGAAGTACGGAGTAAGGAACTTGGAGCTGAGTTTGTTCCCCAGCTGGTAGCCAAACCACAGGGAGAAGTGTGGAAGCGGGTGTGTGCCTGGGTGTAGCAACGCTGTTTCACAAGGATACCCTGCTTCTACTCCCTCCTCCCTTCTGTAAAAATACCACATGCCAGTTTGCATGGGCTTTTCTACCTGGAACTATGTGTAATCTAGAAGATTTGGAAACATTGCAGGAGTATAAGGCCATTAAAAATTGAGCTTGTCTTCTGCAGTCAGATGTAGATGTTAATGTGGGGGTTCGTACCTAATGCCACTCTTGAAAGGTGGCAAAACCCCCCTCAGTACTTGGGCACTCTGGTTTCTGCTCTTACGTTTACCTGTGACCAGAGGTTTCTCTACCCCCTTCTTTTTCTAGTTTGAGGCCCTCCAATATTGTTTGTTTTGGGTTTGTTCTCAGCTCTGACAGTGCCACAGCCTCCATACTTTGCTGACAGTTGCCTAATGTGAAGATCAGAGATATACTTGTCCTCGCTGTTTTTTTTTTATTTTCAGTTCTCTCCCTCCCTTGATTTGTCTGATATTTTTTATTGTCACTGTCTTTCTCCCTCCTCTTCTGTCCCCCCATCTTTTCTGCTTACCTTCTAGTATCTCTTGCCTCTGTTACCTTATGTTCCCGTTCCAGGCTGGCACCCCTGTGCACCTCTGTTCATCAGGACCTGGGCCACAAATGCCTGTCCCCATGGGCAAGCGTTTACCTGCAGCAATACCTGACCCGCTATGGTCAGCCAACAGGAGTGAATGATGACCTTTGCTTCTCTCCGTGAAGTGCTCCTCCAGCTCTCTCTGGCAGGCAGCAATGGGCTGTGTGCCCCTTCCCTGGTTCTCTCCACCACTCGTTTTCTGTGGGCCCGGCAGAGGTGAACTGCTGTCCTGCTGCGTAGTTTGGGCTGGATCGTGAAGGGAACATGGCAGGCTTCAACTCGGTGCAGCTGAGAGTTTGCCAGTCTGTAATACAACTATGACAACTAACTCCAGCTCAAGTTGTTTCTTATTTGGTTGCCATAGATCAGTCATACACCAGCTGATCTAGTAAGTGTCATTTATACATATATTTATATATGTATATGTATACATATACATACGGGACCAGGTGTGTGTGCATGCACTCAGGTACCTGTGTGTCTTTTCTTTCTCAGCCTGCTACGAATGGTAAGGTTCGATCTCAGAATCACAAAACAGTTGATATCCTAATTGTAGCTGAGATGTGAGTTGACATTTTTGATCCTATAACTGGAGACATTTAATAGGTTTCCTTTCTAGATACGGCTCTGCGCTTCCCAGGAAGAAGATGGTTCGTTGGTGTATGTATCCAAATAGCGGGATTCTAACTTCAAAAGTATTTATATTGAGATTTCTAGCCCGAAAGGCTTTGGTTTTTTTTGTCACTTTGTCAGCTCCGTTCAACTTAGAATCAGGGTTCTGTACTCCTGATAAAAGCAAGATTGAAAAAAAAAACAAACCCAAAACACCAGCTTCAAAGAAGAAAAAACGTAGCTGTAATAGTTAATAAAAACTGACAGGTTTAAAGGTGTATTGGAAAGTAGGTAGCCTGAATATACATATAGAATAATACAGCCAGTGAAGACCCATCACTTGTGCTGGCCCTGAAGGTGACATTTCATCTCTGTTTTAGATCTTGGCTAATGAGTTTAGCTAGTGCATTTTGTCTGTGTGACGCTGGTTGTGTGTGGAGCGTGTTCAGCAGCCAAGGAGGATTGCGGTTGGACTGTCCTGGGCAGCTATCAGACTTGAACAGAAACAGGATGTGAAAGAATCGGACCCTAAAATGATCGCAAGATGTTGGTGCGCTTGAAATACTTTTTTTTCTTGGTAGGAGGCTCCAGGCCCCGTAAACTACTGGGGTATAACCCAGGACCAGCAAGGTCTATGTTATCAGCTAGCAGATGTGTTTTGAATGGCAATTTTACAATACGCTAGCTGCTGCTTGTTTTTCTCAAGTGTGATTTCATCAGCAAAACATCACATCTCCCTCTTAATAAAACACAGCCCTGAATGGCTCCTCAGGACAGGAACTGAAAAAAAAAAGAATCTGTCTCCATTGAAATAACGCAAGTGGATTGTGGAGACTGAATCTAACGAAGCCAATGGGAATTTGTCAGGTTTCAGGTCCAAGCCTGGCTCAGTCCCACTTTCAAGAATGATTTACGCCATTGTTATTTGAATCCAATCGCTGTATGGAAAGTTTGGGCTCCTTCTGATTGCCTGAGTACTTTCTTTAGAAGCAGTCTGCCCACGTAAGTGACTCAGGTTTGCGGTGCTGGATGGAGCTGCGCCGAGATGCCTTTAAAGACTTGCTGAATGTCTGCACGCCTGTGGAGTTTTATAGAAACCATATTGCATGAGTGTAGGTGTGTGCTCGTTGCCACAGGAAAGGCTAAACAAACAACGGGTTGCTGCTTTGTGTCCGTTCTGCCATGAAGGTTCGTCCACTACTACAAGTCCACAGTGAAGCGCAAGTAGTAAGAGTAGGAAACCTTCTGCCTAATGCAATGCGTTCTTCTCCCGAGGTAGAAAGGAAGGGGGTTGTGAGGACCTGCCTTGTTTAGAAAGAGGTGAATATTGAAATGTTCAGTAAGATCCTTTTTCATCATTTTTAACAATCAGTAGTGAACTTTCATTTGGAACAAGACTAGTCGCTTTCTGAGGTAATATTGGCAGAACTAAAACATATTTCTTTCACTTACAATGTTTGCATTTACATAGAAGTAGTAAACGGCTTCATTTCTTATTTGGTAAACAGTCAAATACTAGTTTGTTTTTTGATGTTGCTCTTTATTTGCCCTTAAAAGATACGTTAATAAATTACAAGCACCTAAAAATAGCAGAAATAGCGAGACATAGGCCCTCAAGTACAATGCAACACGATTTAACAAGGAAAGAAAGAATGTCCCCAGCAAAAGCTAAAAGTCTTGTAAATAAAACAGTCAGAATTGGCTAGTGATCAGAGAACAGCATATCTGGGACAGATTGACTCTGTGGTGTCGTTTGTCCTGTTGTTTTTCAGGAGATACCTCAGGCTTGTGAACAGTGCCTTCCCTTTGCATCTGCTACACCCTGCTCACCAAGGCAAGCTCCTATCTTGCAAAGCACCTCAGAATGTCACTCGGTGCACACGTTCCCCGGTTTCGGTGCCTATGAGTTTAACGATTGTACCCAGGGGAATGCTGCAGGTCTGCCTATATTGGGAAGGCACAACAGCAACAGAATTGCAGTTTTCAGAAGTACCTCTGGGAATTTCCCATTGGATTTGCACTCTGTCACATGGAGTCTGTGAAAACGATGCCCGGAGAAAAAGAGAACAGTGCTTAGAAGCTGTCAGAAGTTGGGCAGGATTTCTGGTAGCCACCATTTGCGAGACAAGAATTGTTGGCTGTATAGTTTTATCTCTATGTTCAAAGTTATCACCTGGGGTAACTAAAGATATGCGTTGTCTGTCTGTCTAGCTTTCTCCCTGCCCCTCCTGAAAGTAATAGGGTTACTTAGGTTGACTCCTGCCTCCTCAGAAGTCATGATGAGATTATTAGACTAAAGAAAACTGTTTTATTAAACTTACAGAGATACCCCAAAACCTCAAACACCTCAGTGATTAATATAAAAGTAATTCTATAGTAACTGTATAGTCTGACGAGTAGCAGCAGCAGCCATGCAGTCAGCATACATGCAGAGGAATTAGTCAACGGCTGTAACTATTCTCACTGCAAAGGGGATATAATAGATACCTTTTTTTTTTCTTTTTTAATTTCCTTCACAAAGAAATTGGTGCCTGACTGATTCCCTATTCAGTTACTGGGTCAGAACCTCAGCTCTGTAGATCAGTGTGGTATCAAGGGGTCATGACAGGTTACGTCAGTGAAACATCTGGTCTTGTGCCTCTATATTCGTTTTACTGAAGGAACGTTAATAAATGGAATATACAGAGTTGCTGATTTTACATGTCAAAAGTGTGTTACAGACGTTATCGAATTGATTGTTTCATTAAGAGGTCTGGGAATAGCTAGTTTAAAAATTAATTGACTATAATGTTTCCAGCTGGGATTTTCAAAAGAGCGTAGGGGATTTCAATCTGCAAGTCACACTGAGGTTCTGGGACAGACTCTGATTTCTGAATTCCTGAGGGTCCTTCAGAAATCACAACCTCAGGAGTACATCAAGGGAAAGTAGTCAGCAATGGAAGAAGCAATAAAGAGTATATGTTGCTAGGAAAGCCATAGTGTTAAGTTTATCAGGACAGCGTGCGTGTAGCCAAGAGGTTTAGTTTCCCTGGGCAGCTGCCAGTCCAAACTGCCTCTCATCTTTTAGCATGTGGCCTTGTGCTTCTAAGAACTTCTTCCTGCCAAGCGTGCAAGCGCAGGAGCCATAGGGAGCTTCCACTGGAACCAGAACCTGAGGGGGATGAGCACAAACACAGAGGTCATTTCTGAGGCAGGGACGTGCCAGCACCGTCACAGCAGCAACTGCAGCTATTCTTCCCTGCCCTTATGAATATCAATGGTAGACTTTGCTTTTATCTCAAGTGAAAGTAGATCTATAATGTCCACCTGAAAGAGGGCATGGGTAGGACAGGATGGCAGCAGAATCACAAGACTTAGGGAGGAAATAACCCAGTTCCTCTCTGTCACATGTGGATAACAGATTTTCAGCTGGAGCTGGCTGTCAGCTACGTCAGCTGTGGAGAGAAGAGCAAATATATCTCATCCCCTACATCTCTCACCCTCTGCTTAATTCTAGGCTTGTACCTTGTCCACTGCTGGGCTAATCTGCTTTGGCTCCTAATAGCTACAGAAACATCCCTTCGCTGCTCCCTTAGAGTGTTGATCTTCTGTCACCTGGAGTTAGCCTACAGCCTAGCTAACCTTGTAACCCTGCTGCACCGAGGATGCTCCCTGGCCTCAGCGGTGCTGCCAGCACAGCAGAAAGAAGAGCCACAGCGGGATAGCTTTTCACACCACCTGGCTATGCAAAAGGATGCCGTGACACATTCTGCTTGGTTAAATGCACAGCTTGACATTATCACTAAAAGTCAAATTCAGTGGAGAAAACAGAAATGATTTTTCAGAGGTAGTCTCTGTTACAGATCCCTTTGATCTCTGAAGTGTTCCACTGTGCCGCTTTAGCTTTTATCAACAACACAAGAAGGCAATTATCTTTCTTCTGTAATCGGGGTAAATCTGTTTTAGAGGTAAGGTGGAGCTTTCACTGGGGCTGGGGGAGAAATTTTGCTCCCTTTAACTCTGTTCTGTGTAGAACTGCGGCTATGCTTTGAGGCTGAGTATTTCTCAAGAGCCCAGGCAGGTTGTGTTTGGAGCATTTACTTACTTCTTTGTCATTGACCAAGCCTAGATTCTTCATGTCTACGACATTATAAAAAGTGTTGTTCAAGATGACTTCTATGACCTGTACCTGAAACCATGAAAATGAATGAGACAATGAATTAGGGCGCCTTCTCACCAACAGCCTGGCAATCTTTCACTCACTGTAAAGAAAAGCAGCGCAACCCCCCCGTATGTGCAGTTGATAAAATGCAATCCATTGAACATGTAGACGATGTTGTGGCACCCATTTCACCTTTACTCATGTCCTGCCAAGCACTGAGTGATATTCTCCCCCATTGCATTCACAGCTGGGGAGCAGCATATGAACTTCAGCGTGTTTGTATTTTTTTCAGACCATCTAGCTGTACCACCAAAGAGTTTCCAGTCTTACTCAGAACTGTCAGTGGAAATAATAGGCTCATTTTGGTCTTCTCAGTGGTCTGATTAACATTCACTGTTGTTTTAAGTAAAACATCACCAGGAGGAAAGAAGATACCTGTGACACTTTGGAAAGGACGAGCATCTGGATAGTGTTAACAGTCTTCTGGTAAGAGGGTGAATATTCCCCACAGTCGGGTGGCCCAGAAAAGGCTTCAAGGATACATTCACGGATTTTGTTCCTAGAAGTAACACAGGTTCTTACAAAATCTTGTATCAGTTGTCTCTATCTAGATCCTTAATGTCTTACTGTGGGGTCTTTTTTTTAAAAATTTTCTCTGTCTTTTCTGGCAAATACATAGCACATGGGATTTTGTGGAAAAGCAATTTCTTTGTCCTGTCACCTCCAAATTCCACCCCCTCAGCTCTATAATTCACAAATAGGTGTTTTGCTAAAAGTATTTAACAAATTAGTTGTTAGGTTATTCTCCTAAAGTGTTCTGTACTGAGCACTGAACTGTCCATTTAAATACTGTCCATCGAGGCACATCAGAGAGAGGAGTACCCCCAAGGCACGCCTCTCGCCCCTGGTACCAAGGGCTTAGCGCCGCCACTGAGATCTGTGAGAGTGGCTGGTCACAGCAATGGCAGATCTGGCCCTTACACCTGCTGTATTCTATAGAGGGACTTCGGGATCATAATTAGGTAATAAATATTATTTGGTTTGATGTATACCATATGCAATCAAAGTCAAGATCTCTGCATTCGCCGTATGACCACTTGCAGAAGAGCTCTCCACACAAAATCCTGTCATTCCTTTCAGGAAGTGTGGTGTGTTCATTCTTATAGAAGCCTTCGAATCCAGACTGTGTTGTCTTCATAAGTTTCAGATCTTTAATTCCAGCAAAAACAACCAGAGGACCTGTGATCCAAAAAGACAAGACAGTATGAGCTCCTTTTCAGGCAGCGAGAGAGAAGCCTCTGGAGCGCACTAGCGGTGACAGCTCCAGAGCCGTGAAGGGGCCTCTCCAGGACTCACTTGTGTGCTTCTGTTGCAAGCCTACCTACTTTTAAAAATTATTTTCTGCACACTGATGTTAGCAGGAAGGTAAGAAACAAGACAAACTACTGAAATTGGAGCTCAATCTAGAAAGCAGAGAATCCCATCAAGCAACCAGCAGTCAAGGAGAGGTAAGGCCACCCTTTATCTCACCTCCTTGGAGCTGGGACATGCGCCAGGTTGGCTCTCACTGATGTCAGTTCAGGGGCTACTAATTGCTCTAAAGGGAAATGAAACAGGCTACTAAGGCTGTGGAGTACAGGAGAGGTGAGGTGAGCCTTTTCTAACAATGTAGATGAGTGTAGAAACTCTTTGTACAAAGACTTGAGCCTCAGTCAGAAATTCGCTTTACATACCCAGCCTGTTGTGAGTTTTGCATCCATAAGACCGAGAGGGCAAGGAGCCAATGCAAATCCTTGAAGTTCAGCTAATTAGCAGGAACTGGCACTGATACAGATGCCGCCCACAGGTTCAAACTGACGGTGTTTTTGCTCTTAGCCACTATTTATAAAACGTGCTGTTGTAGATCTCTGCTGCATGGGTGGGTTATCACCTTCTAAAGACTAAACGGTTGTGTCCTGAACTTTTTCTTCTGAAAACCTTTCAGATGGCAGCTAAACGATTTCAAGCGGTCAGTCATTTAGAGCACACCAAACTGGTAACTGAAAATTTCATGGACCAGAGCTGCCAAAAAAGGAGATTCAGAAAAGAGAAACTTTATGGTGTGCAGGCGTATCCAGAGCGTGTACGGACAGTCAGTGGCTGAAGCCCATGCTGCTGTTTCTGTGCTGCCTTTGGTGCTCACACTAACTAGTTCAAAATTAATCCTTTAATACGTCTGAGACATAGTAATCCTGCCTTTGACTGGGAAGACTGACAGACTTTGACTTTAAATGCTGTCTTTGCAGGAATTTGTACTGGAAATAATTCCACTGTGATGGATATTTCTAAATGACATGATTGTTTAGAGGTTTGGTTTTTCTAAACTGTTTTGTCACTGGAAATTATCAAAACTGCATTTTGTCTATTTCTTCTCTTGTTTACACTCATTGTTTTTGAAGGAGTCCAAAGAGGTGTATGGGCTACATCCCACTATTATTTAGAATCATAGAATCTATCATAGAACAGAATCACAGAATGCCCTGAGCTGGAAGGGACCCACAAGGATCATCGAGTCCAGCTCCTGTCCCTGCACAGGACAGCCCCAAACTCACACCGTGTCTCTGAGGGCGTTGGCCAAGTGCTTCCTGAATATCGCCTGGTGCCATGATGCCTCCCTGGGGAGCCTGTTCCAGGGCTCCACCACCCTCTGGGGGAAGAACCTTTCCCTAATACCCAACCTAACCCTCCCCCAGCACATCTCCCTGCCATTCCCTCGGGTCCTGGCGTTGGTCACCAGAGAGAAGAGATCAGTGCCTTCCCCTCCTCCCCCACCCGTGAGGAAGCTGCAGAGCGCCATGAGGGCTGCCCTCAGCCTCCTCTGCTCCAGCTGAACAAACCAAGTGACTTTAGCCACTCCTCATACCTTTTCCCCTCTAAACCCTTCACCAACTTTGTGGCCCTCCTCTGGACACTCTCCAGTAGCTTTATACCCTCAATGTCCTGCGGCGCCCAACACCGCACCCAGCACTCGGGGTGAGGCCGCCCCAGCGCGGAGCAGAGCGGGACAATCCCCCCCCTCGCCCGGCTGCGATGCAGGGCTCGGTGCCCCACAGGGCACGGTTGGCCCCCTTGGCTGCCAGGGCACGCTGGTGGCTCGTGTTCAACTTGCCGTCCACCAGAACCCCCAGGTCCCTCTGGGGAGCTGCTCCCCAGCCTCTCGTTCCCCAGGCTGTCTGTACGTCCAGGGTTGCCGCGCCCCAGGTGCAAAATCCGGCACCTGCCCTTGTTAAACTTTATGTGGTTAGTGATTGCCCAGCGCTCTGATTTGTCTAGATCTCTCTGCAGGGCCTCTCTGCCCTCTACAGTGTCAGCAACTCCTCCCAACTTTGTGTTGTCAGCAAACCTAATCAGTATTCATTCCTTCCAGTCCTGCATCTAAGTCATTTATGAAGACATTAAAGAGTACTGGCCCCAAGATGGATCCCTGCAGAACCCCACTAGTGACTGGCCACCAGCCCGATGTAGCTCCAGTTACTATAACCCTTTGAGCCCGACCCATCAGCCAGTTGCTCACCCACTGCATTCCGTGTCTATCCAGCTGTATGATGGACATTTTGTCCAGGGGGATACTGTGAGAGACGCTATCGAAAGCTTTACTGAAATCCAAAAAGATTACGCTGACTGGCTTCCCTTGGTCAGCTGGGTGGGTAACCTTGTCATAGAAGGAAATCAAGTTTGTTAGGCAGGACTTTCCCCTCGTGAACCCCTGCTGGCTGGGACCAATGACTGCGTTGCCTTTCAGGTGGTTTTTGATAGCTCCCAGAATAATCTTCTCCACAGTTTTTCCAGGCACACAAGTGACACTGACAGGCCTGTAGTTACCGGGGTCATCCCTGTTGCCTTTGAAGACTGGGATAACGTTTACCAGATTCCAGTTGACTGGGACCTCTCCAAATTCCCAAGAGCATTAAAAAAATCATTAAGAGAGGTCTTGTTGTGACAGCAGCCAGCTCTTTAAGTATCCTTGGATGAATCTCATCAGGCCCCATTGACTTATAGGCATCCAGCTGGAGCAGCGTGTCCTGCACAAGTTCGGGGTTGATTGGGAGTTTATAATTCCCACAGTAATGGTTCACTATTCCAGGGCTCTGGGGGTCCCAGAGCACATCATCGGTGTTGAAGACTGAGGCAAAGAAAGCATTAAACATCTCTGCTTCTATGTCTCTGTTTGTGAGGTGACCATGCTCATCGGGTAACAGGCCAATGTTATTTCTGGCCTGCCTTTTGCTATTAACATATTTTTAAAAGCCCTTTTTATTGTCCTTCACAGTCCTGGCCAGTTTCAACTCCAATTGAGCTTTGGCCACATGACTTTCCTCCATACAGTGGCAAACAGCATCTCTAAAGTCCTCCCATGTCGCCTGACCTTGCGTCCACTAGCCATATACTTTTTTTTTCACCTTGTTTCTAGAATATCCCTGCTCAGCCAAGCTGGCCTCTTGCCTCACCTGCTTGACTCCCTACACTTTGGAATTGCCTGCTCCTGTGCTCTTAGGAAGTGGTACTTAAAAAGCGACCAGCACTGATGGACCCCAGCACCTTCAAATGCTTTTCCCCAGGGGACCTTACTAAGCAGTTCCCTGAGCAACCTGAAGTTTGCTCTCCTCATGTCCAGAGTTGAAGTCTTGCTGGCAGCTTTCCTTCTGTTACCACAGATTTTAAACTTGACTGCTTCATGGTTGCTGCGGCCAAGGCGGCAACCAATGGCCATTTCACCCGCGAGACCCTTTCCATTAATAAGCAACAGATCGAGGAAGGCACCCTTCCTGGTCGGTTCCCTTGGTACCTGTACCAAGAAGTTATCGTCCAGAAGATTTAGGAATCTTCTGGACCTGTTTGTCCCAGCTGTGTGGTATTCCCAGTTGACATCTGGCAAGTTGAAGTCCCCCATAAGGACAAGGGCAGATGACTTAGAGGTATCCCTTAGTTCCTTAAAGAATAACTCATCAGTGTCATTTACTAAAGCTTAAAAAAAAAAAAAGAAAAAATCTAAAGAAGAGCCTGTCCCTGGACAGGGTATTCTGGGGATTGTTCAGGTCTTGGTGAATTCATTGCTTGGGTATAAGGTTGTAAAGCACAGGTATTCATGTAATGCAGATGCTATCAGTGAACCTGGAGATATATTTATCTCATATTCAAATACCTAGCCTTGTTTGAAGGAGCTCCTTGCAATGAATGACTTGCTGAGTGGCTGCCTGGCTGCCTGGCTGTGTAGCAATCGACCTGAAACTCGCCCTGGAGAATGTAATGCCTAGGCAAAGTTTTCGAGGTGAACAGCCTGTGTGGTGCTTTCACTATGTTTTGTACTTGTGCTGTCTTCTGTTGTCAAATGTTGACTCTGTTAAGTTACTTATGATGTTTTCAGTTTCCAAAAAACTCTTATCAGCCTTTTATCAGACACTATAATGGCAAAAATAAGCCTATAATTCTATTAAGCCTCACTAGGTTTCTTTTAACGATGAGAAAAGTGTTAAAAGATAGGATTAACTGAGAAATAAATTCCTGTGTCTGGCTGATAGTGCATAGGAGGATGCTAAAGATAGCGAAGGTTCTCTTACAGGAAAAATAAAAGGGATTTGAAAAATCTTCTCTTTGGTTATTGTTCACCTAGGCAGGGAATCCTAAAGAAAGAGCTTAGGGGTTACATGAAGGGAAGACTAAGAGGGAAAGGCAGTTTCATCAGTAAGCC
This sequence comes from Phalacrocorax aristotelis, assembly GCF_949628215.1. NCBI lineage: Eukaryota > Metazoa > Chordata > Aves > Suliformes > Phalacrocoracidae > Phalacrocorax > Phalacrocorax aristotelis. The sequence goes on from NC_134281.1 coordinate 55,184,431, forward strand.
TTAAAGGCTTTTTGTTTGCGTAGAACCTGAAATTGCAGAGTTTCACGCTGATGAAATTTCAAGGTGATGAAAAATTCATTTAAATCCGTCCATTAAAAGCAGAGGCCTTTCAAGAAGGCATACACTCTTTTTCTTTCATTTATTTTTAAATTCAGGTTTCTTTCTTAACATTTTCCAGAAACCTCAATACTATTGAGGCTGCCAAAAATAGAGCAGTAGTTAACATTACTAGGAACATTAAAAAGGATTAGGCTAAGAGGCGCTGGGGACTTGTACGGGCTCTCTTTGCTTGCAGCGGGAGCACAGGGACAACGCTCAGATGAGCCTTTCAGCACCTGCGTGTGGTCTGCAGGTGAAACCGGTCTTGCCACCGGTCCGAATGCTGACACATTAGGAAAATCAGGAGAGAGGGCAGGATGGGAAATAGTTCTAAGTTACATTAGGAAAGTAAGAGATAGATACTGAACTAATGCCTAAAACCTCTAAACCCACTGTGTGAAATAACGTACTGGTTGGAGCTCAGTTCCCAGGAGTCTGAGATGGATTAAATGAAACACCAACACAGTGAGATCGAACTTACGCACTCGTTGTGAGTCACGGCAAGAAGAGATAATTTTTACCCTCCCTTTGGTTTGCCAATTTACAGAGAGACAGTTGAGCTTGAAAGCCTATGTGTTGTAAGTATCCCAAAACTCTTAGTGAAGCCAAAGGGTGCTTTGTTTACACATGGCGGGCAAAAATAGTAAGCATGCTCTGAAGTATTTTCATGTGAAAAATTGTTTGCAGGTAGCCCTGAGCACTCACGATGCTCGAGCCAGCCTGACTGGCAGCAACGATGTTGCATCTTTTTTACAAATAAAACCAAGGCATGTCAACGGGGTTTTGAAAATAACTGCCAACCACGCAACTGGCCAACAGCAATGTGGTTTCGTGATACATTCTTTATAGGGTAATGATAATAGTGAAACTGCAGAATTTAGTATAATGTGAAAAAGTGAGCAGACTGTTCTCAGAAGGCTGTTAAATCCTGTGACAATACGTAGCAGATCTGTTGAATGTGCTGTTGTAACCGGTGTATGCTTAGGATATACGTACAAATGTGAGCTACGTTAGTTCTTCAGCCATGTCTCAGATCAAGGAGCGCACAATTAGACCACAAATTGTTTTAGACCTCTGGAGAGGTTTGGCTATGCTGTAAGCCCTGTAAGACCTTTCGCTGTCTCTAAAGCCATCTTCATCTCTCATCAGCGGCAATATTTACAGAGAAGTAGGAGAAGCTGCAAATTCTTTTCTCACCATTTCGGCACTGCTCGGCTTCACAAAAGCGGATCCCATCAGGAACGCATATGAACGAGTGGACGTGGGGAACGCCATTCTGCAATTTAGAGCAGACATATAAGTAAAAGTGCAGTAAACAACGCCGTAACATGAAAAGAGGAGCTAAGAGTGTGACAAATGGCTCCAGCGTAAACAAACGGAATGTTTTAGCGTTTTACATACCTCATGTAGACGTTGCCATGGCACCTCCTGAACGTAGGTTTTGACGTATGCCACTTGGCAAAATGTTGTCATGAAGTGTTTGCAGATATCTATAGCAAATTGTTCTAAAGTTGGGATCTAAGACAGCAAACAGTATTATTAGAAAGAAGCAGTTACCTCGTGTGCAAAAGTAGGTCGTTCTGATTGTTGTAAATATTTGGGAAGGATCAATGTTGTTAAAAAATACAGCTTTCTCTCATTTCTGGTTTTGCGCACTGCCTAGTCGCTCCATCAGCTTGCAACGTACGCTGCAAATAGCACCTACAGAGTCACATCAAAAACCTCCCATTCGTGGTCCCGAGCTGCAGTCCTGGGACTGAGAGAAGCTGCTACAGAAGCCTTCCACTTTGAGGATATAATGCTGAAATAATCGTAGCGATATTCTGATCAAGCTTTACAGGCTAAAGATGGGATTTCACCACTGAGACAGAGAATCTGCGCTACAGATTGTCATTACGACGGACGCAGTTGAGGGAGGCAAGAGCACAGTCAGCAGAATTAAGAGAAGTCTCACATACTTTGACACCTTCTGTTTAAAAGTGCTATATAGGAATAATGCAGTATTATGTGCTATTAAATGTTTTAAAAGATGGACCTTATATGACAAATCTACAAATAATATTGCTAGCGCTGTCGGGATAAAAGGCTTTGGAAAACTAAGGAGGAGTCTGCAGGATAAGCACTGCAGGAGAAGAAATTCTCTCCCAAATCACTGAAGGTGACTTTAGTGCTGATCTGACATGCCGATGGGGGGAGAGATCCTTTTCATGTATGTTGAAAATGAAAAGTTAGTATAACACTCCTAAAGGAAGTCACAAGGAACAGCAAGGCTAGTTAAAGAATAAAAAATACCCCATTTTTTTTGGCCAACACAAGGACAATATTCTTTATGGTGTCGGTAGGTATCACAAGAGAGTTGTTTCCGTCCAGGTACTCTTGAGCAGAAGTCAGCCGGAGATGCGTGCACACTTCCACTTCTTTAACAAAGTGCTTCTTCCCTTCTCTGTGAAGGCGAAGGAACTTAATGGTGTTCTTGCCATATTCGCAGTTGAGGACTTCTATATCCTTGATCTGCAGAGAAAATATGTGACAGTTGTAAAGGAACTCGGTGGAAGCCTGAGTTATGCTCAGTCAATGAAACATAAACAATGTTTATGGCCTTTATTTCTGTGGTCACCTGTGTTGAAAATATAAATTGTAAAGTCCTGATGGGAAGAAAAAAATGCTTTAGGAAGATATTACTACGTTAGTAGCAGCTGTGGTAGAATTTTAAGATTTTATGGGAGGCAGATAATTTGAGTAACAGTGAAATAGTTTCTCTTCTTTGTCATCTTTGGATTAGTCCTGACTATACAGACCTTCTCTGAGTCTTCCCTCCACCATCTCCTTCTGAAGCCAGAGCGTCCCGGTCATTCAGTCACCGCAGGTACAGCCGTGCAGAGGGCAGGCAGCCTTCACCCCCGCACCCTCCGCAGTCACTGCGCCGGGGCTGGCTCTGCCAGGCTGGGCTGCGCCTCTCAGGTACAACTTCTGATTTTCCCTGGCACCAAGAACCGACTTTCACCATCTCCTACTCCTCTGGCTCCCACCTCTCACAACCGCTGTCGGGCTCCGCATGTGCGATGCGCTGAGCCCTCTCCGGTTTCACGCAGAAGCTGGCAGAACACGGTCAGCATCCTGCACGGCAGAGCCCCCCACCCTGCACGGCAGAGCCCCGTCATCAGGCAGAGCCCAGTGAGCACCCTGCGTCCCCAGGGCTGCCCCCCGGCAGGCACACGGGGGCACGGGGTCGTGCTGCTCCGAGGCCGAGCGGAAGCAGAGACTATCAAAGCAATTCTCCCGCTGGGGCGGGAAGGTTGCTTTGTAAGCAGGCAGAAGTCCCAAACAGAAAATGGAAACAGCTGTCGTGTTCTTGGCATGCTGTGTTTTATTAACCCCTCTAAGCATGTTGCAGTTCCCGAGAGCAGGAAAGAAAGACGGCCTGAGCTGGGCTGGTTGAAAGCATTTCCTCACAACTGTGGTACAGTTCTGATTGCCCACAAGAGGCATCAGGAGTGAGTCTGATAAGCAAAATTCAGATCTTGATCCACACCTCCAAAATCCTGGCTGTCTGGGATCATTGGTTTTGTTTGCGCTAACCCCTGTTCAGTGTTACCCTGCTTCTGTCAAACGCACGCACCCCATTTACGCATCTACTGCAGCGTTGGAGAGGCTGTATAGAAAGGAGACAAAATACTGTGAAGGTTGCGAGGATTTCTGCTACGCTAAAACATCCAGAGCGTCTTGCACTAGACTTTCCCTGAGGCTGAAGTATCCCGTACTTGCTATCAACATCTTTTAATGTAAATCAGCACCTTTTAATGTAAGCATAATGAGGAGGGAGAAAGAATGTTTTACACGCCAAAATATTAATTGGAGCTTTTTTTTGTGCGAGTTGCTAAAAGATTATCAGATGTAAAATTGCTCGATTCAGACGTGTTCATTCCTAAGAAAAATGCTAACGCACTTAAAAGATAATTTTTAAAAATTAATTAATTGTAAGTAAATTGCTGTGGCTCAGAGATCAGAGCGTTTGCTCTGACTGTCAGTCCCCGCGGGCTCAATCCCCCCTGACAAACGGAGGCCCCCGCTGCTGGAGCCAGAACCGGGCTCCACCAGAAACCCTGTGCGCAGCAGCGGCGCACTGCCTGTGCTCGCTACAAGGGCTGGAGGGAGAAGTAGTGAGAAGGAAATGATTTTTTTTTTTTCAGTTGTAAAAAAAAAATAGTACTTCAGTCATGCAGTACTAAAAAGAAAACAAAAAGGGCTTCGGTATCTGCAGGTTTGGTTTGTTTTTTTTTTAAAGCAGAATACATGAAATATTTTAAATAGTGAAAATGCTACCTCCTGAAATACAAAGGTAAGTGTTCTCAGAAGCACGGCAATTGTCATTTTGCCATTTTGTTGCCCAAAGAAACCCTGCGCAGTTTCCAGCAGGGCGCTGGCCCCAGTGCCGACAGCTCTCCCTGCCGCGGGAGCCCGCCTTCCCGGGCTGGCTCTGCCGTCCCGGGCAGCTGCCCAGCGTGTGCGTACGGCATCACAGAGCAGGAGCTGACAGCTCATGAAACACCACTTCTCCTTTCAGAACCTGCTGAGTGCTCGCCCAGCGCGGCTGAGAAACCAAGATGCCTGCGGGATCTGCATGGTGTTACCCTGCTCTGCTATTGCTTCTCTCCTCCGCGTCCCTGTGGGCAGCTGAGATTTCCTGCAGGAATGAAGATGGGGAGGCAGTTGACTGGTAAGTAAATACCGCACTGGGGTGAAACACTGGGTGAGTAAATAACGCTTGCGATTAAACTGCGTGAAGTAGGTGGATCACTGAGAAGTAATGCATAGCAATCACTGGTTTAATCCTGTTTGCCTGTGAGTAGTAGCTGAATTTTGCATTTGGAAGACCTAGGGTAAGTTATTGAAATGTGATTTCATTTCACTTGAAGCAACCACCCTACTGTGTTATGACTAACTGAAAAATAATCACCGGTTTACACAGCGTTCATGTCTCATCATCAAAGGGAGTGTACCCTGTGTTGGGGTGCCAAGGCTGTGCTCGCCGGCGGCAGCCCCGGGGGCGCCCGGGCTGGGGCTCCAGCAAGCGGCCCGTTTGGCTGAGGACACTGAGCCGAGTCGGGAAAACGTCCGTATCTCGCCCTTAGCCTGCTCGCTCATACCCCGACGGCAGCGCGGTGGGACTTGTCTCCTCGCTGCCGTCGCCGAGGGGGAGCGGAGGCCCCGGGGAGGGATGCGGGAGAGGCGTGGGGCGGGGGCGGCGTGGGAAAGCGCCGCCTGCGCCGGTGACTGGGGGGAAGAGGTCGTTCCCCGCCGCCCGGGCTGCCGGCGCGTTAGAGCTGGTACCATCCCACTGCCAGCAGCGAGCCTGGGTTCGGGTATTAAATGATTAATTGGATTAATGCGCTTTGAAGATGAAAGACGGAAAATATAATGACAGAATATCCAACCCAGGTTTAAAAAGTGAAATGAGGGCTCTTAAAAAAGAGCGCAGAAGCCTCTTAGAGATAAATATCAACCGATTTTAAAAGTGTGTTTTTCTCATGGAACAATGATTAGTTTGGATACAAGTGATAAAGAAGTAGGTGCTATTCTTGCACGTCCCTTCCCTTGCACACAGAGCTAACTGCAGGGAAGGCAGGGGCTCCTCACGCCGCAGGCAGGGTGCTCGAGCAGGGACATAAAGCCGGCTTTGCCCTCTGTTCGCGTAGCGTCAAACGTATGAGGGTCCGATCCATCCCCGTGACTTGTCACCCTTGCCGAGGCCCTTCTGGATGATGTGAGTTTTTCAGGAATCACGCTCTCGGTTGGTGGAGCTACCCAGCCTGAAGGTACAAGGGATTTAATTTCTCCACAAACTGCAATTGTTCCTTGCAGAATGAGTCTGTGTGTGCTAAAGCTAGAAAAACAACCCAGACCAAAATCCAAAGGAAGAAACAAAAAAGAACCAAACCAAAACCCCATTTACCATCCCTTTCTTAAATGAACACAATTTTTGTATCCAAATTCTCTGAGAAATTCTTTGAAAGCTGTGACTAGGAGTAAGTCACCTGTGCTGCCACGCGTGTGAACACCAGCGACGTGGGGCCCGTTCCGGATGGGAGCAGGGGGGTCTGCACAGGTAAAACCATGTTCTCTTATGCCAAGGTTAGCAGGGAGGACTTGGGGGATTTCTTCTACAATGTGCCGTAATCAAATGAAAGAGAAACTTGCCCATCTGCAGGGTGAGCCCAGTTTATCGACAAGAAATAGTCAACGTTTGGCTGATTCTGGATTTGGTTGCTACGAAGCTGATAGGAGAAGCAGAACTGAAACTACCAAGAAAAGCTTCCTCTTAACCAAAAGATGTCAATGCCCTTTCAAACAAACACAGCATGGCAGGTTTTATGTTCGGTTAGCAAGAGCTTTATGTGAGCTCCTACTATTCAGTGGGTCCATCCTGCAATATTCCATAATTACTCATTATTAGTACTCACGCACCCTTTCATTTGCCACTAAGCCGGAGGAATGACTCGCCTTATCTGACCTGATCCCACCTGCGCTCCCCAGCTGTGCCTGCAGTTCCTACCCACACACAGTGCCTGGGCTGGCACAAGCCCCCGCCGTGTTTTCATTCCACTCCGGAGCTCACCCGCCAGCTTCCCTGCACCTCGCGCAGGGGCTGCCGGAGCAAATGGCCACAGGATCGGCTTCTGTGGGAAGCTTTTCATAAAAATAGAAGCCAAAACTCTGCTTTCTGAGAAGTGCTGAGTCAAGGACCGAAGCCACAGAGGCACATCGTTTGGGAGCTTTGTGGGAGGGCGCGGATGGGGAAGAAGTAAAGATGTGATTAAGAAGTAAAGACATGATTATTTGTAGTAAGCTTGTGTTCAGTCACAAGCAAACAATGTGACAATGCTAATCGGGTATAAGCAGATTTGCTTCTCCTTGCTTCTCAGGAAAGGAACTTTTAGTCTTCTCCCACAAATGCCTAAGCTCTTGGGAAACTTCCTGTGCACAAATAGCAGTGAAGACTTTTATACAACTTTAATTGCTAATACACTCAGCTGGCTTTCTGGAAAGGGCCAAAATACGTATCCACTGGGAATTGGCAAGCAATTTGCTGATAGCTCAACTACCAGCGTTTCCAAAAGCACACCTGCTAATGTGTATTTGTCAGATGCAAGGCTGTGAACACCCTGAGAGCATAAATCTTCCGATACGTTTCAAAGCAGTTTGGAAAGGATCCATATACTAATTCCTGGATCGGCTCATACTACTGTAACTAGTGCTATTCCTCTCGTTTCCAGATCTTCATTTCAAATAAAGGGGTGGTTGTGACTCCTCGTGCATGGACAGCTCTCCCCAGCCTTGCTATATAGATCATGTCTTTCCCTTCTCTGTGATCTGTCATCGGCAACAATTTCTCTGGAGGTATTTAAGGAACATCACTCAGTCAGTGGCGGTGCAGGTGAATCACCAGGATCACCACCGGTGTGTGTTTCTCTTCTGCCTGTACATGTACATTTCCCACAATTAAATGTTCCTCTGGCAAAATGCTCTCCTGCCACCTCTTACCTGCTTTTGGAGATGCCTTTTTTGACCAACTTGAGACTAAATCAGCTGGGCAAGGCTTACTCCTCCTGATATACTTGAAGGGTTAAGCACAGTTGGGCTGCATTTTTGGTAAATAGTATAGGATTGAAAATAACGCCACTCAGTTCTTGCTATTGACATAAGTAACAAATGACTCAAGTACAGCACTCAAAGAAAGTGGCTCAATTAATTATAATGCAATTAATCCCATGGACTTGTGCACTGGGAAAACCTACTTACTTCATCAGGGGCATTAATATGAACTGAGCCATTTACTGACAATATTGAGTACTCTACAATTTGGAAGATTTGTGTTTCTGGCTAATGGTTTGCAAATATCCAGCCTGCAGCCATTCAGCGGAGTGCAAGTCTGTTACAAGAAGTAGGATTGGAACAACATTATCACATGGCTTTATACTTGTTTTGTGAGTTTAATATCTATAAGTATAACATTATGCATTTTTATGATTTTAATACATAATTTAATCTATTTTATATAAAGTTATGTTTACATAATATAAAAACGTATTGGTAAGAGGTGTCCCGGTTGACCATGAGAACGTCAGACTGAGTTTGGGACCTGAGGTTCTCTACCAGAACCAGGAGCAATAGGGATTTGGTGGCCAAACGGGGCTCCAAGCCAGGGCTACCTCAGACTCTTTCGGGGTACCAACAGCAGCCTTGCCACAGCGACGGGAGTTTGGTGCCGAATCAGCCTCCCTTGCTTGCTCAGCAGCAGAACAAATTTGTCTGCAGCAGGTACCGTGTTGCCAAACTGCTGCTGGTCCCTGTGGCCAGGTCACCTCCTCGAGGCCGAGAGGTCCACACCACACGCTGGTGGCACTGAGGCATCCCCGGAGTCACCCGTCTCTTAAATCCTCAGGTGGGAAGGAGATACCGATTTACACATTCAAACCGGATGGCTGTAAAAAAAACAATTGGTCTTTGCTGTTGCAGGTTTGCTCTTTACAAGTTGCCAAAGCACACCAAAGGAGAGATTCCCGTGCTGGGGCTGGAATACATGTACATGGACGCCCTGGCTCCGCAGTGGCAGCTCGGTAAATACCTCATCAATATGACACAGGGTGCTCTGGGACAAACACTGAAGCAGCTGTATGAGATGTACAAATCCGAGGCAAGTGATATTTAATTATCATTTTGTTGGTACGCTTACTTGATATTACATGCAAATGAAATGAAACCAGCCAAAATAAGCACGTAGAGGTATGGCCGGACCTGACCAACTAGATCTACTAAAACACATCAATGGGAGCGTCTTGAGAGCTGGGCAGATTATTTGCAGTTTTGGCTACAATTATAAATCAGCCTCGAACTTCTAATTTCTAGTCAAGCCTTTCACACACTTAAAGTATTGTCCATCAAAAAAATGAGCGTTGGTACATAATCCCTTTGGCTTCTGCTCTGCAATTCACATTGAGCAACGTCTGAAGCTGTGAAGTGGCTGTGAACTCAGACCAGGGCCAGTGGGGACTATTACAGACACTCATCCTAAGCCCTCCTATGTGCACGTGTTTCACGCTCTGTCTCAAATCCAACCTGGCTTTTGCTCTCCCCCTGCCCCAAAATCACCGTGACCGCTTCAGCAGGGATATGCTGCTTGTTAGGCCTTCCCCCGCCCCCCCACCCCACCCCCCCAGTCAGACACCTAATTTATATTTGTGTGAAGTGATTATAAAATATCACAAGATCTGCCTATAGTTATTTTTTGACCATCTACATGGTCTTCTTGGGAGTCTGGGTGTGTCTTTGCATTCCTGCTGTGGGTTAGTGGTAGGGTGTTATTAATTTATACATAGAAGAGATTCCCAGAAGTCAGTCAAATATTGGCAATCCAATCAACTGTCCTGGTCCAGGCCTCGCTGTAATCGTAATGAACTGTTTACAAACTCAAAGCAATCAGGAGGGGAAACGTCCCAGATCCTTTGAAGTTCTCTATTCGGTGGGAATAAGGTGCGGCCATATGCAAATATTTTGCAAAAAAGCAATAATTGCTTGTCCTTCATAAGAACACTTGTCATGTCTATTTTCCCTCAGCAAACATTTTCACTGGATCTGGTTCCTGCATCAGAGAGAGGCACAAAAAGGGGGGGTGACACACTGCTTAGCAAGTGAGCGCCCGCTAAACCCACGCAAATTGACTTAGTGGGCATATTCGACCTCCTGAGGAAGGGCTACTGCAATGGTCGAGAGAACTTCCACTTTATATTAGCCAGGACTCTAATGCTGAGTCTTCAGGTTTGTTTTACTGTAACTTCTGTGGAGACAGTGTCAGCTGAACTGGGAGGAGGATTAGGCTCATGATGTTCGCACAGAGAAGTCCTGAATTCTTTCTCCTGCTCCCAGCAGATGTTCACTTAAATGCCTGCCTTTTACTGAATGTCGTGTTTGAGAAATGCGTGTTTTCCTGCAGAGGAACAGCATTGCATATGCGATATACAACGATGAGGTCCCCGAGTCAGACTCCGACAGTTGGAAAAAAGGACATACCAAAGGTACAGGGAGAGTCCAAGCGACTATCTTCTCCTTTCCAACGTTGTGGATAGCATCTGCTTGTCTGCCTGGCTATCTGCATATCTACAATTCCTGCCTAAAGCAAAACTGGAGAACGATTTGCATGATGTGTGGTTTGTTGTATAGTTATATATGCTTCTGTTTTGGCTTTGCTATGCCTGTGCTGTGTTGAAGAACTCCTAGGGCTTATGGACCCCTTGTTTTCAAGAGTTGAAACTCATATTGCTCCTTTCAGCAAGTACAGACCACGTTGTCCCGAGCTTAATGGCAACAGCAGTACTAGATGTGAAGGGGAAGGCACCCTAAACATAAACTCCTCCAAACTCTCTCTCTCTGGGGCAAGTAACTGCTGCCAAGACCATGGAAGCGCTGAAGTGTGCAGTTAAAGTAAAGCAAGACTTCAGATAAGTGTAAACTTCGGTGGAGGTCTAAACGTTCCCTTGAGGAAGCAGATAGGGTTTGCCCAGCCAACCCTGGGATGAAGATGTTCTGCAGGGCTGTATTTGCAGGCTGCAGCAACGGGGATGGCTCGGGAGCCATGCTCACGGGGAGGCATAGCCCGCCTCTGCTGCTGCCCCATGGAGGAGAATTTGGTCTGGGGAAGAGGACACTGTCCTCTGTTGACAGTCTGTTTCGCCTTACGCAGTGAATATGTGGAGGGAAGGAAACTGAGCAGTGGAGTGAGGGTCACAGCCACTGAATCATCAGGTTTTTTGAAGATAGCATTTGAGCAGAGAAAGAGAAAAGGTTTTAAAAAGTTGTGGTTTTTTGTTGTTTTTTTTTTCAAAAGAAAAGTGACGGTTTGAGTTAGGCTATGCGGGAGAGAATTAATGCGATTTTAATACAATACTAGTGTCTCCTATAATCCATTAATCTGCTCTAGAGCCAGTTTACTGTAGCCATTAACACACTGAAGTGTGGTGTCTGCAGCAGCAAATCCCCAGTAGGACACAGCTGTATCATCTCAGGTCCTTTCCCCCCCTTAATTCATTTGCAATAACTTTTATTTGACAGGATTTCTGCTCTTGGACAAATCACAAGGCTTCTGGGTGATTCACAGTGTGCCCCTGTTCCCTCCCAGCCCTGAGGACGGTTATGGGTATCCAGCTACTGGGGAGTCCTACGGACAGACGGCCATCTGTGTAACCTTCAAATATGAGCAGTTCACAGAAATAGGTGTGAAAAGCTTCTCCCTAAGAAAGCCTTTGCCCCACCGCACCTCTCTGACTGCTTTTCTGGAGGCTTTGCCTCCAAAATTGCTTGTTCTTGTCCTTCGTTGTCAACTTGGGAAGCCAAGCGGGCCTGGAAACAGCATTCTTGGCTTCAGTTATGTTTACCCGATGATTTCCTGTGTGAATGTGGGAAATTCACTCTTCTACTCTGTCTCCACCTCCCCATGGGGACCATTGGGATAATAATAGTCACAAGTGCATATGGTGGACCCAGCCCATGCATACAAAATGCTTTGGAAATATATGGTTAATAATTTTTAACAGTAATAGCTCATTCAGCTGCAATTGTCTGCAGTTCTAAAAATGTAAGGCAACCACTGCCTGAGCTGAAATGGTAGCCTTGACATGTCAGATATATGAAGTATGGAATAAATATCACCCAGAATTTCCCCAGATACCTTTTGCCACATAAAATACCAATACTAAAAATAATTTTTAAAATTAAATCTATACCCACAAGATCCAGAACAATCTGACAGTAATATCTGGTACTGGAATCCTGAAAAGGGACTATCAAAAGGCGTTATAAGAAGTCATACTGGTATGTTCCTTAACTCTTTCACACTGTTTTTCACTCTTTTCTCAGTTCCAGGAATCAAATGATATTACTGAAACACATAAGCTGTGCAAATGGCCAGGCTGGCCACACCCCAGAGCTATCTAAACCAGGTTCCTGTTTGTGGCAGCACATCTATGCATGTGTTTAGGGAAAGAGGACAACAAAATGAGAGGCATACAGTAATGCTTTTCCTGCTCTGTCCTCCCAGCTTCTGGTAATCTGTGGTTCAGGGATTTCCTGAGCCAGACAGACTGGAAAGTTCCTGATGGACTGGTCTTCCATGAACTCATCTAATGAGCCCATTTGTTCCCTTGCTCTTTACCATATCCATGGCAAGGGCTTCTACAGTTAAGCTGCGCACTGTACAGAAAAGAAATTTTCTTCTGGTAATTCAGTCCAGACGCTGAAAGTCAAGCTCTGTTCTCCCTAAAACCAAACTAGACCCTTTGGCAGCTCTTCTGCTTGCATTTGGCTTGGCAGCTGTAACTGACTGGAAACTACTCCTCTAAAGACGGACAGGCTTGAATTTACTGCTGTGCCGTCTGAGCGCTGTGCACTTAGAGGCTTGAAGATGAGCGTGGATGGAAGTGGCAGCGGGCTGAGACCACCCCTTAACAGTTCTGCTAAGAATAATGAGGTGTAAGTGGAAAAACCTGAGCCTAGATTCCCAGCCAGCCTACGTGCTGCAGGGCCAGTCAGAATACAATGCAATTAAACATGGTTCTGGTTTTTTGGTTGCAAAAACAAGATACTTTGACACTGAAGTCCTCCAGGAGATCGGCCATGAAGATTAAGGACTTAGGTCTCCTTTCCAAGGCCGAACTTCACTCTCTTCTTTCCTTTGCTTTAACCCGTTTTAGTTCTGCATGTGTTCATTTCTTTGGGTTTTTCTCAGACCAACAGATGCTGAGTTATAATCCAGGGATCTACAGCTGTTTCATCGCTAACATCTTCCAAGCTGATCTCCCAAATCTGCAGAAGCTCTGTGCAGGGTCCAGGCTGCCCTCGGTCCCCTTTCGCCACCTCTCCAAACTCCAGTCAGCTCAGGGGGAAACCTTTCTCCACTTTGCAAAGTCGCACTTGTACATAGATGGTAAGGGAACCTGTTGCTCTTTCTATCACACATTCTCAAGCAAGTAACAAGCGATTAATATATTCTTTGACAATATTTTCTTTGAGGGGAAAAAGGAAGTTCAGCTTCAGAAAGAAATATAACAGAGGGCAGGCAAAGGTGTCCTGTCAGAATATTCTCTCAGCCCCACAAAGCAAAAAGCTGTCTGATTCTGCAGGCACCTTCTTAAGGTGTTCAATAATGGGATTTTCAGAAAATTTATTTCCTGCTCTTCAACAGTGAAAGCAATGAACAAAAATGGGATTTTAATCATCTGCTTTTTTTTTTTTTATTATGAAGGCTTGAAATTTTATTTTCTCTCGGTTTTTTTACCTGCCAATTGTTTGTAACAGGTTTTCCAGAAGAAGGAGAAAAAGTAGAAATGAAATTCTGAAACAAAAGTCAAAATAAGGGGAGGAGGCAAAATGCCTTCTGCCCCACTTTATGCACTGGAATGAAACGAGCCCAGTTTAGGCGATGCTTTTCAGTCCCCTCTTAAATGAAAGAATGTGAAAGACTGATTTCCCACACCCTGTGTTATTCCACAGATATCTACGTGGCCTGGGTGGCTCAGGAGCTGAAGACTGATTTGTTGGCTGAATCCTGGCAGCATTCCGGCCAAAAACTTCCCTCAAATTGCTCTCTCAGCTACTACGTCTACAACATAAACCTAATAGGGACACCACTGAATTCCACCTTTTATTCCATTAATGATCATTCCAAATGGGCTGTGTCAAGGGAATATAAAGATCAGTGGACCTGCATCGGAGACTTAAACCGAGCTGCTGAGCAAGCTTGGAGAAGCGGTGGGTTCATCTGTACGCAGAACGAACACATTTACAAAGCCTTCAGACATCTGATAGTCCACTATGAAAGTTGTGCCAATGCTTCCACGTCGATATAATGAACCATTCCTCCCAAATAGTGCGGCCCCTCGTTACACAGAAAGCATAGGAAAGGTCTCTCTTAAACTATATTTTCACCCTGAAAAATGGCCCTGAGGGTCGCCAGATGTGTCAGACCGTCACCTTGTTAGCTATGAAAGCAGACAGTTTGCAGATAAATTATGGCTGTTTTTCTCTGGGTGCTGGACCCGCAGGCTCTGTGTGCGCTGAGCCGCGCTCTGCTCTCTGCTCGGCTCTCGGCCGAGCCGCTGCTGCGCAAGGCTGCACCCAAGCACATCGCTCTGAGCAACCGCACACAGGCATCCCCGGGGCAACTCGTGAGGACGTGGGATGGGAGGAACAACAGACACCTCTCTTCGTGAGCTAGGTTGTTGGGGCTGGGCAGTAGCAAGGGAAAAGTATCCCAAAATGCTTCAAAATCACCCCACGACCGTTATGATCTGCCACAGCATTTCTGCTCAGTTTGGGGTGAATCTCTTAAAGAGCTGACATAATTGGATACAGGCAGGGAGACGAGTAGATCTGTGGACAGGAAGGCTTCATTTTTACATGATTAATTTTTAGAGAAGAAATGAGCTTTAAATCATTTGTAACCAATAGCTTGGGAATATTTCTAGGGCTTTTATTCACGTACAGCAATCTTGTAAACAAATAAACATGTCCAAAATATGAATAAGCAAAATAAATGACGAGCGAAAATGGTCTGTTTACAGTCTCCCTCTTCCGTCTTTATAGTTATTTGTGGTTGGTTACAATGTTTTATAGCTGCCAAAGGAAAAACGGAGACAATTAGGGGAAAAATTAAAAAGAAGAGGGAAGAAAATATTTGAAGGAAGATCTTGTTTCACCTACGCCTTCACACTACAACAAACGTGGCTGTTAATTTCCAATACCTCCCATCTCAGGCTTAGGAGCTGAAGTTCGCATGGACTTGCTATAAAGACAAAGCTAATTTGTAAATTCCTGATGCACTCTTGGGTTCAGATTTCAAAAGCATATCTGTATTTAATATGTTCCTAAATATTTTTATAGGGTTATATCTCACATGTATTTTTTGTTCTGAACTGCTACTATAAACTCCAGTGTGAAGAGCTGGCTGTCCTGCTAACGTTTCTGGTTTGCCGTGTTCATAGTCCATACCACTGATTTTCCACAACATCGCCTTAAAAGAAAGTAGGTATAAAGAAATGCCCTACAACCGCAGAGAGCTGTCAAAGATTTCCTTCCCTTTTCACCCCGAAAAAGCAACCAAGAAACAAAGTGTACAAAGTACCACAAATTAATTTCAGAAAACATTTGTGGATGCTTCTTGAACTAAAAAGAACGTATCTGGCCTGCTTAATGAGGAGACTTGTCCAGGAATGGGTTTTATATTTAATCAATCTGGATTGAAGGCAAACCCGAGTCTCATAGCACAGTGAAAATAATGTTGATACTTTAGATATTCTGCACAAACCAGGACTTTTTCTTTTCCCTGTATATGAACAAATAACATTTGATAAATAATTTGCTCGGTAATGTTTTTTCTGTGATGCTTGTCAAATTTTTTTACCTATCTGCTTTTTGTTGTTTCACTAGCTGTGGTCAAGCAACACCTATTTGTGGCAGTGAAAATTGCCTGTGCTGCAGACCACTGAGCAGTGGGATGGTAGGGCATCACTCAGATAAGCCAAGATAAAGCTAATTTCTCTTGTCCACCTTTTCACGGCAGACACTAACCCAACCTGCCTGAACTGTTGTTGCCCACCCATGACCTCAGTGTACAGGAACAGCGAGAAATCCTTCACTGGAGACGCTGCTGGTGAGGTGCATCTCCGTGGTGCATCGGAAGGCACCTGGACCTGCATTTCTTATCGTTGCTACTCAGCTGCAGCACCTGGGGCGCAGAGTTCAATAGCAAAGAGTCTCCACCCACCGACTGTCACGACAGTGTTCCTACAGCCCTGCTCCCCAGGCTAAAACTCAACAGTCCATGACTTGAAGTGCTGATCATTATTCTTAATTATCTGATCAATTGATAGTTGTCATAAAGAGTCACAAGACTACTTACAACATTCCTCTTCCATTATACCCCAGATTGGTAGCCTCCATTTTAGCTGTTACTGAAGAGGCATAAACAGCGGTGGGGAGGTGGAACAGTTGGACCGTGCAACATCACAGGCACCTGAACAGCCAGGCTGTGCACACGCTCATTTCAGTGGTGTAGCAATACAAAGGGTGCAGTTCTGGTTCTCTCATTTTTTGACTGTAAACAGTTTTAATTCAGTTTTGCTTTTGTTGTGTAACTTCCATATTTGCATATCCTGGTATTTCTACTACACGTGTTATGAAACACGGGCAGACTCTTTGTTTCCCGAAAGTGGCTGATAATCAACAGAATAAACCATACAGATTTGTAAAGGGTTTGTAACTCTCAGGCTTCCTGTGCAAAGGCACGACCATACACCACTTACTCAACCTCATACGCCCGCATGGCATGCATTGTTGGTGCGAAACGTTTATTTTTGCATAGTTTGTATCTATTCATGGAGTTTTTAATTCTAAAATGTGCTGGTTTTTTTCACAATGCCAAATGCTCAACGAATATCTGCCTGTCCTAGTGACTCGGTGCTGCCTTCGCTGCCCACTGCAACCCCTTTGACTGGGCAGACCCTCTCCTGCGGAATGGGACAAGTGGCGCTGCCCCCTCTGCGATTTCAGGGGGACCTTCCCAGCAAAGCTGATCCTGCAAAAGCGCAGAAGTCTTGGTCCCCGGCACAGAGAGGGGAGAAAGATGGTCTCTCTCATCTGGAAACCCAGAGTCTCTTCTCCTCAGCATGCAGGTATGGCTATTCTCACCCTTGGGCTCTGTTCTAGTCAGACTAAATGAGAACACGTATTATACATGAAAATTGTTTGCCGAGGGAGTAGGAGAGGCCAAAAGCAGACATTATTAATCCACTAAACATTACTGTACTGCTGCCAACTTTGTAACAAACACAACAGTAAGGATTGTTGTTTGGTATAAATTGCCTTGTAATCATTTCCACAAGCTGAGACTCGGTCCCAGCATGCCTGACAAGCTCGCAAGGGGCAAGAAATGTAAATACAGCCTCTCGAAATACACGCCTGCCACTTGCTCACCCACCAGGATGTCTCCTACCCTCACCATGGCCACTGCCATCCCAGAGCAGGGGTACAACTCTGTCCCCCTGTCACTGCTCCAAAAAATTCCCTGATGATTTTCCTGTAAGCCCCTGTATCCCCACAGACGCTTCTATAACACCGGTAATTGTGCATCGTTACAGTAGTGGTTTGCTGTGTTGGAAGAGTGCAATTTTACACAGACTTAATGCAAGAGGTCAAAGGATTAGACATAAGCCTTGCTAGAAGAAAAGCTTAAAAAAAATGAAAGATAAATTTTGACTGTGAGAAGCTTAATTCCAGCTGGGCAATTACAATACTGGAAAAGCGGCAGAGGCATTGCAGCCAGAGCCTGCTTCAGAGGGCAGCCTTTATGGTGGGATTGCTGCTGCTGTCTCCACCACAACTGAAAATGTACTGAGCCCTCATGATGGGAGCGATAAGGAATGTATTGGAGAATTTCTCAAGGACACCTGGGCTCCACCCCAGCTGTCTGCCAGTACGTCATGGAAAGCTTTGGGAGAAATGTCTCTGGGTGAGCTGGGAACCTTCCCTTCTCCAAGGCACGCCAGCTTAGCCTGGCACTTGGACTTGTCACGGAGGTTCGCAGGTGTATTTCTGAACCACGGCAAAGCCTGCTTCAAAGTGGGCTAGACTGCGCTTTAAAAGTGCAGAAATCCTGCAAAGCCCAGGGGGGTTTGATTGTTTCTCTGTCAGTAACACCCATTCTTCCAGCTATCCTTGCAAACCACACGTGCCGCTCCCCTCTCAGCACTCTGTGTAGTTTTCTGATCTCAAAACGGGAAGTTTCCAGTAAACACATCTAATGTAAGCGCCTGTGTCAAACAGGGCTTCCTCTGCCTGCCTGCGGCGTGAAGGGAGAGGATTATTTTTGCAAAGACATATGGGCCTTTCTCACCCCTCGCTCCCGTTTAAATATATAGACTCCTGACAGTAATGAAACACTCAAGAACACCATTGTGAGAATTTGGTTTAAAGTATAAAAGCATCCTTGGTGTTATTAGCATAGTCACCTAATTATCCCCAGAGAAACTTACACCCATACGTTAACGCCTATAAATTATTGTGTGGATCTCTTTTATACCTTTATTTTCGGTTTCTGGGAAAAATACATCACTGGGCACTGAGTATAGTAATTGCTTCAGAATGTGTAAACTGCCTGTGCCCTGGGTGAAATGTTTGGGAGGCAGATTAATGCTGCCAGCATTTTCTATAAGCTCGGTGTAAGCCAAAGCCTAACTGTGCTCAGAATGTGATGCAAGAATCCGATGCACCTCTTTAATTTCAAAAGAGATTTTTAAAAAAAGACAGGAATTTAAAAAAGAGAATGGAGATTAAGAGAAATTTATGATAGGCCAGGTGTGGAAAAAAACCCCTTGTAGCAGGGAATATGTTCTTCATAGTGCAAGACAGAGAGCCTGATCTGAAATTTCAAGCTAGTTTATCAGTATCAGTGTTTTGTAGATACCCTGAGTAGCTTAGCCATATCTCACACTTTTCTATTTAGATTGGAGATACCAGATTAAAGGCCTAATCCACTGTATTTTCTCAGAATCCTTATGAACTTGTCATGAATGCAGCAAAAGAACCTGCATATGAACTCAGACGTCAGTTGTAGCACCTTCAGAGCTTGGCCTCAGACAGAAACTAGCTCATAATACGTGACCAATATATATGGGTTTTAACTGGTTTATCCCAGTATTAAGAGTATGCTAGTCTATGCATGTTTGGTATGTTCATTTTACTCAAACTGTTACACACAAAATATTAGGACTTGAAAAAATATGTCTTGCTTTTTAAAAACAGCCGGGTTACACTTTTACTCAAGTGATTTTAGTAAATCGTCCCGATTTTATTTTTTTCAGTTGAGTTTGTTTGACATTTCTACACAAGGTATCTGATGACTATTCTGATTCTCCCGTAAGAGAGATAAAAGTAAGGAACATTCTTCCCCTCCTTTGATCACTTTGTAGCTTGGGAACTGTAAACTGATTCTCAGATATTCAAAGCTTTACCGGAGCAGAGCACAGTAATTAATGTTGCCGGCTAGAGTGCTGGCGATTGCTACAAGTGGTTCACTGTAGTACACTTGTACTAGCATTGCCTAATTTATTACTAATAGAAATTTTGCATGCAAATGAGCCACAGAGTTGGCATCATAATACCGTAACCCAAAAATCTGTCCTCACATGTATTAGTACCCGCAAATAAGCATGTCACATTACAGCAGTACACAGTTCTCCCATTACATTCCAAAACCTGGCAAAATCTCACTAAAGGCCATATCATCAAGCGTTTTCTTTTTCTTCCTTACTTCTGGCTTTCCAAAGTGTGAAAGTGTTTAGCTCCAAGGCTTTTTTGTGTCTGCCTTTTTTCATGTTTCCTTTTTGGGCTAAGATTCTGCCAGCCAAAAATCAGTATTTCTGTTGCTATAGTGCAGCTTTAAAAAATGTATTTTTGCAGGGGTATGAGTACGCTCAGCACCACTGTCCACCACCTCGTGCTGAGGATTAAGAATGCCCAGCCCAGCACACATTTTAGGAGCTGCTTCCTTCCATGCTCCAAAAGGTGCTCCATTTCACATACTGACATCGTAAATCCTACGCATTGTGCAAAGGAAGTCTGCATCTCTTCCTCTCTTGCTTTCTAACTACTCCAGGTATTTCATCATGAAAGTCAAGGTGAGAATGAGGGAAGTGATAATTTTGCATGGGACATTTTGCAAGGAAAGACCATGGAAGAAATGCTGCCCGGCAAATAGGGACATTTAGTACAACCATGTTCCCAGCCACCCACCAACCTTCCCTCCTCTTTACTGCCAAAAGATGTGAAGAACCAGAGAAATGGGAGCAAAGAGAGCTTGCAGGAGACATGAAGAAGTGGGGACAAGACAAATGAAGGTGAGCAAGAGAAAAAAAGCAAGGGAAGAGCAGAAGGAACATTAGGATGGCTAACACCAGGGAGGTCAGAGACCTTGAGTTTGGTGATAGAGAACCATTAGGAGTTAACAGGATGTTTCATTTACCGTGATTGTTGCTTAACATTTATCCATTTTACAGATACAGCCTCCACAGGCAATGCCACAGAGAGATAAAAATGAGAGGCATAAACTGACTTAGCCAAGTATAAAAACAAAACAAAACAAAACAACAGCCAGAAAGTCGCTACCTGTCTGTTACCAAACCTACAAGAGGTGAGGCAAGGCGAAGTCAAAAGCATTAAATGTGTAAAACTAGGAGGGAGAAATTCATAAACCAAGCTAAACAGTTTGAACCACACATATCTGAAAAACATGTTAAACCATTTTTTTAGAATGGAGGAAGCTACTATTAAGGTTTAACGCCAATACAAAAATATGATTAAAACAAAAGATGCAAAACATCCCCAAGAGTAACTGCGGATCATTACATCACAGACCGTGACACTAAAGCTAGCTTCGTTCTTTCTTGTGGCATTGAGCTAACTGCAGGCAAAAAAGTAAATACAAACACAAAAGAACATAAACAGGACATAAATAGTGATAAGCAAACTGATGCTTTTAGCACTTTTCTCTTGAGATTATTATTACAGGTGTATCTACAACATATGGCCGTTTATTCTCAGGTGAAAATCAAGCTTAATTTAGAAACCTCCCCAGTTTTCTATTTTCTTTGGTTTCATCTCTGATCCTACTTTGCTCTCCAGCACTAAAGGAACCACCACTGGTCTAATACTAATACTAATTCTCAATGCACTGAGTCAAAATCAGCAAGCATTCCTAGATATTACTTACTGTCACTTGGCTCATGGTGGCCTGCTGTTTTGTCACCGCCCGGTCTTGAATCCCACAGAGGAATAATGGCAGTATAGAAGCTGTAGCTCTATAAAAAGTGTCATCTTAATATCAGAGGAGGAGCTAGGCATAAGGGGTTGGCTTCATAAATGTAAATATTTCATAATTTATTTAGTAACGTGGCTTTTCTTTTCCCCCCAGGCAAAAACTTTAATAAAGGAATAGGTCTACTGCAACAAAGGAAACAACAGCAAAAATAGAGACAAGGACATATCCTAACCCCCTTAATATCAGTAGGAATTTGCCTTCATCTTCAGTGGGAACAGAACTTCAAAGACACAGGAATCATCCATAAAACCTGAAGGATAAAATCTGAACTGTTCGTGGTCTATGACACAAACCGTGTTTAGAGGATGGCAGTGTGGTCCCGATACACTGGTGGAAATGTCCCCAGCAAGAGTTTCACATCCTGGGCCTTGTCCCCAGCGCTGCCAGGGCGGCTGGTAGGACAGACATCAGAGGGACCACATGCGGGGGCAGTTTTTTTGGCAGAAGAACCTCTCTGAGGCAGGACCATGCAGGACCTGGGGCAGAGATGAACCTCCTCTTGACTGTCTCTCTCGCTGTTCATGGCTTTACTTTCAGTGCCCAAATCAGGTAAAGTGGTATCACCACCTTTAGAGGGGTTTTTTTACATCTCAGTAATTTAAGATATTCTTTCAAAGCCTGTCTCTGGTGGAATGAAGACTGAAAGCTGTGTCTCCTCAGTCCTACCTTGAGTTGTTAGCACTGAGGAAGATAAGCAGTGTGGATAGAAAGAATCTTTTCTTCTCCAGGGAGATTCAAGGTCTCCCTTGAGGACTAAGAACACCTCCTGGGTGCATTCTGCCTGCTAAATGCTGTGAAAAACCAATGTGGGACAGCCAAGATGAGGGAACCCATTCCCAAACATCTCTGTGGGTCTTGTTTTGGTACTGGCACCATAGCAACCACAGCAACATAGAAATGAAAAGAACAGAGGTACCATTCTTCTGCTAATAGCAGAATTAGTTTCCCTCTCTTTCCTTTGGATGAGTCCTCATGCTTTTTCCACTCCCGGGATTGCATAATAAGGCACAGTATCAAGTCACTGTATGATAATGTGTGTAATGTACAACCTGGAGAGGTTGTCACACTCCTGATGGGTGAGTTCATCTGCCCCACAAACACGCTCCTCATAGTCCTATTTTAGCTCTTTAAAAAAAAGCCCTCCTCTGCCCTTCATTATTGGTCATCAAAATAAGTGTGACAACATAGACTCTTGCAAACAAACCAGCTTCCAAATAATGGCAGGTGTCTCAGGAGAACGTTCCGCGGGAAGGCCTAATGAAGGCCTCCTCATTAACTTCAAATGATATTTCATATGGGATCTGCACCACCAGCCCACTGCAGGTCATATCAAGAAAAAGATTACAAACATTTTCAGAAAAGGTCCTTTAAACGAAATATGTTTACCATATGCTAGTGTGTCTGTGTTCTATATGGCAATGCTTTTGAATCCCTGGGTGTAGAGAGGTCCATGGACAAC
Source organism: Phalacrocorax aristotelis (assembly GCF_949628215.1). Taxonomy (NCBI): domain Eukaryota; kingdom Metazoa; phylum Chordata; class Aves; order Suliformes; family Phalacrocoracidae; genus Phalacrocorax; species Phalacrocorax aristotelis. The sequence goes on from NC_134281.1 coordinate 55,206,912, forward strand.
CTTTAAGAAAGCCACAAATATGACAACAAAATACAAGGTCATGCATATTTTCCATATGTTAAATTTCTTAAGGAAGCCTACGCCTCTACTGGAAAACTATAGGGAAATTTCAAAGCCCGTGCTTTTTGCAAGTCAGACCTATATTGTATGTCAGAATATACAGCTGGGGTGTTGTGGTGGTTTTTTTTGAGAGAGAGCGAGCATTGCTCAGGATCCTGCAGGAACAGAGAACTTATGGTTTCCTTTTTTTTTTTTTTTCAATAAAACGCAGTATTTCTTTAATGCTAAATTCCTTTGGTTTCCAGTGCCCTAATTTTTGACAATCAGCATGTATACAACTGGTCTAAGAAATGAGGAATGAAGCATGTGGTTTGGCTGCTTTGAAAATCATATAATAAAGCTATTTGAGTTTGTGGGCTCAGCTTGGTGGCCCAACTATAGACAGACAGTGCAGTAAAGGTGGAACACAGTATCGCAAATAAGGAACTGATCTTTATTTCACGGTCCCCATCTTCTCCGGGTGTACGAGCCCAGTGCTTTGTGGGACCAAGTGGCGCTCTTAAACAGACCAACCAATTTGGTTACATTAGTTAAACCAATGTGCTAAAGGCAAAGTGAAACTGAGCAGCTTCATGGTCCTCACCACGTATACCATGGGCACAGTATCTCCCCCAAGCAAGGGAAATCTCAAGGGCCAACAGCAGTTGAAGGAAGTCTAGTGTAATTTAAGTGTAGTATTGTATGAAGCATGACAATAAGATCAGCTGAGTAAAAAACTGGAAGAGCTAAACTCTGGACAAATTTATGAATCCACTGCACAAAGTAATACTTACTTGTGCAAAGTATTCAGCAGAAAAGAAATATGTTTCTTCTAAGAAGATGTAGGTGTGGCTACTACAGTGTACCAAAGAGATTAAAATAAAAAAACCTGTTGATGCTGTGTTCTTGTTATGTTTGAAGTAATAATTAGAGTCTGGCGTCAAGTTTGAATGATAACTATTACTTTCTTCACACAGATTTTCTAAGCTTGAGAGACCAGTTTTCAAAAGCTCTCTAGCAAAGCTATTATGTTACCAGTATTACTCCATCAGGAGAAACTGTTAAAGGATGATCAGAACTACTGAGGGCAAGCCCCGGTTTTCCAGTATCTTCTCAGGACTCCGCTTCAAAAATGAAAGTCAGCTTTTCTGGCAGTAATCTCTCATAATTACAACTGAAAATGATGCAATTGGCAAATTCTCAACTGCCTTGGAAATTGGACCTAACACATTCAAAGGCATAAGCCTTAAAAATATTTCACACATAAACACTTTTTGCCAATATTCTCAGTTAGAACTCATGGGTTTGTTGTTAAAGAAAAAAAAAAACCCATGCTGTTTCTTTCATTGCTGGTAGTTTTGTACCTGTTACTGCTTTGAATTCTCTGTTTGAGTACTCCCAGAAGGCGGTTGTTACTGCAGATGCCCCAGACTCTGCCAGGTGATGGGCCTTCTGTGCAGTTCAGCCATTTCCCCCCATTGCAGGTATTAGACGCCCCAGCTTACTTCACCGTGACTCCAGCGCGTGTTCTTTTCTTCTTCAGGTTTATTAAAAAACAACTCTTGGACTGAAAAAGAAGCACTTTTACCAGAACAGATATTTGGATTCCTTGTACTCCAAACTCCCAGAGCACCATGTCCCAGATGGAAAAGGATTACAATAAATCTTGTATATGGATGAATGAACATACTATATATAAAGAGAAGCTTCCAACTGAAGAGCTCTAGTACTGTAAAATAAAGCATTCAAAAGTGAGGAAATATAGAACTACCTTTGCCTGTGCAACTTTGATTTGGCCTGTGTATGACTATTCTTCACAACTTGACCATCTTCTATTTCATGTACAAAAGCTACAGCTTTCTCAGATGAGTAGCGTTTTTGCTGGGTTTTAATCTTTTTAATTAAGTGTACGGTCTTCTGGTATTATTGCTCACCAGCCAGCTCCTTCCCAGAACCTAATTCTGCCATGGGAGTTTTATACGTTTAGCTCCCTGAAGTATCATTGTTCTCACGTTTGGTCTAGGATATGCAGTAGTGGTACAAATAAGATGTAGGCCTATGGGTGGAGGGACAAAGAGTATTTACTATTAACAGACTCAAACTGTTCATTTCCTTCCTTCTTTGGGTTCCCTCCCGGTATACTATAGCAAGTTCTGCTCCTAAACAATTTTTCTGAGTTTAATATATTATTATTAGTCACAAGATTATCCTGGCTTCATGCTATGCCTTTACCTACTAACAAAGCTTTTCTTAAAACCCGTTGAAATGCTTTTCACCCTAAGTACGTTGTTTGGTTTCTGCCACACAGCCCTCTGCGAGTACTATACAAATGCAATGGCTTTTGCAAATCACAGCGGGTGGAAGCTTGGTTGGAGAATACACTGGAACATCCAGAGTAGCATTGCAGTTATAGGTAGTGACTGTTAAAAATTCTCAGAAATGTAAGAAGTATTTAAAGGCCAGATGGTTCAGGAACCTAACTGGAGATTAACTGGCACCAAAATGTGTGACAACAAAAAGAGTGAAGAGGGTTATCTGCTGCAGCTTGCTTTCTGAAATAAGAAAAAAGGGAAGAATTTATGAATGCAAACATGAAGGGGACATCACTTTCCAAAGAGTTTTGAACGGCAGAGAGTTGTGGAGTGCCTGCCTCTTCCTAAGGCAGGATAATACCTAGAAATACAGCCAGTAGGTGACTGACACCTCACCTGAAACAACAAAATTACCTTATTTAATTTCTACCAAGAGGCATAATGGAATGAAAGATCTTGAGCCCAAAGGAAAGAAAATCATTGTGTCCCCAAAAAGACAGACTGCTTCCTCATGAGATGGTGTTAAGGACAGGCTGCTAGCCATGCACATCTGGAGGGGTGCCCAGAGAAACAACAGCATGGCCAATGGATGCGGTTCATCCTTGTCCTTGTCACGGTCTGTTCCTAGCACTACCGAGCAAAATACAGCTGAACGAACAAGTGAGAACAAAATTTTTAATATCAGCCTCAGCCTGGACAAAAGCCTAGAAAATGATACGTTTAGCTGTAAAAAAATCTAGAATGACATGCCAAAAATCCTCAACAGAGACTGCAAAGAGACTACAATCATCTGAGCAGTATAGTCTAGTTAAGTTTTTAAAAAGTACAACAGACCTTGATCTCGATAAATAACTTGGGTGCAGGATCTAGAGCAGTTTTGTTGGGATCTCCAGCAATGCCATCACTCCATCTCTCAGTGATCCTGGGGTTGGCATCGTATCAACAACATCAACCCTGCAGGTTGTGTAACAGGATAATGATGCAACCCTTAGGGATGAAGGTGGAGGTGCTGGTAAGATGACAAAGTCCCGCCACCCACATACAATAAGAAATAATTGAGATTAGGTGAGGCTGCAGTCGAACATGAAACATTAAAAATACTGTTTATTAACAATCACAGCACCAATTAAACTGAATTTATATAAACTATTTAATTAACAGATTAGAAAGACTGAAGTGACCTGTGTGATCTTCTAGTCTGACTTCCTGTATAATGGAGAGATTTCCCTGAACTAGTTCCTGTCTGAACTAGATTGTATCATTTTAAGGGGGAAACATCACATCTTGATATAAATATCAACAGAAAAGTTACCATAATTCTTGGTAACCCTCTCTATGGTTAATTATGGGTAACTATAAATTAAGATTGCAGGTCTTGGATCTTTGTCTGCTAGAGCTAGGCCGTGTATTTTTAAATGGATATTTACTACATAGAAAGGTATGTAAAGGGGCCCTATTAACTTTCTCTTTGATAAGCTAAATAGGTGGAACTCCTTGAGCCCCACATTAGAAGGAGACTATCCTAATCCTTTAATCATGTCTCATGTCTGTTCTGTGAAATCCCTCTAATTTTTCACCACTCTTTTTGAATTTAGGACACAAATCCCATGTACAACATTCCAATTTGCCTTCCATCAGTGCCAGACAGAGAAGAAGTATAAACCTCTCTGTTCTTTCTCAATATTTACTTGCTTGGGCAATCAAGATTTAGATTCCCTGTTCTAGTCAGCCGGTCAAAGAAGCAGCAATCGTGGTCTACTAGTCTCTGACTCCTTTTCAGTGACCCTGCTTCCCAGGAGAGGACTCCCCATGAGACTTGCTGGGCCCTTGTATTTCTTTCTAGAATACATGTTACGCTTATCTATCTGTAGAAGGCAAAAATGCTTTCACACTAATTTCATAGAAGAACAAGGCACAGAGGGACTTATCAGAGGTTACCATGAAATATTTGTGAAGAAGGAAACTGAGCACAGGACTGGTCTCCTGAATCCCATACTGGTGCTAGTACTGCACATTTACATGTGAAGTTGAATTGCAGAGGCCATGACCAGATGCATTGTCAGCTGATGGATGTGATCCTGGTATCAGACTGAATGCTGTCATTTCTTTTCAGATGCGTTTAAAGCTCCCCTGGTGAAATAAAAGAACAGGGCTTGAATCATTCAGCCTAACCCTCTCCTGCCAAAGGCAACCACATCCTACCTTCTCTTTCATAAATAATCCCACACAAACTTAGGAAATAAAATATTTTCCTGAGCAGGAGGAAAATACGATCAAATTGGAAATACAAAGGAAAAATATTATCTCAGATAATTCTTCCTCGTCATCTTGTTCAGTAACTTTTATTGAAATAGCACTTTTGATTTGATTCTGCCCTCTGTCTCCTACTGTAGGGAATAGAGATAGTCTTCAGCATCAGTCTGTGTTGGGTAGAGCACCAAACTTGCTGAACCATGTAGACCAAGCAAAAGAGTAACTGTAATAAAAAGACTCACTTAAGACCAGATTTCATGATGAGTTTCATTTCTTCATGCAGTCAAACCTGTGCACCAGACAGGATTGGCTCTGACAAGATTCTACTGTAAAATGCTACAAAAGAGGCTGGAATGTAGGCCAGAGCTAGGGATAGTTCTTGGGAAGCTCCCTGGATTTCCTGGAGGGCAAGGTGTGGCTCTGTACGTGGGAGGTAAACGCCAGTGATTTTCTGTTACTAGTAATTAGGTGCAGCTTGAGTTTCATTAATAAGAGCTACATATGCATACTGGAAAAAAGAGTTTATCTGACATTGGGATTATTACATGTTGCCAGCTAAATGTCTTACAATGTTCATTACCTTTGTTATTTTGTGATTAGCACTTATAAATGTCCAAAAGCGTGTTCACATTTTACCAACACGTAAGAAAAGTCTGCCACTGAGAGTTTATAATGTAAAAGAGAAGGAAATCTCCTGGTAAATCTCCAAATTATCCCACCAATTGTCTAATATTTTGGAACTACTTCTTGTGTTAATGTTTGTTTTCATGAGCTTCAGTCATTTTGCTTTTGATGTTGTTTATGATCACTACCAGATATAGAAATATGCTTTCCAGAAAGTTATCCTGAGGTGAACACCCAGTATGAACACCCATATCAGGCTTATAGGATGTGATAAACCAATAATGAAAGGAAAGAGAATCTTTTCAGGGAAAAGGGGCTGGGTAGCCCTAAATAAAAGAGATACTGCAACTCTAATGACTCTTCATCAAAATTTAGCTATACAAACAGTAAAAAACCCTGTAATATAGCTAGAAATGTTGGTTAAATTATTTTTAAAATTAATTCATTGCAGTCCCTAACCAGGTGCTACCTAAATATTATGACAGATACTCTAAAATTCTTATAAGACATTTTAAAGGTGTTTTTTTTCTCCATTTTGATGTTTCATAGCATCACGGGTTTTCAAGCCGGAAGAAAGGACTGTGACTCTCCAGCCTGACCTTTTGCACAGTACAAGTGACAATTAGATCAAGTGAAGTCTACATAATTTCTGGTGGAGCCAGAACACTTCATTCGGAAAAAATCCACTTTCTTGATTTAAAGATTTCAGGTGACAAGGAACACTTCAAAGGCCTATCTATCTTTTTTCCACAGTTTATTTAGTCTAAGGGTTTTGTTTGGTGGTTGTTTTTTTTTTTTAATCAAAAAATGTCTCTTGGATCAGATTCCAAATACTACTTCTTTTAAAAGATTTGTCTGATAAACTGAAGACCCCTATGATTACAATTATTCTCTTTACTTAGGTAATTCCATGTGAGTTAGCCCTTATGTGATTCATTGATAGGCTAAAGAAATTAAGCTTTAAGTCTCTTCTGTAAGAAGGCTAATCTCAAATCAGCCATGTAGTTCTGTTTAACCAGTTTTGTCAGTTTTTCTACCGATATCAGGCCAAGACATACTGCTCCACCACTAAAATCCGTATTGCTAGGGTGTGCTCCCCACGTTTATCCACAAGGATAGCACAGAAATTTTAGCCTGCACTTAACTGTATTAGAACGCACATTGTTCAAGTTAGCTCATCTTACCAAAGATTCTGGTAACACTGTGGAATAAATCCTTATCATGTATCGCTTCACAACTTCTGCTTCTTATGCAAATATCATTTTACAGAGTTGTAAACTAACTAATCTGGGTTACTGGCCATTTATAACTACCTCTGACTTACTAATAATGCCAAGTAGAAAACGGTCCTGACTACTTTTTCCAAATTTAAAATGTAAAGTATCTACTAAGAGCTAAAGAGCGATATAGCCAGACACAGAAACATACTAAAATAGAAGAATATTTAAGCAACATATTTTGCTTAATTGTTGATAATGTGTATTGATACCATGGATCTAAGAGTGATCTGCAAGGGGCACAAGTTTCACTTTACCCTGTCATAAGATAGTTACCTTATTTCTATAGTAGCACCTATGAATTATGTTGCAGTAATTTTGAACGAGGAGAAAATTCTTAGATATCTGTGGGCAACCTGCAAGCAGAAAAAGAAGCAAAATTATTTGCTATACCAAGTTATATTTATTACAGAGAAATTATTCCCCTAGAGCGCAAATACACCTTAATATAAACTAACAGGAAATCAATAAATAAAATGAAAACCCAAAGTAGCATATTCTGAAAAATATCTGCCTAGAAATGAGTCATAGTCTAATGCTTGATAAACTCTTCTTCAGTACGTGAAGGAATGTTTTATTAAGACAGCCCAAGCTATGTGTAATTGCCACCAGCGGAAAGATACCTGCATTACTTCCTGCAAAGAGGACCACACCCGCCAAGGAACACAAGTTTTTCTACATACCCACAAGGTTGATGAAATGTTGCCATTGATTACCTTCCCTTTTACAGGACAATTCATTGGAAAAGGATACTGATCTCCAGAAGCAGCAAAATGAATTCAGCAAAATACCAGGGTGGAAACAGTAGATTCTTCTTCGGTACTTTGCCATGGGTAGCTATTGGATAAACTTCTCAGAAAGTCTAAATGCACCGAATTACAATTTTCTTGTTTATAGGATTTCTATTTGGGGAAGTATTCCCGTTTTCTGCACTAGGCACTTGAAGCTCCAACTCCTTTATCTTTTTCTTTTTCACCGTATATACAATTAATGCATTATCTAGCAGTTTTAATCTACTAACCAGAAGTGCTGACAGACTTGTAGGAAATCAAACACCCAGTATTTGTCAGGCTGATCTGTCCAGATTAAGATAATGGCCAGCTATGCCATCTTGATAGGTCCTGTGGGAAGGAATTATTGTAATGGCGGTTATAACTACATGTTTAAGACTGTGTTGACATCCATAAAGCAGCTGTAAAGTATTTTTTTAAAACTCTAATGAGCTTTAAAACTGGACACTCGCAGCAGACTATGGAATTTCCATAATTTTTAAATAACACATTTGCAAGATTTTTTGCAGGAATACCACATAAAATGCCTTCTTTTTTAAATACTCTCCTTTGCTTCATTTTTCCTTGGATTATTTAAGTTTTGCTCTCTCAGGCTTCCAAATGGTTGACTTCTCTTTCTTTCTCACATGCAGGTACATACATGTTCTGAGATGCTGGACACAGACCATGTCAAGGCATCAGCAATCACTGCTCTTCGCACAGTATAGCAAGAGGGTTACACTAAGCTGAACTGCTGCAACTTCAAGGAGGGCAGGATGGAGGAGCCACCAATGACGGGTCTGTCAAACTCACCTCAGTCCCCAGGACGACTGTGGAACAAATACTCCTGGAAGACACTTCCAAGCACTTGAGGGACACAAAGGTGACTGAGAACAGCTGGTGTGATGTGGCTTTACCAGGGGCAAACTTGTGATGGGAAGACCAGCTCAGCAGAGGAAGAAAAGAAGCACATGCTGCTCACCTTGGCTTTAGGGAGGCCTTCAACACCATCTCCCACAGTACGGTTGCAGTCAAATTGGTGAAATATGGAGTGGAAAATTGTACTTCATGGTGGGCGGATAATTGGCCAGCCTGTGAGTAAAACGGGTGTTGATCAGCAGTGCAGAGTCACCAGAAAGGTGGCTGGTACTAGTGGTGTTCCTCAGGGACCCATATGGGGGCCAAAACTCCTTGTTAATGACCTAGCTGAGGTAACAGTACACTCCCAGCAAGTTCTGGTGTCATACCTATTGGGGGCGGGGTGTCAATACTCCAGAAGACAAAGCTGCTATTCAGAGGGGCCTTCCCTTTTTTTTAATCGTTTGCTTTCTTAAACCTAGGACTTTTTACACAAAAGCTATAAAAAGCATTAAGATCGTAAAGAGACTCTGAAAAGCAAGGGCATTACAGAATGAAACCTAAGAAAATTTCATTTGGTCTCCTTATTGACCTGTAGTATAACAAACTTTAATTTCATTTTAGGAACAGACACTAAGTCTGCATTCCTCATTTGCTGGGTGCTGAAGCTGAGATATCTGGAATCTGATATGTAGAATGATCCTGAGTACGGTGAAGTTAATTGCGAACCTAATTGAACATAGTTGTGGTTTGAACATATGGCGCTAAATATTCTCAAAATATCCAGCTTGGGTTTCTGACAAGGGGCATTCTAAATTCATAGATACATTTGATAAACTTTGTTTTGACAAGCTTGTTTAAGGACATAATACCTCCTTTCCAATAAGCACCTTCATGTTTCTACACAGCTCAGATACTGTAAAGAACAGTAACCCAGAAAAGCATATGAAAATAATTCATGTTTGTGTTGATTTATGGGATGAGGACAGGCATTTGGAGCACATAGTAAGATCTAGTGTTCATCCTGAAATGTTAAGCAATACCCAGCTTTACTGAGCATGATCCCGTTTTATCCATCAGAGAGATTGCCCTAGGTGACTGAAAATACTGAAATTAAAGACTGTAAACAAGATCCACGAAGGAACTCAAGCCTGCAAGTCCCACACAGATGATCTTGAAAACTACCCATGCAGCTCCTGCATAGGCACCTTGTAATTTTACTTTGCTCCCCTACGTAATGCTCCCCTGGAGAAACAGCTCTGGGTATGCCCAAGTCTGGGAACAGTCTGGAAAGAGCTAAGCAGTTTAGCATTTATTTCGTGCTTACGGCTAGCTGGATGAACAAGAGGCTTTTCTACAGCAGAGATCCCAGATGGGTTGGTACAATAACACAGAACAAGCATCACAGGCCTAGGCTCGCTACAAAATACAACGTGGGCTTTCTCTCAAGAAGGGGCGGAATAGTGGCCATCTGCCACAGGATGGCGTATCGTGGTGGGCCCACGTTCAGCTCTTTCCTCAGTTAGGGAGATGTGGGCTTAGACACAGATTCCCCCACCACAACGGTATCTCCCACTGCTCTTGGAATGTTCCACCCTGGTGAGACCACATCACCCTTTCTTCACTGTACAGAAAGCCCCACAGAGCATTAGGCCTGGAGCATAAAAGGAACCAGACTCCGTAGCCCACTGATGACGGCACGCACCTAGAGACTGAACCTGGCTACAACCATTCTTTGTGGCTTGTTTCTGCTTAGCTGTGTGACTTTTTAAAGTAAACTAGGTGGAGAATATCGAGACCTGGCCAGGAATCCAACATCCTTCCTTTCAGGAAGAGGGTGCCCCAGCCACTAGTTATTTGGTCCCGCATTTTCTGCATCTTATTCTGCATGCAACGATAGCTTCAGCTGGAAGAATGAAGAAAGTTCTCACCTCTGAAAAACCTGCAGGCTTGTGGTTTGATTGTTCTGTTGAAAGGAAGGATGTTATTCTCAGTTTCCAGAGGCTGGAAAGTCCTATCTTCTGTATCAAGTGTGATACTTTAATTTTTGAACTACCAGTTAAGGAAAGCAACTATCACCAACTTTGCTACCATCAGTGCTGTTAGGCAGTCCCCAAGAATGCCTACCAGAGAGAGGCTGCGAGCAAGAGCACAAAGAACGTCTGTTTTGCGGGGCCTGGTAAGGTTCAGACGTGATCAAAGCTGTGCTAACCGCTCTGAGGTGCTTACAGGCGTAACAAAAAAGCAGACCTTTGGGGTACAACTTCATCATCTACACAGCACCATGAAGGGATGGGAGAACTAGCTCTGAGTGCAAGAATAAGAAGAGTACACTTGCCCTGGTTCAGTAGCCTGCTCCCACCAGCCAGCCCTCCTGGGCAGCTGAACAAAGGATGCCTGCTGCAATGGTGTGCCACCACGCTGCAAGGCCCCAGCTTGTATTGCCGCTCCTTGTTGCCTTGTGCTGTTCAAACGTGTGAGCCTCTGTGACTTAGCTTGACTGCCCACACGTGGCACTAACTTCTGCAGCATAGCTATATTCCTTACCACCAAGAGAAAGTTCAGAGGGCCTTGGGATCCTGCAGAAGGTTTTGAGAGCCATGAATGTGCACTTCAACAGAGCTCGCCCTTGAAGGACCCTTGAGCCACCTCACTTCTTTCTTGTGTCTTGTTGTGGCCTCGTGTCCCTCATATCTCCCTGCTCCTCACCACTTTTAGATCCATGACAATACTGTTTCCAACTGTGTAACTTGGGGGATTTTGTCCTAGAGGAAAACCAGTCACTTCTCCCTTGTCCTCTACTCTACTATCACACCGAGAATCCTTAGAAATTAGAGGTTACAGAAACTGTGCTCATGAATCTTGTGATCTTCGAATTACTGCTGCCAATTGGTGGTTATCTGTTTTAACAACCACAAAGAGTTCTGGCTCACTGATTCCAAGAGGAATTGCTTTGCCATATGAACAAGGCAATGTAACTACAGTCAAAATTAATCCAGTTTGAAAACACATACAACAGCCTTTTGTTTTATTTTTCAGGTGAAAAGTGGTACTCTGTAGGCAGAAAGAGGCCTGTAGGCCATCTCTCCCAATACCGACAACGGTTTGTTTGGTTTGGAGCACTGCATTTTCTGGGGCATTTTGTTCAGTATAATGAAGCTTGAAGACAAGTAGTACATCCTGTCTACCTTCCGGTAATGAAATTAAGAAAAACAAAAAGGGAAAACAGCAAAATGTTGGTTATTACTTTTTTTTTTTAAAAAGTGTTCATTTTCTAACAAATTCTTGAGTCAGAGGTACCTTACCCTCTTTTCTCATCTCCTTCCATAAATATTTTCTAACTTAATTACTTTCTCCAGCTGAATTTTTGGTCCTTTTAACTTAATCTCAAGATATTTTTCAATTTTTTTGAAATGACAGAACAGCAAAAAACCCCGGTGCTCTATTGATACAGCTCAAAATGACACTTCTGCTACTGCAGCTGTGTCAGTGGTAATTTACAGAAAGGTTTCCTCCAAAATTCCTTAGTGCTGACATAAATAAATGTCTTCATTCATTGCTCTCCACTGGAGAACTTACTTGTTGGTTTACACAAACCAAAGATACTGGTGCTTTCTGTCTGGTTTTGTTTTGGGTTTGTTTTGTTTTGTTTTGTTTTTTTAATCAAACAGCTTCTTGCAAAAGATGTTTTCCTGGCAATGCTACATTAGTTGTTAAAAAAAAGAACATCCTGGATAATGTTATTTACACAGAACAGAGTTCATAGCTAAAATAACCAAAAGGCCCTGGGACCTTCTTTGTGAAGAAATTATACTAATACTATGCATGCATTTATGAGTTGGGCCTTCTGTTGAAATTATACTTGTACCTTGTTAGTGATCTTATTTTTACCAAGTCCACAATGTGTTTCTGGTGTCTTTTTATTGCCCCTCCCCTGCCCTAGGAAGTTCTGTTATTATTTTGCATCATTATTTTGTTGCTGTGAGTCCTCAGCAGAAAAGCCCTTGACTAACATTAGGAGGTTGCCTTCCCTTTGGCTGGGAGGGAGGATAATGTGTTTTTTTCCCCACGTAAGCACTCTGAGCTTCACATAATTACACTGCACATCAGTTTGCAACGATTCCAACAGAAACGCCATTGCAAATGGAAACTGCAAGTAACTCAGAATTCCCCACTAGCTCTGCTGACAGCGGTGGTGGAAACCTCTGCTAGTGACTTTTAGAGATACCCTTGCAACCGCTGGTATTTGAGTCAGCTAGTGAGATAAAGTTACAGAAAGTCCTTGGTTAACATATTCTCAACTAAATCCCCCAAACCTTAATTACCATGGAAAGTACTTATCCTTAAGGCACTAAGGAGAGCTGAGATATTTTCTCTTGACAAAAATGGGAGCGAGGCCAGAAAAGTATGGGATTGTACATAATGAGGCCTTTGATCTTTCATTTACATCTGTGTTAAGCAGAAATAACCTCAGTGAAGCAGGTTGAGTTACCCAGTTAAATTTGTCTATAGGACAGAAGGAGGTTTGAGACATTGTCTAGTTCAGATTATTTCTAGATCTTTTTCCATTATCTTTATGTTAACAGATTTTTCACTTTTCTAGTACGAGAAACTTGGTAATGCAAAATAGTATTTGTATATAAGATTAGTAAACATATTGCAAGCTTTGAGACAATCCTTGGGACACATGGAACTAATCAGTCCCACTAAGGCTCAGAATTTTGCAGTCTGAGCTTAAAAATGCCTCTAATTTAGCCCAGGCCCCCCAGGCTCCCCGAGTACTTGATTTCTGTGAAGCAGAGTGTAGTCCTCACTGCACAACAAAACTTGCACACTTCTAAGCTGGAAAATCAGCTCAGGAACAGAAAAACTCATTTCTAGCTTTACATCAATTAAATCTCTTGAATTAGTTGTGGGGTTTCTGATTTCCTTTTTAAGTTTTAACAGGCTCTAGTGGAAGAAAAATAATCTTCAGGAACATTACCGTCAAAAAACCTGATGGTTCTTTTTAAGCAGGTGCTCCCCACACCTTAACTCACTGTGAGAAATGTCTGAGCATGAAACGTGCGCACAAAGGAAAACATGACTGGGTCAGGATGTTCATAGAATCACAGAATCATAGAATGGTTTGGGTTGGAAGGGACCTTTAGAGCCCATCTAGTCCAACCCCCTGCAGTGAGGAGGGACATCTTCAACTACACCAGGTTGATCAAAGCCCCGTCCAACCTGGCCTTGGATATCTCTAGGGATGGGGCACTGACCACCTCTCTGGGCAACCCGTTCCAGCACTTCACCACCCTCATTGTAAAAAATTTTTTCCTTATATCCAGTCTAAATCTACCCTCCTTTGGTTTAAAACCATCACCCCTTGTCCTGTCACAGCAGGCCTTGCTAAAGAGGTTGCCCCCATCCTTCCTATAAAAGTCTCCCCGCAGCTGAACAACCCCAGCTCTCTCAGCCTGTCCTCATGGAAGTGCTCCAGCCCTCGGATCATTTTTGTGGCCCTACTTATGTTACTGTCACTTATGTAAATCCATCTGTGTGTTGTGTTTGTTCAAAGTGTCCCATGCTGATATTGTTAACCCTGATCGTGACACCACAGGAGCGATTTGTATTAAATATGCTCATCTTATCTCAAGGTTAAGCCAAGCAATTGGCTTAGCCATTTTGCAGGTATCAGTAGGGAAACAACAGGCTCTGCCAGCAGCTCAGCCAGGGACACCGCCTGCGTGCTGTCATGGCCCAGGGGTGATATCCTGAAGAAAAAGAGAATTTTCTTCTAAGTAATAACAATGAACCATGTGAGCCTGGCAAAACAGAATTCAGAGGCCAGAGAAGGGAGCTGAGAGATAAGGAAGAGTTTGTTTTACGACTATATCCTTGAAGGACTGAGACTGATCAAAGCAAACATCCCGCCTCAGAAGATGCTGAGAACTGGGTGATAAAGCGTATAGCCAAGGAGAACAACTAATCGAGATGTTGACAAGATCTAAAACTAAGCTTCCTTTAGGTGAACTATCCTCATTATAACACCAAAAATCACACCCATAGGCCAGAAAACCCCCCACTCAAATAAGCCCCTCACTCTCTGAGCATGAGTGGTGAATTTAAAGGGAGTTGTACCTTTAAGGTGAAGTGAGAAAGAAATTAACCAGTTAATAGCTGGGGGATGTGAATATTAGCTGTGACTGACACACTGAACTGTATAAATAGCTTGTAGTTTCTTGGTGCGGTGTGCTAGCTTTGAGGAGTTACCACCTAGCGCCCATCTTTGCGCAAAAAATGAAATGTATAAAATACCTCCCCTCTGCGTGTAGTTTGGCGTTTTGAACACCGGGCGAACGAGCCCGCTTTTCAGGATAACATGGGGGGGGAGCCCACGCCCCTCTGTCATCCAGTCCCGGGGCCAGAGCCCGGCTCCGCGCCCGGCCGCCGGAGGGGGACGGGGCTGGACCCTGCTGGGACTCGCTGCATCACGGGGAGTGCACGGCCGGCAGGGCCCAGCCCGCTCCCCCGGGAGCACCGAGCGCGGCGGCGCCGGGCTGACAAGGCGGGCCCCCCCCCGCAGGGCCGGCTCCTCCTCACGGAGCCTGCATTTGGGGCAGCGCGAGGCCGCTCCCCTCGCCCCCCGCCGCCAGTGCTGCCGAAGGGCGCATGCGCGGGCCGAGCCGGCGGGCGGGGGCAGAGGTGAGAGGTGAGGGGTCAGCTCCCGCCCGGCGGCAGCGGCAGCATGGCGGGGGATGGCGGCGGCGCGGCGGGCTCGGCGGCGGGGGGTGGCGGGGCGCCGGCCCCGCAGCAGGTGCTCTTCCCGCCGACTTTCAGCGTGTCCGAGATCAAGAACAAGCAGCGGCGGCACTTCATGTTCCTTCGCTGGAAGCAGCAGCAGAGGAAGGTGCGGGAGGGCCCGGCGCGGCGGCCGGTACCGGGGGCGGGGAGGCCCGGCGGGTCTGGGGCGGGGGCTTGCCGGGTCTGGCTAACGGGTCGCTCTCCCTGTCCCGCCAGGAGAAATTAGCCGCCAAGAAGAAGCGGAAGAAGGAGCGAGAAGCCCTCGGAGACAAAGTAAGGGCTCGGGCCTGGTGGCGAGGCCGCCCCCGCTGCCGGGGGGAACCGGTTCCTTCATGAGATCGATCGCTCTCCTCGCTGGGAGCTCCTCGGCGGGGCCCGGCGATGGGGCTTCCTCGGTTCTGTGAGTGAAACGGTTTCTCCACAGGTCTCAGCGAGGCGGAGCAGCAATCACGGTGTGCGCTGGCCCTGGTGGCCTTCAGAGACACCGTGGTGTGTAGTGGGGGTGTCAGACAGCTGAGCTTGGAAACGCTGTTGGCACTCTGTTAAATCACAGAATCATTAAGGTTGGAAAAGACCTCTAGGATCATCAAGTCCAACCGTCAACCCGACACCCCCAGGCCTCCTAAACCATGCGCTGAAGTGCCACATCTACATGTCTTTTGAACACCTCCAGGGATGGTGACTCCACCACCTCTCTGGGCAGCCTGTTCTAATGCCTGACCACTCTGGCAGTAAAGACATTTCTCCTAATATCCAATCTAAACCTCCCCTGACGCAGCTTGAAGCCATTTCCTCTTGTCCTATTGCTTGTTACTTGGAAGAAGAGACCAACCCCCACCTCACTATAACCTCCTTTCAGGTAGTTGTAGAGAGTGATGAGGTCACCCCTCAGCCTCCTCCAGGCTAAACACCCCCAGTTGTTCATGATGCTGTAGTCAGGAGGGTGACTTCTAAGCCAATAATGGCATAAAAGCAGGCCCTTCCTGAGAAGTCTTCTCAGTCAGATGTAACTGCTGTGGCATTATTAGGAATTACACCCTAATAAGTAAATTTTGTGTAAATTTAGACACTCAGATCTGACTGAACTCTGCCCAGACCAGTTGTCTGCTTGTTTCCAAGCCTAGCCACAAACAAGCGTTTTGCTTCTTTTCCTGAACTACTTCAAAAGCATACAGACAGTTGAAGACAGTCAGTTGTGAGTTCCTGTGTTATCATAACCTCACAAGAGTAGTGTAAGTAAATGGGAAACATTATAGACTATTGGTCATTAAATTGTAGACGTCATGGCTAAAATGTTGAAAGTAGGGCTTTTTATTCCATGGAAGAAAAGAACAGTGGATAGAAAGTTCCCCTTTTTGTTTTGGAACCCTGTTTCTTAATCAGACTGAAATTAAGCAGTGTTGCTGTTCTAGCAATGCTTTTCCACTATGTGATGCTCGCTGGTGTCCCATTACCCATGCATACTTTTAATCAAGGCGATGTTGTAGCTTCTTTTTTCAAAGCTGGCATAAAATAAATAATAATTTTGTGTAGAAATATGTACAGTATCATGCTAGTACAAATGTATTTTTCACAATATATTAAAATTACATAAATGTGTCATGTTAATAAACTCATTTATTTTAGGCACCTCCAAAAGCTGTACCAAAGACTATTGAAAATCAGAGAGTGTATGACGAAACAACTGTAGATCCCAATGATGAAGAGGTAACTGCTTAACTTCTGCATATGCTGTTAACCATTTTTTTTCCCCAAGAAGGGACATCAAATGGATTGATGAAATTTAAATTCACCACTTGCCTGTTAAGGTGTTGATGAATTACCTTTTGCATGTGATGGGCTCACTAAGAGATGATGTCGTTCTTTCATTATCTGCCTTAGATAATTGCCTTTCACATTACTTCTATTGACAGTAAAACCTGCCAATGTTCATCACGCTAGATTCTTACAAATGATAAAACCACATGCCTTGTGGTGCTTAATTATAGGATAGATCTTGTGGATTGAAATTTTTCCCACTAAATTAATCAGAACTTAGATCAGATTGAACAATTGTTCTTCAAGTATTTCAAATATGGTGGATTAACAAGACTTCTGTTCTTCCAGGTTGCTTTCGATGAAGCAACTGATGAATTTGCACCGTACTTCAACAGACAGACAGTTCCCAAGATTCTTATTACAACATCTGACAGACCCCGTGGGGTACGTATGTTTTACTTGGAGAGTTCGGAGCCATCAACTGGTGATAAAATACCAAGGTTTTTGTATTGTGATTGGTAAATGAAAGGTGAAAATAATAGCTTTCACGTGGATTTTTTTCTGCTGTTTCATTTAGTGACTATCAATAACCTTGTATATGTATTTAATCTGTTAGTTTCTCTAGCACTGTTTGTTTCCTTCATTAAAAAAACCAACCTCATGCCTATGCTCTGGTATGCAAATGATCTGCATTACCTAATTGGGGAGATCACTGACATTTGTGAAGACCATAAAAGCAGCTGTTTTAAGAACAGGAAAAAGTACACCTCAAACAGTTTATCTGGAAACTCAGACATTAGTACCTGAAGTTATAGTTATATTGTATTTTGAAATCGTATGAACTTTTTGTAAACCAGTGTCCATAATAAATAAGGAGCTCGAGGTTATGCTTTTGGAATTTTCCTGCTTTCCTATGATTAAGGGAGGAAAAAAAAATCCTTTAAAAAAAAAAAAAAAGCAGTCCCTGGTGTGCTGCAGTCATTACTGCAAATAAAATATTTTTCCACTGACTGAACGAAGTAATTTAATAGCTTGTCTTCAAATGTTTATAGAGATACTGG
This sequence comes from Phalacrocorax aristotelis, assembly GCF_949628215.1. NCBI lineage: Eukaryota > Metazoa > Chordata > Aves > Suliformes > Phalacrocoracidae > Phalacrocorax > Phalacrocorax aristotelis. Next base: position 55,224,650 of record NC_134281.1, read on the forward strand.
AAGTAATGTATCATCAGGGAAGGCAGTTGGAACAAGCAATCCTCTGTCCCCTAATACTTGAATTTGGCACCGGATTTACCACATTGCAATTTAACCCACCTGTTTTGCAGAGAACAGTGAGATTCTGTGAACAACTGTCTAGTGTTATACCTAACTCGCATGTCTACTACCGAAGAGGACTGGCTTTGAAAAGAATTATTCCACAGTGTATTGCAAGGGACTTCACAGATTTGATCGTCATCAATGAAGATCGCAAAATACCAAGTATCCTTTTGTGTTTTTACTAAAATAGATGTACTAGCTCTGAGCCTATTAGGGAAAGAAAATAATTCTGTAGTGTGCATCAAAGATCTACCTTCATTCTGGATTTTTTTCTCTTCAGCTATGCAGCTGACAGTGTAACTAGAGTTAAAAATCACTGTGCCAACTTGACTATCCGATGGCTAATGGAACTTGGAATTACTAAAGAAAGTGTGTTCGCTTTTTTTTAGTTTGTAATGCATGGATAAACATTGTTATTATTTCAATAATTTATCAGTTTGATTAATTAACAAGTTTTTCTAACCAGGAAGTTCCATTTAGTTTTTCTGACTAGATAAAACATAACTAAGTGAGAAAGCGATAGAAGATAACTCGGGTTAGTTATTGAAACAAAATTAAATGGACATACTTCAGAACACTAGTTAACTAGTTCATGAATGTATGTTCAAAAATACAATGAAACTTTGTAAATCAGGCATAGGTTATGGATGTAATATTCTAATGTGATGCTGCACTTCACAGAAAATGTTCCTCTGTAAACTACATGTTGAATTTTACCAGCCATTTTTTTTAACTCTGTGAACAGATGGTCTTGTTTTAAGTCATCTGCCTGAAGGTCCAACAGCTCATTTTAGAATGAGTAGTGTCCGTTTGCGTAAAGAAATAAAGGTGAGACTCCAAGAAAAAAAAAAAAAGGAAGTCTGTTGTTTAATCATAAATACGTTCAGCCTGCTTGAACTGTCGTAACTGGTTGCACTTTTGTACGATTCAGCTGATCTTGTGACGGTGTATTTTTCGTAAGCTAACAGGAGGCCGAGGACTAGTATATTCTACTTCCATAAGCAGCATATTTCCATTTTCATAGTTATTCGCTGCCTTTCTTTAACCGTCTGCCAAGTGTTTTTATAGTTGTGCCAAGAAATAGCCGCTGATAACCTACATCAACAGGGAATACCCAATGTATCGTATACGCAGAATAGGGTATATAACAATCAGCAGTATAAAAGATTTCAATGGGCGTAGCTCCTAGTCTTGAATAAACCCTAGGTTTTCTTATTCTTAAAGCCCTGTCACCTCTCCTGTAGTACGTATTGCTTACTTAGCCCTAAATGATTGGCAGTAATTTTTTTTCTCTTCTGAAATCAGTAATTTTTGAACTTCATCTGTTCTTATTAAAGAAGAATCCTGTATACTCTTAGTTGGCATTAGGACTCCTGTGATAGGCAGACTGTATTATTTGCCATAACAGGTACTGCCAGGAGTGGAAACTGGTGCAGGAGAGAGGAAATGTGAAGTGATTTATTTGTGGTTTTTCACTCGATGTATATTGTTGAACAGAAGATACCTATGCTGCCAGCTGCTCCTTTACTTGTATACAAAATTAGGTTGTGTTTGGAAAAATAATCCATGCACGTTGTCAGCCCTGTCACAAGATGCTGGCCCTGGTTGTCTTCTCCCTATTTTATTTCCAAGTATTCTTTGATAATCTATTATAACCCTTTTGCATTCTGATCCATTACTTTCATTTCAGCGAAGAGGGAAAGAGCCCACAGAACACGTTCCTGAAGTAATCCTGAATAATTTTACAACCCGACTCGGCCATTCTGTTGGTCGCATGTTTGCTGCTCTCTTCCCCCATGATCCTCAGTTCATTGGAAGACAAGTAGCTACATTTCACAACCAGCGAGACTACATCTTTTTCAGATTCCACAGGTGACATTTTCCACAAACTTCACAAATGAGAGAGTTCCCGTAACTTCCTTCCTAATTTTTTTTTTCCTTCCCCAAGATATATCTTCAAGAGTGAAAAGAAAGTGGGAATTCAAGAACTTGGGCCACGTTTTACATTAAAGCTGAGGTCTCTTCAAAAAGGAACCTTTGATTCCAAATTCGGGGAATACGAATGGATTCATAAGGTATGTCTAAGTAATGATGATAGTCCTGCTTGGGAAGGGAGACTAAATCTGCCATGAAATACACCCACAAATCTTAGCCTAAAAAAGCAGTATAAACGCAGCTCTGAATACGGAAGTGTTTAACTGAAATATTTAGAGGTGTATTTTGAGACATATGCAAAGTAGAAGCATTCTCCTATATTGCAAATCAAAAATGAAAATAGCAAGGATGATGAATATCAATATACCATGACTACTTATTTGCAGAATGTAATTTCTTTAACATATACAGATATAAGCAAATGTGAAAAAAACCTACCCTGGTATAAGCTATTATTGGAAGCCTAGTAAACTAGATTAGAGCTATTTTTGTGCAAGATGAGTGCAAGAATCATAACGTAAAAATTAAGCTACTTATATAAATGTCACTTCTTAATAGTGAATGGAACGTAACACTGACCTCTGCACATCTTCAACTGAAATGGCAGTATTACTCTAGGCAATGATAAATGACTTTTCCAGCCATTTTTACCATGGAATTGCAGTTGATTGACAAAACTTAGAAGTTGGTATCCAAGCTATACCAGAAGGAAAATTCTAATCCTCCTGGTGTAGTCCATTAAATAGATAATCTGGTTTGTTTTAAGGATGCTTTGTCTACTGTCAGTAGACAGAGAACCACTACACATTCATTAGTTCTAAATCACTAATCTCCAGTTCTTCTCCCTTTTTCATCTTGAAAAGCTGAGTAAAAAGATTCAGCTATGCTGTGACTGTGGCACAGTTCACTGCCTACCCTACTGCGAACTGGAGTGGTCATCCTTGTTTGTATCCTCTTGCATGAATTTGCTGGTTAATAACTTTTCTTTTAAATTTCAGCGCCGAGAAATGGACACAAGCAGAAGAAAATTTCACTTATAAGAGACAGCTATCTGCCAGTGCTGGTGACCAGACACACAACAACTGCTTTGAACTGTGGATTATCTGAGACTCCTAACTAATGAGAATCATACTATCTGTCTGCAGAAAGACAAACTGCAAACATTAAAACTTTATATGGGAGCAGATCAAGTAGGACACATCTTTCTTCCTATGTTTGCAGCTAAATCCAACATGATAAGGACAGCAGCTCTTTTTCCAGTTTAGCAGGAAAAATGGCAATGTCAGAGCAGCCTGTAATTTAGCTGTTACTGAAGATTTGCCATGACTGCTGCTGTGCTGTAGAGACAAATTACACTTTGCAACAAGACAGTAAATATTTTGGTTAAAGATATTATAAAAATAAAGTGTTTCTAGTTATACAACATTTTTTCTGTTAAGCAGCTAAACCCAGGTGTCTTCCATTAATCAGGTAAGAGAAATATTTTAAACCTCTCTCTAACTTACAGTATGCTGTTCCCTGACAGTAAGGTAATAGTTTTCCAAAAATGGTCTCCTATCTAAAGAACACTGAGAAGGCTGTATGCAATCCAGGAAGTCTGCGGTATTTTATTTCATTAACATCTTGCATAAAATAGCCATGTTGCTGAAGTTACAAAAATAATATGCTTGACTCCTACAGGCATCTCTTCTGTAAATGTCATTTTTAGAAAAGGTATATACCCAGAGCAGTTGATATTCTTGTATGTAAAAAGAAATAAACACTGATGGGGAAGAATTCTTAAGGCCAGCTTACAGGAAGGACATAAAACTATCTCATCTGAAAATGCTGCTCAGTGGAACACATGAGGTCTCTGAGCAGGGTTTTTCCCACTACAGTCTTAAAAATGCTTCTTCAGCCTCATACCTATACTCGAGTTGGTATTACCTTCAGAATAAACTACTGTTTGCTGCCTTAAGTTTGCACATTCACTGGCAGCTAAAAAGCTACGTTTTCTTTGAATTATTTTCTTTTCATATGCAGCTGTAAGTGCTTTTTCATATTTACCTGAAGAGTAAGGTGGCTCATAGAGTAAGTCATCTACTAAGGTAGAATTACTCTTTAAGGTAAAGAATAATTAAGTTACTCCTTGTCTTTACTTAATGTCTATGTTATGGGATGGTTCTGTAGTTGAATTATAAACTAACAGCCAGAAATTTTTCTCCATTCTATTTCTATTACGCTTCTAAGTGTAGTACTGATGAAGCCTCATTGTTCTGTAGGACTATCAACCCCAGGCAAACTTGCAGCAGCACAGAATATTTAAAGACAGACTCCCGTATGCACTCTGCAGCTGCTGCAGAGTGATGCAGTAACTGGTGAGGTGTCAACATACATAGAAGTTAATAACTTGTTACAGTAATTTCAAGACCAGACTAAGTCAAGACACATTTATTTTTTGCTTGGCATATAAAACTGATTCCCTTATGAAACAGAAGTATTGTGACTAGCATACAGTTCATTTGGAGAGGTAGATGGTAAAAGGTTTGAAAACAGTAGCATTTTTACAGTTAGATTTGGCACGTTAAAGCTAAGCTTTTGTACAGACTTCAAACCAGGCCACTCCTTGAGGCACTCTGCCCATACACACAGCAGCAGCTAGGGAAAGATGCTAAAAGATCTGAAAAACAAAACCAAAATGTAGTTAGAAAGTTAAACAAGTATCAATGCTAAATGAAGCAACTCTAAGAACATGTACCTTTAGAGTATGCCATGGGCAGTTATTAAGAAGGGAAAAAGTCCTCAGCTGTTCTATAAAACTATTAGTTTATTTTATAAACTTTTAAAACCATTAAACTATTGCCAAGGGTACAAGAAGATAATCAAAGCTGTTGGAAAAGAACTGAAGCTTAGCACCTCCTGGAAGCCAAACTGCTAAGGGGAAGGACAGGAAAAGTTGTTCCCAGTCACTTGGTGCCTACAGAAATATGGGGCACCTACTTTACCTTTGAAAAGCAGGGGGAGTCTGTGTAACTAACAAATTACACTTCCTCTTACCTCCACAGAGGTGTTGCTGACTGTGCAAACACAAACTCTGTTGGCTCATCATGAAAACACCAGGATTACAACTACAAATTACCCATTTTGAGGAAGTGCTTGCAAGAGAGCAAAGGAAATTTTCCATATAGGTAGTGTCACTCAAACTACTGTTCTAGTGACTTCTGGCTGTAACATCAGCAGAAACAAGTGCTCTGTTCCAGATTTAGAAAGGGGAAAGATAAGGGCTGTAACCGAGAAAGAAAGTATTATGCCTTTTATGCCCCCTGTGTGCGAGACAGAGGAAACGTTATTTCCTGACATCCACACCCAGGAACTACTAGACCATGGCAAAGTTCAGTGGGGAACTGTACAGTTTATTTGGCTTTTTATAGGTTATCAGTCTGTAATGCTCACAGATGATCTGATTTCTTCCTTGAATTACTGCTTGAAGTTGAAGCTACAGTAATGTGAACACAAGTCAGTGTCCAAGAATAATATCTTTAAGAATAGTTGATAAAATTCACAATAGAAATAACTTTAAAAGCTACAAGAACTCTAAAGTACATTTCAGTTACGCGGCTGTAATTCACTGCTCAAAACAACGGGGGAAGCGTTTTTGTTTGTTAGGGCTTAATGCTTAATTATTTAAACTGTTACTACTCTGGTCTTTACTAGCATGAACCACCTTGTTTATACACAAACTTTTCGGAAGCTTTCTACAGTCTTCTTGAGGAGAGAACAATTTTAAAGAACTATTTTAACAACTCGGTCTGACTGTGGTCACCTTTCTATAAAGCTGCTTAAGTAACGCAATTTAAATCTAGCAAACTACAGTTCCTTGGTTGATGTAAGTCAGCTACACAACCAGAATTCTTCAAGGTTAAGACTCACTATGAGATTTCTAAGGATTGTGAACTATGGTTAACTGTGTATCAGGTGCTTTGAAATAATGTATACGCTCTCATCCCCAACAGATCCAAGTCAAGGGGCAGCAGGGAAGAGGAGCACAGTAAAATTATCGTACACTTACTGTGGGCAAAGTACCAAAGTACTGTGACCCTGAGTCTTGTTGAGACTACTGTGGGCCTAAAACTCACCTTTCTAAACAGGTTAGTCTAAAATCTAATCACCAGATTTTTCAAGGAATGCCAGAGTAAGTCTTCACAGTGATGGCAGAAGTGCTAATGAACCTATAAAAGTTTTGGAATGAAAATCCAAAGGAGTATTTAACTGTTTCTAGTTACTGAAACTGCTACCCATGTAGTAGCTTATTTGAGTGGAGTACGGGCCTTGATACCTTGGACTATGTACTTTTCTCTGTTGGTTTAGAGGGCGTGTCCCATAGGGCATAGTGCTCTTCTTGGACAACACTGCCAACCTATTTTTGGAAGTGCTCTGTAGAAGTTTAAGAACCTAAAGTTTGCTTTATCTGCCACAGTCAGGACTCACCACGTATGCTGTTAGGCAAGTAATCCTATGTGAGAAAGGGGAAATAACACCCTTACACAGAAGGAAGATGCAGCAGAATTGATGTATAGCCAGCGTAGTCCAAATAGCTCAGGAGTAGGTGGCCCCACCCCTCCTTTGCTCCAGCAACAGAAACTGGCAGCAGCTCTGTAACAGCTAAACGCTACTCCTAATAGGAACGGCCTGTGTCCAGTACGGAGCTAGGACCAGAACTGGGGAAGAGGGGCCCAAAAGGGGGATCTAGACCAACACCAGCTGCAGAAGGCAGATGTCTCTTCTGAATACTCTTAACACATACAGTCTCACTTAAAGCCAGCTATTTTTAATGACAGAACAGTGTATGAATCGTAATTCAAGAACTTACCACTGAAAGATACCGAAGTAGTTCACATAATTACAAAAATGAACAAACTTTCTGGGGTCTGAATGGATTTGTACTTGATGATACTCCTGTCAGTAGGGGGTCATGTTGTGCGTTCTGCAGGCAGAATTGCTTCAAGTCTGCTGCAGCCTGAGAAACCTAGTCACAATAAAAGCTGGCATTAGAATTCACTGAGCACTTTTCACTGAGGAGGTAACTACATCAAAAAGTACAAATAATACTGCTAAATTGGTTTTATACAACAGTTTCATTGTAAATTTTTGGTTTCTTAAAGGCAAGAAGTTAGGCTTGAATTAACTACTAAGAATTAATTTGGAAATTTTTCATATTAAACTTCTAAGCCTGAAGGGTAAAAGATGAGCAACAAGTTTTGTCAGGTATATGAAGATCCTTGTTTTAGCATAAATCGTTTAAAAATACTGCTTATAGTTTAAGACACTCTACTCAACTGAACTGGTGTGAAGATTTTATCTTCCCTTAGAAAGCCATCCTTATCATGACACAGCGAAGGGGGTTTTTTGGTAGGCTGTACCTACCTAAAAACCGAACAGTGAAAAAACTCTTTGTCTTGCCTTTCCTTACTGTAACTCTGAACTCATAAAAAGGAACGATCCAAGTTTCAGACAGCAGCATCCTCTCCGGTGCCTCCTCTCTGCCGCTCCCCCGGGGTTCCTGCCAGCCGACCGGGCCCACCTCGCCCCGCGAACGCACACGTTCTTGCAGCCACGGCTCCATTTTGGAGCGCCGGGGCCAGGCCAGCCGAGGCCACCTGTGGCACAGCCCGGCCCCAGCCGCCCTCCTCACCGCTTCGGTGCAAGACGGCGCTCCCCCGAACAAGGAAATGAGAGCGGGGTGCGTCCGTCCCCCTCCGGCGGAGCGCCTCGGCCGGGGGGCGGCCCCGGGGGTCCCGAGTAAAGGTCCCGTTGCAGCGGGAGGGCAGGGAAGCCCCGAGAGGCAGCGGCAGCGGGAAGGGACGCGGCTGCGCAGCCGCCCCGGGGCGAGGCTGGGCCGGGGAGGCCCGAAGGAGCCCCGGGGCTGAAGCCCGGGAGAGAGGCGCGGCCGCCAGGGAGGACCGGCGGGGCGGGTGGGAGCTGCCGGCCCCGGCCCGGCCGGCTCCGAGGAGCGCCGCGGGGCGCTGCCCTGGGGCGGTGTGTAATGGCGGTGCGTCCGCCCCGTCCCGGCTCCGCTTCTCACCTTCACGCGAGTCACGCTGGCCTCCAGGCGCAGCTGCTGCACCACCTTCTTCATGGCCGCCACGTTGGAGGAGCCCGACATGATGGGAGCGGCGGCGGCGGGGGACACGGCAGGCGGCGGCACACCCAGCACCGACTTCCCGGCGCGTCCCAAACTCTCCGGCCCCGGCGGCGCCTGCGCAACCGGGGCGACCGCCGCTGCCGCGGGGGGCGCTGCGGGGCCGCTGGCGGGTGGCGGCACCGGCACCGGGAGCGGCAGCGAGGGGCGGGCGGCAGCCCCGGGCCCGGCGTTGTCCCTGGTCCTCGGGGTTCGTGGCTGTTCGCCTGCCAGCTCTGCGTGCCCGGGAAGGGGGGGAGCCGCCTGGAAACGCAGAAATAAGATCCCCCGCCCCATTTATCTATAGAGTGGGTTAAAAGAGGAGACAATATTAAGACCGAGGTGGCAAATATTGTGGCAAAAAAACCCCAGTGAGTTTCTAGTTTGGAGCTTATTTTGAGGGGTAATGACTGAAGTTACTAACTTTACTCTTGCCAGTGTGTTTGGGTCTTGGCTACAGTCTAGAGAGGATGGGTGTTTGCTGCAGAAAGTGTCCAGGAATGACTGCGAAGCCTGGAAAAATGGCACAGGGCGACATGTTGTACTGCAAAGTGCAACGTCTTGCATATACACGGGGACTAATGGGAAGAACTTGTGCCGTAATCTGCTGTGCCTTTGGTCGGGAATAACTGGACAAGTGACGGGGTGTTGTAGTCGGGTCAATCGTGAGAGCTCGTTGCGGTGAGGCAAGTAGAGACACAGGCCATTTTAAATAGGTGCTTCCAGCTGACACAAGGAAATATCAATTCCACTGCGTGGAGCCAGGGCAAGACCTGGAGGGTCACCTGGAAGGTCTGGTCACTCTCGCTGAAGAAAAGATGAATTAGAAACAGCAGGGGTGTGAGGGAGAGCTGGAGAGACGATCAGGAGAACAGCGAGGGTGTTCAACAGGCTGAAAATCAGAGGTTTGTAACCTCTGAGGTGCTGGGAGAGCCTTCAAAGTGAGAGCACTGAGGAAAGTCATAACAAGGTTAGGGCAGGACCATGGTTTATAGTTTATGACAGCATTTTTCTGACATGGTCGCCCGGCACAGTCAGGTTTCCTTGCAGTACTGCGTTTGGCCGGCGCAACGTGCCGTGCGCGTGGCTTGACTGCAGTTCACTATAATCGTCCCTTTGTCAGAGATAAACCCGAGATAAACCCAGACCCTGCAAGAATCCCATTTTGTGGGGATTTAGGAAATCCTGCCTTTAGGAAAGCAGTACAGTTGTGTAGAAAATTATATACAACCGAAGTATTTTTATGAAAGGAGAGGAAATGTTAGGAGGAAATACTCCAGGGCAGATCTCGGAGCTGCAGGGCTGGGATTTAGCAATTCCCCCAGTTACTTAGGTGATACTCACTTGTGTAGAAGGTGTGGTTGAGTCTGTTTGTCTGCAGTTAGCTGGAAGCTTTCTGCCTCAACACAGAAACAACTTTTCCATTTTCATAAATGGAAAGAAGAACGTTAAATGCAAATAAAGGATATTAATGGAGTACCTTATCACGTAACAGATGATCATGAAACTTACTCTTAAAGAATGTTTCAGTCAAAAAGAAGATTAGAAAGCCCACCTGGCACTTGCTGTGATCAAGTACAGGGACCAACATGTCGTTCAGTCAGATGAGACCTCAAACATCACAGGTGAGAGTTTTTGTACTTTTCCATAAAGATTTTTTATATTTCACAAATAAAATTTAAAAACTTTAAAATAAGTGACACTGCACCATTTCTAGGAGACCTGAGAGGAAAAAACCCGTGCTTTTAATGTATATATAGAAAGCATTCTCTTCTGGTTTAGTAACTCAGCAATTGCAAAAATATTGAATATAGCTTATTTGCATGGCTTCTAGTTATAGGGAAGTGTATCGTCCTTGTCAATACCACCTGATTTTCACTAAAAATGTCAAGACCTAGACAATAGCAGTCCCACAGCTACTACAGGTTTGAACACAATCTAAGTCAACCTTGCTCAGAGCAGGCTTAGTTATTCTTTTTGCAGACGTGACCAGGAGCATTTCTGTGCTTCCAGGGTAGCTAATATTAACAACTGTCAGAAATATTTTGAATGTTTTTTTCTTGCTGGGCAGGTCAAGTTGTGGGGCTGTTTGAATCAAGCTTTCAGGGATTTGTGCTTTTTATGAGATGAACAAAGGTAGGATTTCAGCTGAAGGATTCTTATAACCATGGCATGCTCCAGCGTTTTGACTGTTTTTGGTGATCTCTGACCATTGCTGTTGCAGTGACATACAGCAGTAGCACAGGCTCTCTTTTGTCTCATTTCCATTGTTGAGCTTGTTCTAATGTGATTTATTTTGATGCTGTCAGCTGGCATTCAATCACAATTGCTCTGCTCATCACTGTTCTCACTATCTAGTCGTCATTGTCAGATAGAGCCTCACTCTTCTAGTCCATGTGCCTAACGTCAAAGAAACTGTTCCTGCCTCCAGAAGAAAGTACACCTAAGCAAAACAAAGCATATGGGAAGAGGGTTATAATATATCTACAGTTACGATCATTTGTTCTTTATTTAGTTGGTGGAGCTCCATGTTTTTTATGTCCCAGAAGAAGTGTGGAACTTCAAGCTGAATACAGTTCCTGTAGCTCTTGCTAGCAAATTCATCTCAGCTGGATTTATAAGGTGGGTGTATTCTTAGGCTTCATGTACGTGGTAGGTAGGTCCTTTACATTGTCCTTCAGTCATTTAGTCCAGCTGTTGCTCTACAGAGCACAATTACATCTCTCAGAAGAGACTTGTTCTCTAATAATTTCTGGAGGGTATGTGAAGCCCATGACTAGCGCTATGTTTATTTGGACTGTATCAGTCTTAGCTCCATTGCAGCCTTTGGGGCAGACCATTGAAATGCACTTCCAGAGCAGTGCTAGTATTTCTGCAGAATAATTTAGGTTGGAAATTCACAGTCTTATATATTCTTTCTGTCTCCTTGAGCCTGATTCAAAATCTTAAATTATTTTTTGGCAATGGACCAGCTTCAAGACAGAGTGGCTTGATGAAGATGGGACAACCCCTCAATTCCCAGGAGCAGGGATATGACGATCTGAGCTCTCTCAGTCCAGAGAAAGAGCGTAAGCCATGTTTCTCAAGGGGAAGCATTACAGCCCTTGAAAACACCAGCATATCTTCTTTCTTCTTCAGTAGTATTTCTGAAAGGTTGGGCTCTACACCATGTGCTATGTGTGCTCTCAGGTAGCTGTTTAGAGGACTTGGTGAAAGAATACCCTGGTTCCCAGTCCTAGGCCCAAACCTGGTGCAGAGAGTTGCAGTTTTAATCTTTCATAACTTTGAAAGTTTGTTTTGTACTCCTAAACTCTTTACACACAAAATCTGTGTGTATCTAGTGTGGTAAGTAGTAGAAAAAGCTAATAACGTGAAGATGAGTATTGAAACGGAGCTTTTACATACACCTTGTCTGCTCCTGTGCAAAACCTGTCAATTTAGCTTAAACTCCAGGGAATATGGGTTTTAACTAATTTAAATTTAGGCTTGTATTGTCCACTTAAGACAATATACTGTGTAGCTGAAAAGATTGACAGCAGTCAGGTATGAGCATGTAGGGCAGAATGTATTCATTCTCGCAGCTTCTTCTGTTGAAAGGCTGCTCAAATCCAGAGGAAGTAAGTACATGTATCCATTTTGTTTGCTGTTCTAGTCTCCAGCAGAGGTGCAAAATACATGGCCAGAGTAGCAACTTCAAATAATTTCATGTGATTGGACATCTGTCACTGCCCACTGTTCTCTAGTGTAAATTTATTTCACTAAGGGTCAATTCGGAGGTATCAAATTAAATTAGGCTTCTCATTGATTTCAGTGGGTTTATATCTGTCTGGGTATTTGTTGCTTGCTAATGAGTCTTAAACAATTGCTAATCAGTTATTCTATGGGTACTATTGCATGCTGCAGTACTTAAGCATTAGCAATAACTAGCACCTCACCAGTGTATTACTGTCTTTAAAACAAACAAAAAAAAAAATTTAAAAACTTCTCTTATTATAATCTGGGAGAGGGGACCGCAGCCTTGCTGGTACTAACGCTGTTTGGACATTGTTGGTAGCACTGTCCAGTCAGCTTGACTATCCTAGTACTGTCTGAGTCAGCTTAACAAAGGATTCCTAGGCCTAAGTACAGGCCGCTTCCATTAAACATGAAATTAGAGGAAAATATTAAGTGTGTAATTGTCTATGGCCCTGAGTTCTTGTTCCCATGAACTTGATTTCTCAGCCTCTGTGATCTTTTATTTATTCCTCATTCCTCACCACAGAAGCCATACTTTTGTTATTTCTAGATGAGATGGCTGCAATGAACTCTAGTTTGCATTACTTTTAAAGGAACACCCTGAAGCAAATGACTCGGATGTGACTAGTCTTCTTCTAGCCAGTGGCAGCAAGTGAGAAATGTATTATTATATGTTCCTAGCAGCTGCACTGGCAAATAAATGTCAGATAAATTTCTGCCCTACATCTCAGGTTCTGTATACCTAGATTATTTTCTTCCACGATACATTGTAGTTGCTTAGATGTTTTTCCTGCTGTTCATAAATGCCTTAGATTTAGATTTCCCTGCTGGTTTGGATGGGCATTATCAGTGAAGGATGTGCAATGTTAGAATTATCTCTGAAAGAGCTTGCATTTATTGGGTTTCAGAAGACCATTCAAGGGTCATATCTCCTCTGAGACATCAGCTTGAAGGAATCATAGTGAATGAGAGATATTTGAATTATGTATCATCTCTGTTCTCACATAAGACCTTGGAAGGGTGTGTATTGAATTATGTATCCATCTATCAGATTTTTTTTATACATTTGAAATAAATGACATTAGGACTAATACCTGCAGCAAGTGTGGGCAAAAATGGCTGGGGAAGAAATAGGAGCTAAATGTACAGGGACCAAGCAGTGTGGCCTAGATGTGTCTACTCTGCAGACTTTGGTCTCCTCTGCTGCGTGCCTGTGCTCCAAGGCAGATTTATCCTCTAAGTCCAGGGTATTTGAAATAATGCAAGGGAAGCATTGTAGCCCACGGAAGTACTGTGTTTATGAGGTGAAACTGAGGATGTTTTTACATACCTAGGGTGTGAAATGAAGGCATATAGGGCTGTTTGAAAGCGCAAGCAAACCCTGACAGGTTAATGTTGAAGATCTGTCCAAACTGAAGGGATGGCATGTTCTTGTCTATACTGTTTACTTAGAACGGCATGTGCTATCCCCAAGCTATGTCTGTGCATTGCTTGAAGAGTGATAGCTGCCTAGGCCAAAATCATGCCAGGTAGTATACTAACACATAATCAGCATGGGTGATTAACAGTTTCAGGTCTGAATTTGTTCCCTGGTTTATTTTATGTGGCAGTATAAGAGCAATTAAAATTGCTTATGTTGTGCTGCAGAGCTTTTGTGTGCCTCTTGCACATTTGGTTTTATTCTGTGGAGATGTTTTTTATTCTGTAGTGGTTTTTATACTCAGCTCATTACTTTAATAGTTGCATGGTTTCTAGTAGTACATTAAATGATGCAATTAATATTTGCATCAGCTTTCTCATCCTCAAATTATGGCGGACATGTTCACACTGCAGTGTTTGCTTTTGATTTAAAATACATTTGCACGTACACATGCACACACCCCACTGTAAATCTGTGTTGGAGAAGACAAAATCAAAGGAATGTTCCTGCTACTTAAAGTGGGCAATGATGAAGTCTCCTCTAGCCCTGAGTGCTTGAAGGGCTACGTTCTACAGTCCTGAACCAGCCCCAGGAAACTTTGTCACTTGTATGGAAATGCTTGACTGTAGTTTCCAGTGTTTTTGTTCTTCATCTGCAGATGAGCAAGAGCATTCCGAAGGAGTCATTTTCAAATTTCAGCAACTTCCATATTCTCCCTTTGTATGGAGTTCCTAAAATATGAATATTGCTAATTGATGTTATGACAGCCCTTGCAATACAATCTACCATAATGTGATACAATATTCTGACTCTACCACACCAAGAGTCTCTGGCCTATATGTAATTAGCTTCAGTTCTAGGACATAGTTCCCATTTTTGGTCATTCTGTCCATGTAATCCAGCATGTATATAGCAGTATCTTCCCCCTCTTACTAACTAGCCATCATCATTTGATCTTGCAGATGTATTAATGCATAACAACATTCTAGGGTGTCTCCTTTCATCACATTACGAGTGCTACGGGAGAAGCTTGGAGACTACCTGGGTGGAGTTGCAGTTGCAGATAAATTCAAATTTTTAAAATGCATTGGGAAAAAACTAGCAGTGGTAAGTTAATATTTTTTTTCTTTAGTGCTCTTCTGCTTTATAGTGAAAACCACAGATTTTGTTCTTGCAGATTAAATAACATCTCAAGAAAATACAGATAACTTCAGAAGCATTGTTAGCATTTGTTTTTAAACATGCTGGAGCATAAGTTCCTGTCAGAGCACATCTACTTCCCCAAACACAAAGATGCAGCTGGACAGGTATATTTGAAACATCCGTTAAAGCATCCAGTGTAATTAGTTGCCATCCAGTGAAAAGATGCTAGTTTTGATAAGACAATGGATTAAATATGACAAATCTGGTTGCATTTAAAAAAAAAAATCCTCCTAAGGTCATTATTACCAGTACATGGTTGGGAATATAGCACTTGAAGAATTTGCAATGGAAGTTGAGGAAGTCAGAGTTCCTCTAATGGTTCCTGCTGTGACCTGCCCAAAAGCCTTTAAAGATCAGTCTCTGAATGAAAACTTCTCTGGATGTATGTTTATGTTCCAATAATTAGTCCAGTCATACAGCCTCATATTAATGCGATCAAAAACCTACGTCTGTGAATCATAACTTTTCCTCACACTGATTCTCTATATATTTATATCTTAAAAACTATAGCTAAAGATTAAATAAACTTGAAAATCAGTCTGTCTGAAAGCTTTTCGTGTAATACACAAAGACTTAAGTGATATACATAGGTATAGAATACTTTTTCACTTCTCATTTCACCTCTGTTTCTCACAGATTTGGAAATTAATGGCAAGCTGGAAATTTGGTGCTGTTCTTTATTTCATTTGTAGTTGAGTTATCACTAGGGTTACCCACATGGAAGAGTAGAATAAATACTAAGTAATGTGCAAAAACTAGGTGGAAAAATCTGAAGAGAAACTTAAAGACTGTGACACAATCTGAATCCAAAAATGTGCATATGTCTTCAAAGAATTGAGGTGGTTTTAACTGCATGGTAATAAGTAAGGTGGTATATTTTCTTCTCCACTGATAGTTCCTAGATAAATGGAGAAATTTTCCAGCTTCCTTTAGAATGTCAGGAATTTATTAAAGTATTTTACTTTAATAGAGAGTTAAAGATAATGGTAGATAAAAGTGAAGACTTTAGTGACAAATTAAAGGTACAGTTTTAATGCGGGGTATTTACTGTTGCTTGTTGTTTATAACAAAGTGTAAAGCAATAAACGAACTAACTGGTTTATTTGTTGTTTAGGGTCATGGTAACCTTATTGAATTACATCTCAGTGACCAAATATTTGTTGAGTGGGGCTTCTCCCTGCCAAGGTTTTCTGTTTCACAAGAGTAGCAACGTAATCAGTACTAAGAGCTGTACCCTACTTGCAAGTAAGGGTCTGTAAATGAAAAAGAAACATAAATCTAAACCATGTTCATTTTCTCTTGCTTTTCTTTCATACAGCCTGTCTCTCTTAATGGTGAATCAATGGCATTGCCTGGCCATTATTGAGAACAGAATTTGGCCCCATGTTTAGTTCAATTTAATTATTTAAATGTAAGCTCAGATTTCTTTTTTTCCTGTTCAAGCACATCTTTCAAATATACGTTGATTATCTTAGACTTTGCTTTTAGGACAACTGTTGAAATCTGAATATGTTTATCACACAAAGAATATCAAAACAATAAATAAGAAGACATAAGAGAGACGTAGGGGGGTTTATGTATATATACATTAAATATTTTGCAGTGGTCTATCAGGTAAATAGAGAAAATTGTGTCATTTTCATTCAGATTCAGCTTGAAGCAACTTCTGGTAAAGACAGCCTTTCTTACGCTGTGACTGTTGGATCAGGTCCTTTGAACCATAAGAGAAAGTGCAAAGGGTAAAGGAATTTATTCAGTTCATCCATGTACTCATGTGGGTCTGATTTAGATTTTGAAAAATAGACAAAATTTTAGGGCCATGTCAAAAAATAGAATCGTATTCTGTATTCCTGCTTCCCCATCAGGGCATTACAGATGATAGTGCTGGTTAAGAAAAATGTACTATGTAAAGAAGATGATAGAATACAGAAATTAAGTCATATGCAACATTATTGGTAAAAAAGTGCTTTATTGATTATGCTTCCATTCTTTATCTTCCAAGGTGAATGCCAAGCAAGAAACGGAACTGGAACTGAGGTCATTTGCCCCCCCTTATGTATGTATTTTATGGCTTTTAAGCTATCATTTTCAGAAACTTTTTATATTGCACATTTCCTCTGTTGTTTCTGATTAATATACTGCATATTTTAGGCACTTTACCCTGAATTATATTTATTACCTGGAGTGGAATGCTTTGAAGATGTTTATCCATTGTCATCATCAACTCAACAGAGACATCACTTTAATGCAGGAGCTAATGGATCAAGATTACCCAGTCTTCCCCAACAAAAACCTGAAAAAAGCAAACGATTTTTAGAAAGCATACAAAGCAGTCATCGGCTAGAAAATCAGGAAGTGCACAGTCCTGTGAAATGGGATGGGCCAGAACCTGTTCCAGTTTTGCACACAAAACACGAGCAAGACCATAACAACAGGATTCAAGAAAAACAGATACAGTTTAGAGAAAAAGGCAAGTTTAACCAATGCAGTGGAGGAGGATGATGAAGGACAATAACTATTGTGGTTAACATTAACAATAAAATAATACTTCTCTTTTCCAATATCAATTATTATGCAGATCAAAATGGATCCAGTGGATCTCTCTTCTCCAGTCCTGCAGAGTGGGAGTCTGGAGAGAGTGATATGCTATTACAGACATCTCAGCAAAATCATCTCAGCCAGAATCAAAAAGAGCATAAATCTCCTAAGTGGAATGACAAAGCCAAAGGAACTGCTCTTACTCTTCATGTAAACGGCGGTGATGAACAAGGCCAGAATAACCAAACACCTCAAAATCACATTGAATATCAAAAGGGTACTACTGTTCATTGTCATCTTTTTGGTAAAGCATGCATTTTAGAAAGTTGGCAGAGTAAAGCTGAGTTTTAAGAAATCTACAGTTACAGCATGAGTTGGCATATTGCTGTCAGAACAACAGTCTCATTTTAATAACCATAATAATATCTTTCAAAGAGCTATAGCTTTTACTTTGGATGAGTGCTTTATCACAGTGTACTGATACAGGGAAACACTTCGCTATAGTTTGTGCATTTGTCTAATCTTACATGAAAATAAATTACTAAACAGGTACTGTAAAGACTGGAGGATAATGATCCTGTAATTCAACAGCGATTTTAAATGAAAGTATCTTGTTATCAGTACATCAGGGAAAGCATTCAGGCACTTAAACTTTCATTGTCATCTTGTCCGTGGCTACATTACTACTGAAGAGGAAATGTTTCCTCCCCTCGCTCCTGTATAATGTTTATTTATATGCTATTGAACAGTGACATTCCTAAAATGAGAGGTGGAGAACTCTTTGGAGGGGTTTAAAGCACATATAAGCTAGATAGGAGTTCTGTGCCAAAATAGAAAATGTTGTTTGGAAGAGACCTGTTAACTACTACTGCTTTAAAATGGCTTGTCCTATGGATACTGGCAGCCATTAAATCTCTGAACAGTATTCTAGTGTTCTTAATAATCCTAAATTTTTAGTGATTACCAAGAAAGAAATTATTGACACATTTAAATTGGATTGGAATGACCAATGTTATTTTAACAACAAAATTATAACAAACTGGTTTTAAGGAAATGCTTTTGAAGGACAAGTTTTAACTTGAGTAGTATTTTACAGTTAATGTAAAAAAGGTGGCTTTCATTCTATTCCAAATTTTTAATGAATAGGTATTAAATGAGGCAATATTATTTTTTTTCATAGGTATGGGCACCTTATAGATCTCAGTTAGAATGATATTCTGGGATATCCAGTACTTTGAATAAGAAAAAAAAGTTTGGGTATTGTCTTTGAGATGTGTCTGGAGAGTGTATTAAAACAGGTTTTCATGGATGACTTTTTCAGTAATTTCAGTTCCAAATCATAATCTGTCAAAAATAGCTTTGTCCCTCCATCATCATGTTAACTGATATTAAGTATGAGACCACTTAATATACAAATATGTATGTATATTTACATATATATGTGCATATATATATGATTGAAAAGTTTTCCAAAACTTTCTTGTACATGATGAAGGATGTAGGACTTTGTAGCATGAAGTAAAGGTAATGTCTGTCAGCAATTTTATCTTGGAATATTTATTGTATATATTTTAAAGCAGATAACGTTTATTAATTAATATTTAAATGCAAAACATTTTGCTGTCCCTTTCTTTGCTGGCTGCAGTTTGTAGGGGATCTCCAGTCTCTGAAAGCCAGAAAGTGTTAGATACAGCATTAGTTTAGGGGAGGTGAAATAACTACGTGGTTTATCTGTGATAATCTTTCCTGTACAAGTTACCAGAATTAGTTAGATACAAATTCTGAAAACAAAAATACCTTTCTTAACCTTTATTTCTTTATTTATCTTTATTTCTTTCTTCTGTTATTCATACAACATTTCCATACCCCAGAGATAAGCTTATTTATTGGATTGATTAACTGAATTTCTAATACAGGTTGGAAAGGTCAGGCATTGACAGCCAAAAAAAGCTTGAATTCTGTGAGTATAGTCTATATATTTTGATCATCATTATCCTGTCACAGAACTAAGCACCAAACTGCTTGTTACAAACATGGAAAATAATAAGCACCAAAAAGATACCAAACTAAGAAGACCCAGAACACAGGATTCTGGAATTCCTCAAACAATGAAAGACCAAACCACAGAATATGTACACAAAACCCAAAGGTTAGTAAATTATGATTCTGATAAAATAATGGACAATGTTAATTCATAACTAGAAAAATTTTTTACAGACATCAAATAAATTTTAAAAAATGGTGAAAAAACAATTTTGTTACATGAATTTTCACTTGCTGCTTTGATTTTATCTCTAGCTTGCAGCAACATGGAACTAGCAGCTCTATAGCTGACCCTGGTGAAAAACTGGATAGTCAGGTGTGTTTTTCAAGGTAACATATTCATAGTAATCTGGAGCAATAAACATAGTCCTCCACCTACAAATAGTCTAATTTTATAAGACAGATAACTCATTAGAAATATGAAAGATTCAAATATAGGTTTGAGAGTAATTAAGAAAAATCAATACATGCACTGGTACTTTGCAGATTTGCTAATGAAAAATAAGCTATATTGCTAAACAGTGAAGTCATCAGAAGTTATATCTCTGGTTATCATTTAACAGGAACTACATATACAATAATTACTATCTCAGTCTTATTAATGTTAGCTGAATTTTTTTTACAGCTTCTTGACTTAACATTTTATTGGTTTTATCGGTGACATTTTTATAATTTTGTATTTCCTGTGAGATAAATCTGTCTTCTTTCAGGCAAAACTTCTGATAAGAAAAACTATAAAATTCTTTAAAACATATGTATGACATAGTTATAACATCAGAATAAGAACATATTTAGGAAGGCACAAGACACATGCAATCATACAGCGAAACAGCTGTCACTATTAACTGTCATCTGTGAGCTCTTGTGCAGAAGTGATTGTAGTGGAGCCTTACGAAAATACTAATGAAAGTGAAAATCTGCTTTTATAGATTTTGATTTAGAAATGGGCAGTCCAGCCTTCATAAGCAATGAGCCAGATGGCAGCTTTGAGGTCGTGCATGGGAGTGTCAGTAACTTGTGGGGTTATGGACATGGGCAAGAACAATTAGCAGTAGTCTACATTTCTGTCCATATGTTCTCTGCAATATAAGTGTTCAGTGTTCTGATTTTATTGGCAGAGGTCCAGCTGTTTGTAATTTAGTAAACATTTGTACTGGTAACAGAATAGAAAAGCTTGTATGCAGAATTCAAATTCAGCCCTCCCACTTGCTCAGGCCACTTCCAGGGCATATGTCTAATACAACTATTCAGGATTATGAGTTATGTGCTCATAGTTGTGTCTTTTGACTCTCTAGGTATATCAGAACAAGAAAAATCATCTTACTCGTCCAAAAGAAGATATTTCACCTCCTAGTCTGCCTTTTCTAGTGCTTTCTGTAAATCCAGCTCAAGTTCCTGGAATTCAGGCAGAAAGTGAGTATGTGATTCCAAGAAGTTGCAGGGGAGTGAACATTTAGTCACGACTGAATAGTTAGTGAAAACAGAAATACCTACTTTATGAAAGAATTTGTACATACGTTCAGTCACAGTATTGTTACAAATTTTAATTTGTGGGTGGAAAAATCCAAGCATTTATAATTCCATGGGCTATTCATAGCACAAACAGCATGTCAGGTTCCCAGCATTAGAAAACCCAACTTGTGGACTTGGGGTTGGAAGGAGAAAAGGAGGGGGATTGGACGAAATACTGCTGGCTCCTCTGAATGTAGCAAAGAAAACCACTAGTAGTGTTGCCGAGGATCCTCCGCTGTGGTGGTGGAGGAAGATAGTGAGAAGGCAAGTGATCGACCTATTGTTGCAGACTAGTGAAAGTCTGAGGTACCATCCTGCCTACGACCAGCTGGAGTTTAAGGCAAGATTTTGCTATAGTTGATATTGCAAAGTATTTTGAGCAGGAAATAGGCTTTTGAAGGCTTTCTTGGCTTCATGTGGCAAGAGTTTTCAATGTATGCAGTGTATATATATCTTGAATATATAGTATTGGTGATACATTGTCTACGAATATAAAAGGGTGTTTACTTGTTTGTGTGTGTGTATGAATGCTGGATTTCTCACTTTTTTCTAACGCATCGGCCATTTTGAAAAATGTTAGAGATAGTTTATTAAAATAAAAGAATTTCTGCTGCCTGTTCTGACAGAGATTTTGGCATGATTTATGAATGGTGCATTACAAAAATCTTGACTGAGCCTTCCTGCTTACAGTATCCAGATGCTTGCTAAATATAATTATAATATCTTTAGAAAACAAGATGGTAGAACAATTGCAACAAATGAAGAAAGACAGAAGGCATATGGAAAAAACTAGAGAAGAACTGATGAGTAAAGCTAGAGGGCTACTGGAACAAAATAAGCTGAGGAGATACCACGGTACACTTTTAATTTCTTTTGGAATTTGGAATGATTGAGAAATGACACTGAAACCAATGTGAAAATCTCTGTCTCATTGTCAGTGAGCTTAATTACAGAGAGAGCAGTTTGCTAACCAATAGCTCTGAGAAGGCTCATTTGGATAACAGTACGCCGGAAAGATTCAAGGTTGCAATGTTTCCTTCCAGTTTTTTGTGACAGCCTTATAAAAGCCAGGATTTTTTTAGATTTATAAACCATTCAAGTTGTGTCCCGTGCATGAACAGTGCCCAGAGAGCTACTGCAGGCCGCTTAGCTGTTTGAGGGCCAGGGCAGCCAACATATTCTAAACTGCCTTTAGCTGATGCTTACAGAGGTTTTTACCGTGTTGATAGGGCTTCTAGTCAAATTGCCAGCATAATACTTTCTGTTCCTCCTACCTAATGGTATTCAGCTTATGGCATGGAAGTTACAAGCCCATCATGACAAACTTGACAAACCGTGGTTTTTAACAAGGTAGATTCTCATCGAAATCCAGCCCAAATTTTCTTTGTAAAATTAATTATTTTCAAGTTTATACTTAAGCTATCCTCCGTAAGTCACATTCCAGTTATACAGAGATGAGCTTTAATCACTATGATATTTTGAGAGCATTCGCTTTGTATTTAAATACAGCTAAATCACCTGGACTCTCAACTATTACTTGTAGCTTTGTTGAAAGGAGACAAGGCAGTTATTCTCTGAGGGCATGGCTACACTGCACTCGGCAGCATGGTGAAGTTATATTTAAAAAAACTAAATTGGGTACTTGAAGCAGTGAATCTGTAGCATGGAGCTGCAAGGCAAGCTAATTTACCCTGATGAGATAAGCCCTAAAAGGCTTCTGCATTGTCTTAAATTATGTTACCCAGTTAGGTAAAATAAAGGTTATTTCACAAGGATTCAAACAGCTTCTGCAGGTTCTTTAAGAAGCATCTCTACCTCTGAATTACTTTTGTCAGACCTGTAGAGTTTCGTAAGTGCACTTGCAAACATGTTTCTTCACAAGGTATGAAAGGAAGAGCATAGTCTGTAGGAATGGCGATCCAGTCTGTATTTAATATCCTCCTAAGACTGCCATGCTGACAGTCACTCTCAGTTACCTACCATATAGTCCTCCAACAGCTGGGTTCTTTGTGGTAAGTTCCTGAGAAACAGTTGTCCTGATTTCCTAAAATATGCCTTGAAAGAAGGACTCATTTAAGATACTTTGCAGACTAGTGGACGTATGTGGCCGCAAGACTGCCTCCACACTAGGCACAGGGAGATTCATGTGCCAGTTCTTGATAGCACGTTAACAACATAGGAGGATTGATAGTTCTGTGCAAAGGTAAATAACTGTTTCCCATTATCTTGGGACTTCTGTGTAAAACTAAGCTGTTTAAAATCTCTGGCCCTGCAGAGCTCAAATTCTGCATAAATCTACAGTGCTAAATATTTTGCTACAGTAAAGCTGTGGACTTTGGACTGAGGTGGGCATACCAGTCTTCACAGGTCTGGAGCGCTCACTGTGCTGCTGAAACCTGCAGAACAGCCAGGCTGAATGAAATTTTGGTTTTGGTGTTATATCTAGGGGGACAGATAGAGCCTTTTGTTGCAGGCGATTGTGAGAAAATTCAATTGCATTCATAGTGAATGTAATTTTAATGAAGATTTTAATGAATTGCTGTTTTCAAAGAAACCTACTGCTGTATTTTAGTGTGTGCATTGGCCAGCTGAATCTGGTGAGATCAGTTGGTCATGCCTGTCTTCAGTAGGCTTTATGATAAGGTGAACAAGACCAAACAGTGCTACTGTATTCCTGTGTAGTTCGTGAGGAATGGAAAAAGAAGTACTTTGAAACTAAGAAAGCTACGGTTTCACTGGAGGGTGCTTTAAACAAACTGCGACGAGATTTAGAACTTTACCACCAGAAATTACTCTTGCAATTGGAAGCCAGAGATAGCCGAAAACAACCAAACAATATGATGAACTCCAAGGTATTTGCTTGTATTATTTAATCTCTCTTCTTACACAGCCTACCTTTTTTGTATAAAATACAAATTAAAGTAACAAATTCATCACCAACCAATGACTTGTAAACTAGCTTTAAGAGCCAAATATCCCTCAATGGTCTGAGGTATAGAATTACTTCAGCCCATTCTTCAAAAAGTGCTTGAGTCTGATTCTTTCTGCTTTGTGTTTGTACAATACCTTCTCATAACAAAATCCCCTTCTGTTCAGTACGATTAATGAATTGCTCAGTTCTATGTTGTTCTCATCATCCCAAATTTCACGTACAGAGGTAATGAATTCTAGTCGTGTTTGGAATACAAGAAACATCTCTGAGGCTCTTGGACTGGTTGCACCTGAACTATTGTGAAACTGAGTCTTGTGTTACATTGTTGGAGTCAAATCATGGGAAGTTCAGAGAGGAATTTAAAAAAGAAAAGATAAAAGGGGGAAACACCCTTCCCAATAGCTGTATCTGCTCATTTTCTAAACGTGTTGATGGAAACAAGTCTAATGGCCAATTTGAAGTTAGACCAGGAAAAATAAATGTC
This sequence comes from Phalacrocorax aristotelis, assembly GCF_949628215.1. NCBI lineage: Eukaryota > Metazoa > Chordata > Aves > Suliformes > Phalacrocoracidae > Phalacrocorax > Phalacrocorax aristotelis. The sequence continues at coordinate 55,248,711 of NC_134281.1, forward strand.
CCTTACTTCTGTCTGAAAGGTGGGAGAGCATATACACAATCTAAAGGCGTATGTTATAACAAATATGTATTATTTGAAGTATCTTAATATAAATATCTACAATATAAAATATTAATAAGGCCAATATTACATTATATTACTAGCTATGTTCAAATATGTTATTGGTCCTTTGGGGTGGGGTAATCAGGTTTTTTAGGTCTCTCTGGCTAGGAACAAAGGGGCCTTATGTGAAGGACATGCACAACTTCGCATGCATACAGCAGTTAGTTATTGGCTAGCTAGGATTTAACGAGCTATTAGGCTAAGCACAGGTGTGCTCTCCGCCCCTCATAAGCTACGTGCTGGCCAGGCAGCCATCAGTCAGGCGGGAAGGATTGGGCTCTCGGGAACAGATCCCAGTGTCGCTGGTTTCCCCTCTTCCACCAGTTTTGTCCTCACTAGTGACTCAACCCAATGATACAGTGATTCCTCAGTGTTGCCCCTAACTAGTCTGACGGCCCTGCCTGGTTTTTTTTCCTGCATGACAGTACCTTTCATGCTTCTCCAGTGGTCTGAGTCAGGGTTACACAGCTGTGTGGTGTCAGAGCTGGGACTTGGACCCTCACAGGCAGGCAGCTACACCCCTGGGTGGGGAGAAGCTTATGGCAGGAGCTCAGAGAGGAGAGGCTACAGATACCACTTAATGACCCCTTGTATGGGCAACTTTATCGCATCGTTTGCATCAGCTGGCACTTTAATAGCATTTTTAAAGGCTTAGAACATCAAGAAAGTACAACATACGCCCCTCAGCGTTATTGACTTCAAGGGACCATGGTTGACTTACAGGAGCTGAGTAGCAGAACCTACGTTATGAAAACATGAATTTTAGTTTTACAGGTTAATTCAAAGATAGGCCCACCCACAGCCACTGCTGAAATGATGTGCTATGTAACCAGTTTGTTTGCACTAAACATCACGACTGTAGCAATCTCATCAATAAACGTGCTGTGACATTGTGATGCTAAGCCTGTGAGAGAAAAAAAATACGATTTGAAGCATGTCTTTTCATTATAAATGGGGAGAAGCCATAAAAGATAGCACATTGTTTCGCAATTATTACTCAGGAGATCTGGGGTGCGTCTTAACTTCCAAAGCAATAGGGAATGGAAGAACCTCTGCACCCCACTGAAGGGCTGGCAGCTGCAGGGAGCTGCACTGTCTTGGAGAGCAGACTGCTTATAAACCAGAGAGCCCAGCACTCATTAAGGACTGGAAAAAAGCAGGGGAGCTGGAAGCATTTTAGACGATTGTTTTTGAGCGGTGAAGTAACACCCAAGGAATGAAGAGATACGCTAATGCTGCATGTAAAGTTTTGTTGTTGTTGTCATTGTTTCGTATAGAATTACACAATCATCCGGATTGCTACAGTGCAGCATGAACTTGATCAGCTGAGGAGGAAGCTGGATGATACAAAAATGAAACTCGTAATAGAAATTAAGGTATTCTGCCTTTTAAAGCAGTCAAAATGTTACTATGTATAAAAAAACCTTAGATCTTCCCAAACATTAGATGATGTAAATAACTGCTAAACAGTTCTTGTTTTATGCTGTTAGTTTTATGGAGTTAGTTGTTGTAACTTTATCACCTTAGCCAAATTACTCCAGAACACCAGGTTAGTAGACGATTTTGAATGTATGGCATTCGAGGACTTTGATTTTCAAGGTACTATGTAAGATAAGCTTCACAATCTCTTTCATAAGATTCCCATTTCACTCTAAAGGTAGTTGAAGGAACATACTTCAGGGAGGCACTGAGCAGTAGTAGACCATGGCTAAGGAAAAAAAAATGATGTGGAAAAAAAAAGAAGAGAATAGCTCTCCAAGCAGATGGCAGACCTCTTCATCTGCTTTATTCCATACTAGTGCTGCCTATGGCTCCCTTTGGGAGGAAGATGATGGTACAGGTTGTCCTTCACATTGTATAGCTTTTCAGCATTGAATGCTTGAAATAGGAGTCCTCTCCATCACAGAGATTGCCCATGCCCCTCTTTACTGGGTAATCAAGGGTGGATGTACTCGTTATGCTTCCTCCGTTGTATAACAAGGAGTGGAAAGAGCAATGAATCTAACAGTTATCTCTTAGAAGCACCAGGCAAAGTATTGGAGAAAGCAGTGCTAGAACTAGGCTAATTAGACATGTAAAATATTAGAGATGAAAGATGTATCCTGTATTCAGCCATCCTGTATAGAATTCAGTCTTAGTTATATAAACCCATATGCATGTGAACTCCAAAAACTTCCTTCAACTACAGTTCCTTAAATTCCTGTTTTTTCTGCAGATGAGAAAGCAGGCAGCATCTGATTTGCGAGCCCTGAGAGCGGAACTGACACAGAAGAAGATTCGTTCAGCTTTAATTCTCCAGTCCAGAAAATCAGAAATTTAAGAGGCTGACATGACTTTAACATCTGTAACGTCTTCAGAAGCTTTGTAATGTATACAGAAACTCAGAATTTTTAAACCATTTCTTTGTATGTTCTTGAAGTTATCTTGTAAAATCGACTATATAAATGTGGAATTTGTATACTAGGCTGCTCTGAGGTACTGCAGCTCACTTCTCACTAAATCTCACTCTTACTGTAAGATTAGTCAGCTACTTAAACATACAGTTTAACCTAGTAACGTGTCTAAAATGGAGCTATTTTAGAAGTGCAAATTACTGAATTGTGATGTCATGCTGGTATGCTGCCCTTCTTTCATTAGCAAAATACCTACTAAGCAAATAAACCTATGATCTATAACCTCCTGTTCTTATTTTCAGGCACAAACATTTGATTTTTGGAAAATGATTAAAATACATCTTCTGTAGAACTACAGCAACAGTAATCCTTTACTTAGCTATTTATCTAAGTGTATTTTTGTCATTGTAAGTATGCCTACCTATACATTACCAACTTATTATTACCATATTATTACGAAGTATGACCAAAATCTCAGATAATCTCACCTTATTTCATATCTAGGTGGCTTTATTCCCTCTTTTATTAGGAAAGCCACATGGACATTAACCTTGTTCTGTAAGTTAGTGGAAAATGCAAGCTTTGTCTTGGACAAGCTGTAATGATGATCCTGGTCCTACTTGCAGTATTGCATACTCTGTTTTTAAGCTGAATCTCATGCATGTGCTTCGGTAACAATTCTGTGACAGTAATCACAAACCTCTTCCTGACAGTCATTTTCTTCTAGCTCTCCTGTTTGCTTCTTTACAGTTCCAGATGTTATTACGTTAAGCAAAACAGTAACATGCTAGGAATGAGTTAAAAAGCTGACAAGGCTGTATTTGTTACTGGAAGTGCAACACTCATGGGAAATCAGGAATACAATAAGAAAATTATGCAACTCTCAGAAGGACTAACTTCCAAATGTCTTGAGTCAAACCAAGAAAATCCTATCTTTCCTAAAGATAGGCTTTAACAAAGATCTTTAGTGCCAAAGTATTACATTAATTATTAAAGCTCCAACTACTTTTGCTCAATTCAGGATTGAATTCTACATCCTGTATTTCAGAATTGTGTATTTAAGGCACAAGCACAGGCAACTACCTACTGGAAAATCTGAACCCAAATTAAAAAATAAAAAATATCAACTTCTGATTCTTGACGGCTGCAGGAAGGAGAGTTTCTATAATAAAGTCCTCTGGCCTTCAGTTAGGATTTTGTAGCTTGGATGATCTGCTCCAGTAGACCTCTCAATTTCACAAATATCTATCTCTCAGTATTTTAGCATATGAATATAAATAGTAATATAAATTCTGGAGTATCTATATGTCAAATAAATTTACCAATTTCTGCTAAAACCTATAGACCAGAGTTTTAGTGTAGAGCCCTCTGATTTTCCAAGGGAATTTTTTTTTTTTACTGTGAGAGCAGTAGGCTTCGCCTTCTACTTTCCACCACCTCAAGCAGCCAGAAGTCATGAAGTCTTCTCAGTAGCCATTATGGTAGTGCTGCTATTCTATGGTGTCTTCCCAGTAACTATTTAGCAAGGCAAAACCAAAACAAAACAAAAAAAACCACCCCACAACTGACTACATATATCTAATTAAATAAATTGTTTAATTAATGGAGTCACTTAAGCAGGGCACAGTTGCACTTTAATCTGGTTGTGAAACAATTCTGAGAGGCAGCGAAGCACTGTGGGCTGTAAGCTGTGGAACAAGTAAAGCATAGACAGACACTGTTTACCAACCTTAGTGAAGGCAGCATTTTATTTAGCAAAAAAAAATTCCTGTAAACACCAGTCCAATCTTTCCATGACTACAGATATTCTAAAAAGTTACACAGTTTCTGTAGGCAAATTATTTTATGAAACACATGAACTAGACAGAAAATGTAACTTCAGATTATCTCAGAGGCAACACCACATAAAAACAAACAACAGGCTACTGAATGAATCTTAAAGTGCGTGGAAAAATACATATGCAGTTCATTAAATAAGTTTCTGAGTTCTAGTTTTCAGGAAGTAAAGAAGTTTGAAAACATCACCCAAGTCCTCTCCATGTAAATGTTCCCTCTCCAAGATAAGATCCAAGATTTTTTGGCTTTTGAAACTAAGGAATTTACATGATACATAAACACAGTGAAGCTGGAGTTTATTGAATGTTCCTTTCTAACAAGAAGTCTGATAAAAATCTTAATGGCAACTACTTCATGTTACATAATTTCTTCAGTCTATGAAATATTTTAATCTCTAGAAGAGTAGCCAAGTACAAGCACAAGTTCCACCATGTTGCTTGTCAACCACAAACTGTCTCTCAGAAAGCTGAGGCTGCACCATGCCACCCCAGAACAAATCCCTGCTGCACCAGGCAGCTTTGCACAGGACCAGTGTTAGATTGCTCCTCTAAAGCCACTTGGTCTTACTTGTTACCAGATGCTCACTGGGTTCAAGCTGTACCAACTTACGGTAGCTGTGAAAAATGAAAAAGATGAGCAGTCTTAAAAAACAAACAAACCCGCTGCTAAAGCAACATTGGAGCTTTTTGAAGAATGAAAATATGGCTTTGCATACAGAATGACGAGATGGATTTGGCTAGTTCTTAAAGTTTTTCTAATCATGGTTTATTTAGATAAAAGTCAAAATCTATGATAGTATATGCCATAATAAAAAATGTTTTTAATCGTTCTAAATCAAGGGTTCATATAGCTCTTACGGTGTCAAGGCTTGCCACATGGCTTCAGTTTGTTGTTCCACTGCAGCTTCCCTGGAATAGTCAAGACTGTTTCCATTCCACATGCCAATGCCCCTTAAACCTCGACTCTTCACATATGCTGCTTTTAGAGAGATGCTGCGAGGGTCATCATACCATACTTGGTGGAAATGACCAAGAGAATCCTAGAAAAAAACATTTAAATGCTGGTGTCGGTACATACCTTTCTATATAAACATGATACATCGTTAAATTTCATCAAGTTTTGATAAGTTTTCTGTTGAACGCAGTGAAAAGTACAATTAAGAACTCAGCTATACAAGCTACGTTGATTTACATAATGATACTTTTTTGACTGCCAAATTATTTTTCACACAGGACAATTACAAATTTTAAATCAAATACTTGCCTACTTTTTTACTTGTAGAATCTAAAACAGTGATACATTTTAACTAACGGTAGATGAAAAGACTTAGTTCATTTGCATTTTAATAATTTTTTAAAATACAGCTAAAATCACAGATACATCATCTAACCTAACAGGTGAATTTAGTTAGAGTTTAAGTGCTTTTTTCAGCAATAAACAGTTTTAGAGGAGGTTGTAAAATTTTGTCAAAGTTACGCTGCTTTGACCAGGTCATTGCTTACACCTTTTAATCACCTACATGTAAAACTTAAAATGATATCTCAAGAAACACGACGAAATGCATACATTGTGTTGTTCACGTAAGCACAATCATTCATGGACTCCTTCACTATGTCTATGTAGAAACCAAATGCAGAAGAGGACATGCATGCAAGCCGCTGGGTTAGACAAAGTTAAGAGCATCTCAGAATCTGTTTTTATTTAAATCAATCGTCATCAACTCATACAAATAACTAACAGTGAAGGATGGAGTTATTTGGCTTCTTTGTGCCAAAACAACCTTTTTGACATGATACAGTCTTGAGAGAGGACTGCAAAGTACTAAAGGTCTTTAGTACTGCTGTAGTCTTCAGGCCCTGCACCCCTCTTTCAGACTAGAAATTCAAGATATGGACATCCAGCCATCCTTTACTACACGAGAAAAAGAAGCAGAAAACACAAATGGAAGAATCTAACCCTGAAAATTTTAATCGAAGAACTATGGTTCATGAATATTTACTCCACAACGTGGTGTCTTACAAAAAGACATTTACCTTGTATTCATAAAACGGAGATTTCTGTACCTCATCCCACAGCACCCCTGAAAGAGAACTGTTCACCTGCTTCATTATGGCTCCGTAGGGGACCTGACGCCCTGCAGCGTCACTGCAAGGAGCCCCACGGAAAGGTACTTTGGGAAGTGAACAAACATGATCCTGAAAAAAAGAGCAGAAGGCACGAGTTTCACGTTACATAGATTTACTGAACTCCAAAATAGCAGTACAGCCAAGAACAACGTCACAAAAGGCCTGGGGTCTCAAACGTCCCAAATCTTGAAGTATCTGTGGCAGATGTACCATTTGTAGACGGAGTAAATTAAAACAGTTAAATTTTCTTTACTCTGTAGTCATACAGGACTGGATGGACGTCATTCAACTTATACAGTTGTCTTTTCCATTTTTAATTCAATCTTATATTTTTCATAAGTATAATGTTGTTTGAGACTCCATGATTTATCTGTAAACTGCTATCCTTTAACAGTCACGGGTTTGCTACGGTTTGTCGCACCTAGTCTTCACGCAGTGAGCCTAGTGACTGTGTTGAGAAGGCAGATACAAGTGTTGTAGTGCCTTTGGACATCATCTCTTCTCATACAGATAACATCTACAGCTCCCTAGTCAAACATGGCACTTGGGTATCATGGGGTTCAGGGTGCCTAGGGAGAGATAAAATGCCTTGTTTGATGACATGTGGCTTACCAGTTATCAGCCAAGTGAAAGTCTCTGTCCTGAGTCCCAGCTTTATGCTCTTATACATCAGACCACGGTACTTCCTCATCCAAAAACAGGATTGCCAAATCTAGCTGGCTCTTTCCACGAAAAATTAACAGTACGATTGCAAATTAATAATCTTCACCTACCTTAGATAGGTTTTGGCAGACATAGTCGTAGCCATACCAGGGGACGCCCATCACAAGCTTCTTAGGATCGATGCCCATAGTAATGTACTCTTCATATCCTAGTTTTGAAGGAAATGTAAATTAAGACGCATCATTGCATTTTCCCATGGTTTTTATTCTTAGAACTAATCTAGAGCCAGAGCCAATGAGCCTTGCATGAGCTCCAGACAGAGGCTAAGCTGCAAGCTCTTCTTTACCTCCCACCTGCATACGCCTACACTTGCTCCATGCAGATCCCAGTAACTGCTCCAGTTGCTCACACTTAAACCAGCTGCCCACAGCAGCAGTTCACAAGGATGAGAGACAAATGCTCCAGGTTCTTTGCAAGCCCAGGCAGACACCATTGCTTTGGCTGCGATTTGTCATTCTAAAAGTGTTCTTCACATTCATGAGGGCTAGGCAATTACTTTACCAGTAATAACACACAACTGCTAAAGGTCTATCCGTAGTGTCATAAGGATTTGAGATACTATTTTCATATTAGGACAGCACATATTTCAGCACACGCGAAAGCCTTAATACAACCAAAACACTTGTCGAAGGCAATCTTTTCTATCTATTCATATGAACAAATGGAAATGTTCTGACTCCCTGGGAGGCGTTTTGTCCTCACCAACTAAAGTCTGCAGGTAAGGAGCATTGGCTTTTGCAACACAGTCTGTCCAGATCTGGCTCTGTTCATCATATGACATCACAAATAAGAAATCACAGGCATCTGCAATCCCAGTGTAGTTGTAGCACCTTTTGTCTACGCATGCTGGAGACCAAGCCACATCAAATGTTACCTGAAGGAAAAATGCACAAGTTAGCACCACGGATGGCACTTAGGTGCTCTGGTTTTCTCTTTAAAAAACACTGTAACTTCTAAAGACAGTATTTCCCAAGTGTTGCACAGTGTTTAACGCAGGGTGATATCAACGCACTGCAGGAGAAGATGCTCAGCTGATGAAACAAACATTAGATAATAGAGTGAGTGCCCCTCTTACTGAATTCAAAACACCAAATAAATTAAAATATAACTTGAAAACCATCTGATCAAAAATATGAACCATGATGCAAATCCTTAAATCTTCAGTGACAGGTTTACCAAAACATTGTCAAGCTTTTGCTGTATTTGCCCTACTTTCAAAGATCCATTAAGCCATACTAATAACTACCAGCTCACACAAGGCAATAACATCTTATCTACAAATCTCAGTGAAACCCTTCTTCCATTTAAATTCATACAGGTCAAAAAGAACGATTCTTACAGTAGCATATCACAGCTAACATTCATAATTAACCATTCATGAGAACATCATGTTTTAGGTCCACATAAATTTTTTCACATTCATATGCATTCTAAAAACTCCTTGCATTTCATAAAATTAAAGTTTGTATAAAGTACATTATTATTACCTGTGATCCTGGTATTTCTCTGTGAAAAGCATCTGTAGTTTCTTTAACAAGGTCTGTTAATGCATAATACTCAGGGGAGGTTTCATTAACTTCCTGCTCTATGTCTACGTTAATTCCATCCATATACTGGTTTTTGGCAAGGTCCACCTGTTGGGATATCCACGCCGCTCTTCTAGCAGGATCAACAATGTCCTTAAGAGGTACATCACCTAGACAAGAGGCCTTCAAGAGTTACCACGTATTTGCACCACAGTAATAATGAGAAAAGGTTTGTCTTTACTAAACAAACAAACATAACCACAAAATGAAAAATCCTCTCACCCACACTGGTAAAACAGAAAGGAGTTAACTTTTTTTCCCCAAGCATAATTTTGAGAACCCACCCCAGAGAGATTGCCAAGCTTCTTTGAGACAGCGGTGTTTAAAATTAAGTTCCTTTGGGGTTTTTTTTCCTAAAATTTTAGTCTCCTTACTACGGCTTAATATTCTTTAAGCCACTGTAAACTTCCTTTCTTGAAATCAGTGTACTCCCAGTATTTCCACAGAGCCCGAGGGGCTGTGTCTTACTGTTCAGATAAACAGACTTTCACGTTTAACCTTTGTTGATTTCCACATTGTGGTCTTGGATTTTGTTTTTTGCCTCAACAGAGCCAAAATGTGATTACATCATGTAAGCTGTAATGGACTTTGTCTTTCTTATCAGCATTTGTACCTGCACAGAGCTCACGAATTTTCACGGTTTAAAACTCAACCACTTCCTAACTCAGAGGGATTGATTTAAGTGAAAAATACTAAAAATTACGTAAAATCCCTTCCCTTACCCTGTCTTTTGGGTGCTGCGCGTAACATCCAGAATACAGACCTAAGTAAGTATCTTCTGCGGGCTCTTCCTTTCATCCCTTCCTCCCTGTTCCTCCACAGCTGTGTTGTTCCCTGTTGGAGCTTTTATTTAGACATCACTGGAATGGTTTCATTATTACTGTGGCAGAAGCTGCTGCTGGTTTTTTTTAATACCCTGCATACCAGCACGTGCAAGATATCAAGGTATTACAGTCCTGTGTGCATTATCCCCTTATTAATTAATCCTCTTATTTTTAATACTCTGCACACAAGTGAATGTGAAATGTCAAGGGATTATAGCCCTATGTACTTTATGTTCTTATTCATGTATCACATAAATATCCACATTTTCGCAATGTAACCAACCTTTCAGTACTATCCTGGAGCCTTTAGAGTGAGCATGGCACATGAGCTCAGGATCGTACTTCCCAAAGGCTGCCACAGTTGTAATTTTTGACCAGTCGTAGAATTTCCAGGTTTCCTTTCCCACATCGAACACAAAGACCTGGAAAAGGGGTAAAAATCACCCTCATGAGCTCCGAACAGTTCTCAGCAGGGTGATTATTTTCCACATGCCTGTGAAGAAGGTACATGACTTATGTCTCTGGAAAGCAGCTCTCAAGTTTGCTCCTCTGCGCTCTGCCAGCTTGCGCCAACAGCTTCCCAGGGCCGCAGCTCTGCGCAAGGCTCACCCCTGCAGCAGGCACGGCAGTCTGCAAAAACAAGCCCGCCACAGTCCTGACACCTCCCTGCCCATCGCATCCGCCTATTTTTTTTTTTTAATCTGTTTGACTCTGAATGCAGGCAGTTAAAATAAGGCGGCTGTGTGTAACGCTGCTGACTGCGCAGGCCGCCCCGGGACCGGCCTTTCCTCAGGCCGGCGGCGCCGCCGGGCCGGGCCTGGCTAGGCCGGGGACCCCGAGCCGCCGGGCCGGGCCTGGCTAGGCCGGGGACCCCGAGCCGCCGTGGGGACGCGCACCTCGAAGCCGCCGGTGCCCGTGACGGGGAGGCAGAGCCGCGGGTCCGGGCAGGGGCAGGGAGCGGCGGCGGGGCCTCCCAGCAGCTGCAGGAGGCCGAGGAGCAGCAGCCACCCCAGGCCCCCCGGCCGCCCCATGGCCGGTCGCCGCTTCCGCCCCGGCCCGGCGGGCGGGGAGCGCTGGGCGCCGGCCCCGCAGCTCCGCCCCGCAGCCCGCCCGGGAGGCGGCGGAGTGTCCGTGCCCCGCGCAGGCCCCGGGGCCGCCCGCGGCCAGGGAGCCGCTTGGTCAGAGAGAAACCGTCTTTGACCGCTTTTACACAGCAGCTGTTTATTAAAACATCGAACCGGGCCAAGGGTGCCCAGAATTATTGTCAGGCTCTCAGAATAACTAGAGATGAGCGATGCCCCGGGGGGGACGGGGGCCTGTCCGCCCTGTCCAACGCGCCGTGTCACAGGCCGCCGGGGCTGCCGCTGACACCCAGAACCGAGTGGAGCCTGGGGAACGGGGCGTCACGCCGGGCACGGCTGTTGTTGGCAGGAACACGCCGTATGAGCAGAGACCGTGCTCACAACGTCCTCCGACTTCTGGTCTAGCCTCATCTGTCCTTCCAGGTTGAGGCTGGAGTCTGTAAATGAGAAAAGAGGAAAAAGAGCTCGCGCGAGGGTCCTGCTTTTACGCCAATGTTTTTACACATCGACGTACTCACGTGTTCGTTCAGTCAACCTCATGGCTTTCCACAGAATCACGGTTGGACATACTGGTTGTGTTGTGCGCAAGCACCCGTTCTGCAGACTCACCAGCTGGTACGCAGTGGAAGCCCACGGAGATGGGAACAGTCGTGGATGCTGAACAGCCCTCTACGCAGCGTAGAACTGGCTCCACAGAGAAGCATTTTGCTGCCGCCTTCTCAAACGCAACTGGCTTCTGAATTTTGACAAATTTGCGCTGCAGCTTACAAGCTATAAAACATTAATTCTCTTAAAGCACCTGCAGAGTTTATATAAATAACTTTTTGGACTTACTTGGTAGAATTAGCAACAGCTAAGCCCAGTGGATGAATCAAGTGACATAAGCTACATCAGACTAATCCAACTGAAGTGAATCGATTTTCTGTCATAGTTTAGGCTGTGAGAAAATCAGGCACGTGGGGCACGGTCCCACAGACGGAGGCTTGCCAAATAGGATCTAGGTAGGACACAGGTGTTCAAATCCAGAAAGACGCATGCCTGGATCAACTGACACTCAATTTTACCCGGACTATGACAGCACGTCATTTTGGGGCAGTAGCGGCTCCTCGACATTCGTATATCCAGTTCTGCGCTGTGCTTGGCATCACACCTGCCTTGCCATGGCTGAGTACCTTAGTGCTTAAGCCTCCGTGACCCAGGCTTTTCTGGACCAGTCCCCCCAGGGGAGCTTGATCTAAGAATATACTCCAAAAACATGTGCCTGGAGGGTTGGGTTCCACCCAAAATGCAGTGCACGTTAATGTTATAAATACATCCATGTTGTTGTTTTTATATAGGACCTGGACTGGTAAGAACAATCATTCCCAGGCTGAAGGTTTCAGATTAAGTCCATCTTCGGCCTGAGGAAATTAAAGTAGGTATTTTGCACCTCAAATACCCTCTGGTTTGACAGCCAGGGCTAGATTTAATTTAGGCTTTTGGTGTTTTTTGTTGTTTTTTTTTCTGGGAAACTAAAAGCCTGCAAATAACAGAACGTAAGTAAAGAATGAAACTACTGAGGATGACATAAAATGTCTTCTGTCAAAAGTCAAACTGCCTACTTTCTATACTAATCATTTTAGGGAGTTTCAAGTTTGTAATTTTATCTGGAATTCACAAACTTCAGGTAACTACATAGCGCATAAGAAGTTGATATAAAAATGCAACAAAACCAGAACTTGCAGTGAACTACCAACCTCAGGAAAACCAGGGTTTTTTTCATCTCTGGCCACTAATCACAAAAATAGTGAAAAAGAAGATGATTGTGCTACAATTAATATAAATCATCTATTCACGTGATTAATTAATTAGTCAAAGGCAATGACATTAATGTATGTTAGAATCTGAGTACCTCCAGCACAGGGGTCTTCAGAGATTATCCAGGACTGACCAAAACTCACTGCATCTTTAGCTAAATATCCACTGGGCATCTGATATTCCCTGTTCTTCTCAGCATCATATTTTCCACAAATACCACATGTTTTTCCAGCCATCCAGAAAGCAACCTGAATCTTTGTGGAAATAAAGAAAAGATACACTTAGAAGTTTTTCTTCTAAAAATAAAACCACTAAAAATAATAATAGTAATAAAAAAACCTCAAGTCTATGCCCATCATAATATAGTTCATCTATGCCGTAATCCGGGGCTTTTAGTGACAGGCCTTCCTTTTCACTGGTGATCAGCATGCTTGCATCTGTAGCAAAAAAGCAAAAAGGGATTTGTTTTAAAAGGAAGTTATTGTTTTAGGATCCAACCTGAACAACTTGTTACATTCCTGGGGACTTAAGGCAGGCTCTAATATATCTTGATAGAGATGGGGTAAATGAGAAAGACCGTACTGCTCCCTGCCTTGGAACAAGGTGAAGCCCTGTGACAAGGGTGGCTGTGGCCAGGGGGCGTCTAGATGCTTCTTCTGCGGGTCTCTGATCAGCACAAGGTACCGCAGCCCTGCCTTATTTGGTTTATACAAAGATACAGGAGCAGCATCTCTTTGCTCATCTTTCTTGCCACCTCCTATGAAAACTAGCATGAAGGTATGTTAAAATCACATAATTGTTTCTCAAATTAGGGCAATGTTTATCTTGAGAGACGTCTGCAGGATCACATCCTCTCCTTCTTCAAGAGATCAGAAAAGATTAAATGAAGTACAAAGATGAGTCTCTTACCAGAATTAGATGTGTATGGAACCTCTGTTCGGGCTTGAACACCATTAATCTTCAACTGGATGGGTCCATTGGAAACATACATTTCAACCTCACTTTAAAGGAAACAAGTATAAACAATTGCTTCTCCTTTGCCCTGCTCAACTCACCATTTCTAGCCCTGGTAGAGCCAACACTGCAGGATGTGCGTATCATTCTGGCATGAATCACCTGGTACCCTTTGGGAGGAAGATTTAGAGCCCAGGGAAGTGTGCCAGGAGGAGTGCTCACAATACACCTTCCCCTGGCTTTACTCATCTCTGAGCATCTGCTTGTGGCCACGGTCCAGGCAAGAAGACACCAGGCTACAGGGACCCTTGCTGAGGAACAAGGTAATTGCTATTGCATTCGCGTAAATTGAAGGTGCTTTACATTTCAAAGGGAGATTGAATTCCCTACAGCAGTCCTCTTACAGCCTGAATAGCCTGTGTATTGTAGTATTTTCTTCAGAGCAGTGTTTACTCTAATGAAGAAATATGAGGCTCAAGCACATCAAAAGCACATCCATACAGTTGTACGAAACGATCGGCAATGATACAGTAACAAGGAATATCTTTATCACAAAAGATACAATCTATAAAACAAGCATCTTTCTGTTCTTCCACAAAGCCGGTGCACGGAATCTAGTTTCTCTCTGTTTCTCTGACATTATGGCACAGTTAGGCACACAATTTTCAGAAATAAATAATTACTTGTAATGAAACCTTACAGATCAAAGCCTATTTATGCGCTTTGAAGAATACGCCCCACAATGATTTTGGTATGCATAATCCCATACAATTTAGAGTATCAGACTATACTTTTAAAGAAGAACCTGTGATGGCAGAGGTGATTGCTCCATGATGAAACAAAGCGTGTCTCAAGTTAATTTCAGATAGATTAGAATATTATGCACCAACTAAGGGATGACCTAAGAAAGCACGTCTAATCTGGGATAAGTAATTCCCATTTTAGCTATGTCCACTTCTCAGCATCTCTGCTGAGATGACTGTGGGTGTTATTTGGTTCTAATTATTAGCTTAGTGTAGGAGGCTAGACTAAATTATTATGATAGTCCCGTTTGGATTTATAGTTTTTGCGTCTACCTAATTAATAAGACCTGAAATGAGATGGTTAAATGCTAACAAATGAAGAATTTTGGGCAGTAAGGACTCGAGGTTACTGTGAACATCAGCTATATTTCAGAAGCACTTTTGGAAGACAAAGTCTCAAATCCCAGTGACACACTCAGAAATCTTTCCACTGACATCAGTAATTGTTGCAGGAGATTTATGCTAGCACCAGTTTGCCCTCAAAATCTGGTCTTCACATTTATAACATCTATTTGTCATTAAGTTTGCAGTTACTTACTGGCTGGCGAGTCTGACATTTATGGCTGTAAAGTCAGCAGACTCTTCGAGTCTTTTCATCATCACCAGGAATTTCAGTTCTGGACTACAGTCCTGCACCAAGATGTGGTAGCAATTTACAGGCATTGAATAGTTAAATTCAACTCCGTTGAAGGTTGTGATTGTATTTTCAAAAACTGAACAACGAGCTGAAAAAAAAATCAAAACCCAAGATTTTTATACTTTATATGAGACGGTTATTCTATTTTAGATTTGTAATTAAAAAAAGAGACTATTTTTTGGTTTTACCTATTCGCACGTGAAAACAAAGCAATTCCTTCAGATGAAATATTGGATTTGTAGTAATAGGAAAGCAAAATTTTGTCAGTCGCCAGACAGCAACGCAACACACTGGTGATTCAGTTGCCGTGTGAGATAAATTCTGCTCACAGCCAGCACTGGTGCAACTCTCTGTTTCTGGCCTTTTGGCTTTTCTAACTTTATTGTAGTCAAAAGAATTTCTCATATGTTGATAACAATTCACATATCATTAGCGCTAGAGGGAATTCACTAAAATGCTGCTACCTTTATTGAGTCATTACCCGGATTAGAAATAGTTAGAAGATGGGGAGGACAAAAAGCTACACTAGAGTAAACTTCTCCCTTTTTCACCGTAATGGTATTTTGTTGGAAATCCCACCAGCTCTGACTAGAAGTTATTTTACAGCAATTTTAATACAGACTAGTTTTGCTGTTTACCAAAGAAATGTGCATAGGTATGATATTAGCCCACTGAGCTCAAGCAAAATGTGACTCCTTAGCCCAGAATTACATAAAGCTTTACCATGTAAAATTTACCCTAAGTAAGTATAACATGATTAACTCTTAATACATCATTAATGAAACAATAATCCCTTCAAAAATCAAATGCAGGAGGTGAAATTAATGGGTGTACTTTTGAAGCTGTTTTAGCTTCTACGTAACAGCACTAACTAATCAAGCAGAGCACCTGAAATCTGAGGTCGGGTAGGTATCCCTCTCATAAATTTTGTAATGTTTTTTTCTTCACAAGCCATCTCTGCAGTGAAGCTGAGATGGGTGCATTTGGGAGTGGATGCATTTTGAATCACTGTTTAGCATGGAACTGAACGTTTAATCTTACTAATACAAGATTCCTTTTCTTTACGTCCTTGCAGCCTCACAGATTTTTATGCAGACGGGTTTATTTCTATCTGACGTCCAACTCATTTTTTATGTGAATGTAAAAGAATTTCAGCTTATGTCAAAGCATAAATAATATTTACAAAATCTGCAAAGTCAGTCAATGCTTGTGCAGGTAGTTAATTGCTGACCTTTAAGGTTTTCAATGATTGAAAGTGTTGCTTGGGAAAAGACGTTCCAGTCAGAGGATGGTAGTGTTGAAATCGGTGTACCTGGACTTGAAGGGAATGGCACGGGAAGCCTGATGGCTGTGTCGTAAATTGTGAGCTGAAAGTCAGTCAGAAAACAAACATGAACGGAAATGCAAAATACGATGTAGAGAGGAGACAGCATTTTCCTATAATGTTCAAAGAAGACTGTACTGACTGAAATCTAAACTAGAATCTAGATTTAGGTCAGAGCTAAAAAAATAATCAAGTCCTCTGTCTACAGCATAAAATGCCTCTACAGTTTGACACATCTGCAACCTATAGAATAGCAGTGCTATAAATAAAGTTTGATATTCAACAATTTGCAGCATTTTGAGGAGTTTTACATCACATTTTCTCACACTCTGAACACTTTGCTTACCCCAGATGCACACCCTCTCCCTGCCTATACATTGAGAGCTGCTATTTGGCCGTCATGCTTCTTTACAGTCTGGTTTTATTATCTTTTCCAAGACACAGGAAAACCTATCATCCTCCTGAAGATTTGGGAAGGAGTGGTCTTTTTAATAAGTTATTGTTAATATGCTGTCAGTCACGATAGTTGTTTTGTAACCTGTTTCTTATTTCATGTGTTTGCATGCTACATTGTTGTAAGATATTTTCATGATGGAACCAACTCCATGAATATAATGTCCTTGTGATGGGAGCTTCTTTATCGTTTAACAAATTTTAAAAAACATCAGTGGGTTAAAAAAGCTATTAACCTTCAATTTCGTAAGTACTGAATGCCTCAGGATGAAAGATAGTGGAAATAGTTACCTCAGCTAGCTTGAGGACCACATTGCAGGTTCTTGGAGATGTCAGAGCCATAACCAAGGTTGCCTGGTGAGAGGGGCCACGCTGTTGCCTTTGGGAATACCCAAGCACATATGCAGCTCCTGGAAGAAATCCGTAGAACCTGGAAAAGGAAGGAAGTGATTAAAACAATCTGTCTTTTTAAAAAATCGGTTATTATTTGTTCAGACTAAAATACCGCCATAAAGCAATACGCCTTCTGTGTTAGACATGTTTTATGTCAGGGTTTGGTAATACATGGTGTTGTGTATGGGAGGAGGGGCAGGCAGGTTTTAGCTGTTAATGGGTGACATGGTCTTCAAGAGGCTGGGTGGCAGAGCGATATGAGAAGAAAAGTATAGCCAACCTGTTTTAAACACATTCAGAGTTAAAAATAGGCACTGATTACATAAAAACTAAAATACTAACATGCTAAAAAAATAGATGACCTCATATTAATGTGTCAGTCCTGCAGTGGTCACTTTTAGCAAGGATCCTTTTCCCACTAAGACCATCAGTGAGTTGACAGAGGGATCTCTATGACTGGGTTCCCTTACAGGCTTGGGACTCAGACAGAGAAACAGACACAATATTCCTTTAATAAAAGCCATAGTCTCAGAGCAGAAAAAAGCTGAACTCTGTGGCTTTGCTCCAGGACAGTCAATTGGATGATTTCATCCCCTCTAATAAGGGTAGATAACAGCACTTCAGGTAATTTGATTTAATATAAAAAAAATATCCTCTTCAGTAGACATTTGTTAACCAAATCACCTGTATGCCTTTAATGTGAAAGCTTGTGTTGCGTGCATGTTTAGGTAATTGAGTTGTCTGTACAGAGCTATTTTGGTAGCACTATGAAAAAAGATTAGGCTTTGATATGGATCTGTATGTTATTGTGAACAAAGCAATGTATGGATACAAGGAATGAACAAATACAATATATACTATCTGTATATGGGTAGGCACGTATATGAACGGAATCCAGCAGTTACAGTTTTCTTACACTAAGCGTCACACAACATTTTCTATTTAGGGTGCAGTAAGCCATATGAGAAGTATTTGTATCACCTTCTTCAGAAGCCAGAGGTAAGGTGCCTGCGTTAGGAAATTACTCTCCTTGTGCAGCCAGTAAGAGACACACTCATTCAGAGAATCACAGAACCACAGAATGCCCTGAGCTGGAAGGGACCCGCAAGGATCATCGAGTCCAACTCCTGTCCCTGCACAGGACAGCCCCAAATTCACACCGTGTCTCTGAGGGCGTTGGCCAAGTGCTTCCTGAATATCGCCTGGTGCCGTGATGCCTCCCTGGGGAGCCTGTGCCAGGGCTCCACCACCCTCTGGGGGAAGAAACTTTCCCTAATACCCAGCCTAACCCTCCCCTGGCCCATCTCCCTGCCATTCCCTCGGGTCCTGGCGTTGGTCACCAGAGAGAAGAGATCAGTGCCTTCCCGTCCTCCTCCCCTTGGGAGGGAGCTGCAGAGCGCCAGAGGGCTGCCCTCAACCTCCTCTGCTCCAGCTGAACAAACCAAGTGACTTTAGCTGCTCCTCGAACGATTCCCCCTCTAAACCCTTCACCAACTTCATGGCCCTCCTCTGGACACTCTCCAGTAGCTTTATACCCTCAATGTCCTGCGGCGCCCCAAAGTGAACGCAGTGCTCAAGGTGAGAAACAAGGTTAGGTTTCTGCTCTGAGCCTCTATCAATTAGGAAGAATCAGGAGACCATTTTCCTAATTCAGGCACTTGAAATTAAAAATCTACAATAGATCAGGTGAATCCCATCATCCCCTTTGTCACAAGCGGTTTTCCTGTAAACAAAAATGCACTGTGCTTTGTGGGAATGAATACACAGAAAAACCAGACACGTGTAATGTGATTTTATAATGTCATACTGACTAAGGGGAATTTTTCCAGCTCAGAAATTGCAGAACTGGGTCTGTAATTATCTGGAGCATTGACACAGGTGAATTTTTCAAAAACTAAAGTAAAATCTCACCATCTTGAAGTTGTTCGAACTACTGAAGGTACTTTTGGCCACTCCAGCTTCATCTGCATAGCTGGATAAGCAGCAAGTTGACCTGTTGCAATCTGAATAGCAATCTGGTAGTCCTGGCAATCTTCACCCCATTTAAGAGAACCCTAGTAGAGGAGAATATATATATATGTGTATATATGTATAAAACGTAGTAAGATCATTATATTTCCATTACAATTCAGCTGCTCGTTATTTTAAACTTACTGATACTTTATGGGAATTTGTTACTGAAGCATCAGCACAGAGTTTCCATCTACTCGGTCCTGTGATGCTTGAAACAAACACCTGTATCCTGGATCTCGTGGGTTGTGTATCAGCGTACAGTACAAGCTGTAATCCTGTCGGCTGCTTGTTTCTGTGGATGGCGCGAAGGACTGCAGCCAGTATTGGTGTCTTGCTGTCTCCCAGGAATTTAGGCTTAAGTCAGTAAAGAGGAAATAGAGACCAAAGACATAAACAAAGCATTAAAATTACTATACTGAAAACGCAAATAAAAAGTATTTGCAAAGGAATGGTTTCATTCAAAAAGTTTGTTTATGTGAAGTATGGGAAAGCATCAGACATCGTCGCTCAAACTATTCAGTTCATATGTGGTTTTACCACAGTCTTTCAAGGGAGCGCTGTCGCGACCTATGTAAGTAAAACTGTAGTGTTGGGAATCTTTTTGTAACGTGATTTCAGTGTAAGAACAGGCAGTATGGACTAGGATCCTGCCGTATACAGAGGCAGCATTACCCAGCTCAGCGCTGCTCTCTTACCGGCCTGTAGTCTGGCTAATAATCTTTTTGATAAGATTTGTTTAACCACCTGTTTAAAAACATGATAATCTCTGTTGACAGAGTTGTTCAGTGCAGTCCAAAGTGTGGTACTTGCATGAGGAGCAGCATGTGGCGCCGTTCGAAGTCGGAGCCTTGTGCCGCTCCAGCTGCGGCTGCCCTACCTGAGCTGTGGGGCAGGAGTCCCCACCTGGCCAGGGGAGAGCTGCAGGTGGGATGAGCTGTGGGGCAGCGGGTCTCCCCTGTGATGGAGACCCACAGAAGGATTAGACGAGACAGAGCTGGTGAGGGCGTAGGGGGAAGTTGGGAAAGAGCAAGGCTCTGGCCGAGGAAGAAGTGGTATGTGGTGAGAGCACTGGGGGGGACTGGAAAGAGTTCTGAAAATTAGTAATGTGGTGAAAAGATGGACAAGAGGTGAATTTACGTTACGTAGAAATGGGTTGGGGAGAAAGTAGATTTGGTTGCCTTTTTCTGCAAGCTACTTGCACAAGCGACTGGGAGCTGCTGGTGCAGAGGGGGTGCCTCAGCAAAGTAAGGGTTACTGTTTTGTAGGCCTGTAGGCCATTGTCTGAAATATGTGATGAAATCTCATCCCTATTCCATCAGTTCTTACAATAATTCTTGCAGAAGGACCAGGTAACATTAACTATGTAGCATGCAGCCATTGATGAATAACCACCTGGACTGCTCTCAAATTGGAGCATTACTGCAAAATCTAGGTCTTTTCAAAGGCCTAGTATGGTCCTGCTAACACAGAAGTACCTGGCAGTGAAGACTTGATGAACAGAAAAGTGGCAGAGTCAAGTCCTGAACTTTTACAGAGAGCTATGCAATAAACAATGCACCTGAAACCAGTTTCTGATCAAGCAGGTCAGCACTTCAAAAGTGTTCTCATTTTTATAGTGAATTGTTTACTGAATAACACAGATTTCAACATATACAGCGACACATTCCAGTTTCATTTTAAAATGTAGCCTGTATTAAGTGAATATTAAAAAAAAATTCAATGGCTATCCAAGGTAGTCACCTTTATAAAATAGGAAACAGTTCATTTTCTTTGTATATATTACCTAATATGCTAAATCAGTGTATTTTTCCTATTCTGTTATAAACATACAATAACTGGAAATGCAAAATAAATGTTTTTATTTCTTGGAGATTAAGACACTCACATGAGACATGGCTCTAGAGATGCCTTCACCACTAGCTGAAGAAGAGGAGGAGCTGATGCTGCCATTCAGGACTTTCCTTCCTGGGTCCTGTAAAAACAAAGAATCACCTTGAAGCAAGTTGTTTACCGTTGGAAGTTGCTGCAGAATTAATCTCTCATAGTTCTATTTCAGAGAACTAAGCACTAATTGCAGCAAAGCTAGTGAGAGCAGTTGTAGGCCCTGCTCACAGTATAAGCAGTAAATGTACCTGTTCATCTGCTGGCTTGAACCAAAACTGGTAAACAGGTAGATTTGCCTGTGAAAATAGATAGTATGTAAGAAGATCTGAGAGAAGACAATGAACTAACTTTTGAGAAATGTATTAAAAAGTTCAGTATTGGGTATGGAAAAAAGGCAAAACAAGATTAAACTTTTTAAACATTTAAACTGAAATCTTCTGAAATGTGAAATTTCTGAACTGAAATACTTCAGAGAACTAGAGAGGTTCAAAAAGGGAAAAAGCTCTTCTAGGTGATTACCTTGTCCATCCTGCAGAAAATAGCCACCCTCAACAGTCTGTTTTTGCTTTCTTTGCTCCGCGCTCTATAGGCACAATTTCCTGATGTACAAAAACATTCGCTACAAGAAGTATGAAAAGGTCCAGCCTGGGTGAATTACCTGTTGGTTGGAATATTCACTGTTCCTACTGCAGTGCCTGTCTCCAGAGTGGTCTTCGCTGCTGCTGCAGATTTTACTGCTAGCAGAGCTGACACTGCTGCTGCTGCTGCTTCTGCTGCTGCTGCTGCTGCCACGCTTCTTCCCAGATTGCCTTATTTCATCTTTCTTGTGTTCATGGCCAGGCTCTTTACCATCAGCAGAGGCAGCAGTGGAAGAGGAGGATGAACTGGAGAGGGCGGTTGCCCTTGTCTCAGCCCAGAGGTCTGTAACTGGAGTCTCTTGTGTTCTGTGAACACGTCTCTTACGGTGCCGTGTTTTATTTGCAACCTCCAAAAACAGTTCAAAGCGTTATGGATTTATAGCTTATTCTGTAACATTCCTCTGGGTGTCAGACAAGCTGCTCACCATAGGCTTTCAAGGAAATACAACTTCCTGGCCCCGCGCACTGCAGAAGCTGCACCAGAACTCACCTAGACCCATTCCCCCAGCAGAAATCCTTGCTTCCCCATGCCAGTGTTCCACACTGGAAACCCTTGGCTTCATTTATTATATTTCCCTCTCCAGTGCTCAAAGTCTCTTACCGTGAACACATTTTCAATGCCTAGAATCTTCTTCAGTTTATCTTGAATGTCCTCAAAGAGAGATGTCTCGTCCTGTTCCTTAGACCCTGAGCTTGCTACACCAATTATTTTGGAAGCTGCTTTGGATCCTGCCTGAATCTCCAGCTGTATTTTGTCAATATCCACATCTGTGTGAACTAAAGTCAAGATAGTTACATTCCAGGGTTGTGCTGCTTGACCAGCATCCACAGAGATTGACAGAAAAGCTTGTTGACATGACTGTACCTGGCTTCAAAACTATTTTGGCTTCAAATTCTCCAACTAATTTGTGCAGATAGGTATTTCTTAGGAAAGCAGAATTTTGTGACTTCAGGCTGAGACAAGCAGAACATCCCAAACTCTCAAATTTTCTACAGAAGTTGCGTGCGTAAAATCTTCCTCCTACACTGTGGTGATGCACCTCTTCTGAACCTTGCTGGTATCCTTTGGGTATCACACTCGGAATATTGCTTTGCTGCATTAAAGAAAAATATGGCAAATAAAGATATTTTCCAGAAAAAAAAAAATTTCACAGCTCCTAAAATCTTTCCTCCTATTAATGAAGAGAACGATGACAGTCCTGCCTAAGTAAGGAAGCACTGCTTAAAATTAGAGATCCAAGCACTGGAAGCAGTGGGGTTTCCTCCAAAGTGGTCTGTGAAGAGAACAGCTCTCCTGCCCAGCCTCCCCCAGGCAGTGTTTCACAACCAAACTTTCCCAAGGAGAACCTGCAGGGCCCTTTGGAGGGGCTATTTCTCTGCATCAGTTTTGGGCTACTAGCCCTTCTGTTGCAAGTCAGCCTAGCCTTCCCACGCCAGCCTCAGAAGCTGAAGAGCACACAAGAGAATGGGATTCTGCACTCCACTGCAGGGATTTCCTCAGCATTTGGGAAGAGAAATGTACATCCTGCCCAAGAGCCATCTTTTCGACATTGCTCTGGCTTGGAAAAAAAGGGATATTGTACAAAGGATATGAATTTCACCCCACCCCCACCCCCCCCATGTGTGTAAAGAAATAGGAAGACATGCTGTGAAAGCAACCCTACCCGCGTGAGATGATGAGAGTGAGCAGACTGTGAGTGGTCATGTCTTGAACCCACTGGGACTTACATTAGGCTTGGTTTGAGATATGTCAGGCCCCTGTTGAATCTGTTTCTGTGTCTGTGATCTGGTTACCCAGCTGCTCTGTTTGGTGTGCTCAGCCCCTCTGAGGAGCTGTCTGATTTCTACCTGTCTGCAATACAGATGGTGAGAGGCCTCCTTACCTTCCAGCTGCCAGGTTTTGAAGATCTTTCTGACGGCTGAAATGGCTGGTCGGAGGTACTTGGTACTTCTCCTTTGGGGAGAAGCTGGGATTTCTTTTCGGAATCTACTTCTTCCATGTTCCTTGAAATAGCATAAACCTCACTCCTGTGGAGGTGATAAACGGCACACAACATCTTCTGATTTTGCTTACCTGTCTTTGCTGGTGCAAAAAAGCACGATACTAACCTTTATGTGGCTGCCAAGGTGTGGCAGACACTAACCGAGAGTTGTATGCTCATGATAACACATAGCAAGCGAAACGCAACAAGCTCTTCTGTACCTCACAGCTGTGAGCTCAACCTCCTGATGGCAGGGAGGGGTTTCAATCTTCAGATTTTTCTCTTTCATATTTATACTGGCATCCAATTTCGTTGTAGTGTTGGCACTGAACTCTGCATGATACTCAAGACCACTTTGAAAGTATTGTGTATTAATCCCCATCGTTGCAATCATGTGAAAATATGCCCTGAAAGAGTGGAAATAAAAACATGCATAATTACAGATTAATATGCACATATTTAACTTTGAAATGCAAAATTGCATTTTCACAATGTTCTTTTTATTCTAAAAGCCACTGCTGATGGATAAAGAGATGTGTCATAAAACATGATTAAAAAAAGCTGAAGTGCCCCTGGAAAAGGTGAAGGGATTTATCTGATAAACAAAGCTAACATGGACCCTCTCACTTCTTTGTCATTGCTTGAGGACAGGCTATTGCCAGAATCTCTACTAGCTTCCAATTGTGTCTAATATTTTATTATTATTATCACTATTATTATGTTAATTATTACTATTATCAATATTTGCACTGTTGGATTTGCTTCTGTGGATCCAGAAGCATTTCCCTTTACCTCCTCAAATCCCCCAGCTTGTGCCTGGTGGTGATGCGATTCTATGTTGAACTTCTAAAAACCTGTTCATACATCAGCAAATATATCTTCACAGCTGAGTATCTTTAGTCACTGAACAGGTACAAAAGTGAGCATTTTTAGCAAAGGCAGAACAGCGCAGCATCCTGTGGGATACAGGGCACATTGCTACATTTGCAGGGTCATAAAGCATCGGGTGACTGTGTTTGCTTTCTCACAACTTCACCACCCTGGACTAGCACAGCCGTCCCAAACCTGGGGCAAGTAAGACCCCTATATAACAACATGCCATCACATATCTATTTCAAATCTAAATATAAATGCTTCTGTGTATGTGTGTGAGAATATGTGTCATTTTTACTTTGGCTTGATGTCAGCATGAATATCCATGTTGGTTTCCAACAACTGTGAAGGTCTAAAATTGTCAGATAATGGTGGTGACATCTGTATGTCCACTGCAAAAGACAGACAGGAATTACATGAGCAGAGGAACAATAAATGCTAGAGGTACAATGTCTTCAATAAGCATAGTAGGTAACACGTAGGCAGTGCTTTTACATTTTGAAATACTTTACGTGATTATTTAAAGATTGCTACTCCAAACCAGTTAGACAAATATGTCCCAGGTGAAACATGCTAATTACTTCTCAGACCCTTGGGAGGTAGCTGAACACTAGTGTTTCCACATTGCAAGAGTATTTTTCAAGGTCACAGAGGGATTTCAGTTCAGCAGAGGGTTTGGACCCACAATTTTTGTGGGGAAACGGCTCAGGTTGGCGTCCCAGGCTCACCATTGGCCGCAGCCTGGGCCAGCGCAACACCGCACAGACTGAGCTCCAGCGGCATGCCGACCACCGTGGGGACAATGTGCCGCAGCTCAGCCACCATCGCTGGCAGGGTCCATCGGCCTGAAATGCCTCGCTGGACCTCTTCCACCACTTTTTTCACCACTGGCTGCCAGTTTGATGATCCAGTTAGACTCTGAAAACAGAGAAATAGGTAAGTAGGTAAGAGACAGGTAGGGAAGTTAACTCGGCATCGCAGACAAAAAAGACAACAGCCTTGTCCGTACCGTCATGGTTTGCTGAATGGCATCTTTATCAATGTCAGCAAAGGCGATCTCTTGGCCCAATACTTTGATGTAAGCAGACACCAGAGGGTCTTCGGGAGGCAGTTCTTTCCATCCCAGAAGCTGCGGTATTAAGGAAAGATGGGGAGAAAGGCAGGCAGCAGATAATGTTACCTCAAATACAGGAACGTATTAGCAAAGAGTAGATCCCATCTGAAGGATGCTAACCGTGGTTCCTTAGCCAAAAACTAATAGGCATCTTACAGGTCTGAACCAATGTGACCTTTCTTATGTTGCACAACTGACTTCAGTGGGAGTTTTCCACATGAGGATGAGGTAAGAACTTGGAAATTTCTGCTGCTGCAAGTAGTGAGTGACACCCAAGGACTCACGGACAAAAATCTTATTCAAGAATCATTTGAAAAGAGAAAAGCAGCCACTTACTGTGTTCTAACATACACTTTAAAACACATGAATTTTGGCTTCCAGCATCATCATCATTTGTACTGTACATTAAGGGCTGACACATGTTGAGTGAAAAAGTGGTATCTGTTGACAGCATAAATACAATGTAAGTACATCTTTCTGTGACCAAACAGGAGGACTGGCTCCTTTTTCACTGAAACATCAAAGGGACGGCTCGGTGGGTGGGTGAGGCAACCCCGGCGCTGCTGGGAACTGTGTGTTGCAGACAGATCAGAAGGGTGCGTAGAGACATACCGTTTTACTGAGTTCTTTCAGAGTCTTGTATGTATCATACTCAGCAAAGGGAATATTCTGCTTCCTGATAAGCTTGGTTAGGCTTTGTGACCGGAGAGCCACCTGTAGGAAACAGAGTCAGGTGTCACGGCCTAAGTACAAGAGAGCCCAGGAAGACCTTTGTACCTACTTTTACACTCGCCGAAGCTGCTCTAAATACATGCTTCATTAAGCCATTGCACTTAGAAGGCTACATCTACCTGGCAGATGCTGAGCCAGCTTTGAATTAGTCAACAGGGATAATTTTAGGGCAGTGCAGAGCTCAGCCCAAGATGCTGAGTAAATGCCTGCATGCTGTTACATGGAGCTTTGTGCTGCCCTGGCTGCACTGCTGGCTGAAATTTAATTTCAGATGCTGTTTCCCTGTACTTATGCAAAATGCCCTAGATGCTGTGACTTTAGGTAAGCAGATGAATGTTCTGCTGTGTAAGCTTTCCTCTGCTCTCCAAATTTTAATGCCTATACTGAATGTGTTCATTGATGAATAGATGTGTCAAGAAGCCCAAATAAAAGAAGGCTAAGTAAAATAATCATCTAAACTTTCTCTTCCACATCCACCCTCACAGTCAGAGCTGGAGTTAACCACTGCATCACAGTCCAAATGGCTTAACAAGTAATACTATCTGTAGCTGGCTTGCATGTAGCTGGATGTTTTAATGAAATACTTGCCTCGATAATATCTGTGGCAGTATTTGCATAATATCCTCTTACTTTCGTGATTATATCGGATGGATACATGGTGCTGGGACTGTTCATTAGATAGATCCTCCAAATGGCACCAGCCTGATACTCAGCTGTCACAGGAATAAAAAACAGCAGAGGTTTTGGTTAGAGTCTCCAAGGTTTCTGATGCATGTAAGCCGCCTCAGGTACATGCTGCAGTAGATCACAAAGGGTTCTGCCAGGATTCAGTCCGACAGGTCCTCAAGTGTGCAACTTCGAGAGGAGAACTTTGTTCTAGGGCAGAGTCAACACAACCACAGCGACTGAAGAAGGAGGCCTAAATCCATGTGCAGGCACCGCTTTCCCCAGCAGATACCCAGAGGGTAGTAGAACACCCTCAGGGGATTTTGCATGTTAGGAGGCTTTTGTGCTTTTTGTATTTCAAGAGCGCTCTAAACTCACAGTCTGTGACTCAATTTTGGATGAAAATGATGGAACACAATAGAGGCATTTGGCTACGTACGCTGAGGCAGGGAACAGGGCAGCTGGTACTCACAGGAATAACCACCGACATGAATGACCTTGCTGTAACGGTAGCTCAGCCTGTCGAGTCTGGGGCTCAGTAGTTTAATGGCAATGTTGCAAGCAGAAGATCTGAGTAATAAAGAGTAGTCGACTGTGACCAAATTCTTAGAAAACTGCAAGAATAAAACCACCATTTGCTACTAAAAAATGTACTTCTTCCTCTACTTACAGATTATAAAGCTGTGGGATCCTGCCGACTGCCAAAGCCTTAATGTGTGAGTATGTGAAACTGGCTACTTGTAAGCTGGGCTCCGTCAGCAGCGAGCTGGCCATAGCTGTTACAGTCGGAAGAGCAGGCTTGGTTTCGAAGAGGACAACACAAGCCACCATTCGGACGTTAGGAGCAAGTGTGTTGTCCATAAAGACCTGGAGGGAGATCTCCTGTACCTAGAGGAGGAAGACACAACCTGTGAGTACCTCGTAACTTCTCAGTGAGAAGTGGTTCCTAAACTGTGCCCGTGTGATCTGCAGTGAATGGAGAACAAAACCCTGAACAGAGACTTGAGCGTGGGACCTGTCACTGCAAATGAAGATAATGCTGGGTGCACAGTGAACAGGGCGGGAAGAAACAGCCATGGGGAGTGGGCCCAGTGTTACAGCGACTAAAGCGACCTTTCCCAGGATATCAGCCAGGACAGGGTGATGTCGGCAATTTGTGGTGTGGGCAAGAGGAAGACCAGTAACTGAGAAATCTGCCCAGAGTAGCTAACAGTACCTGACGGCTTTATTATTCCTGAATCACTAAGTCAACCCAAATCATACCCTCTAAGATATTTGTTTAAATAATAATTTCAATTACTTTTGCAGGGTCTTTTCTGGCAATTTTCCTCAAGGCCAGCACGGCGTCAGCATGAATCCTGTTTGGTAATGAAGCTGCAGCCGGGGAAAATGTTGGCAAAAACTTCAGGATGCGTTTAATACTGGCCGGCTCTCCTGCGTTGCCGATGGCTTTCAGGGCCAAGGCCATGTCTTTCTCATCACCTTTGCTGGTGGCTTCAGTAGCAAGGTCGTGGAGTGGCTGAAAACAGAGCAGACTGTGTTAATCTTATCACGTAACGATCTTGTAATAATGCCTAAAAATATTCATTGCCATAGTGAGCAAAACAGCTACTGGTGCAGAGCCCTGAGTAAAGCTGTTCAGATTTTTCTACCAGGAAAAATCTCACCATCATTATTAGGATGCCAAACATGGAACATACGAGCAACCTTGGTTTTCTCCTTACACAGTGTTGTAATTGATTTTAAATCGTGCCTGAGACTGAGCGTCGGAGATAATCCTAGGCGGACGCCTGCACCAGAGAGTCTGTTGCAAGGTCAAGAGCAGCCCCGATCTGACGCCCGGTTCGGCTGTTCCCCGGGGCACCTCCACCAGCCCTGCCAGGCTCTGCACAGCTGCGGGATTACACTTGTGTATTTTTCACTTCCTATAGAGATGGCAAGTTTACTTAAACAGTTCTGAGAAGGCTTGGCTTTGTTTCACTCTTTTTCAGAAGATTTAAACCCATGTCAGACACCAGCAGGCCGTCTCAGTGCTGTGGTCCTTCTGAGTAAGGAGCCAGAGCAACATAGTCCGAGGCCAATGTCCTGGATATTTCCGACAGCGATATGCAATTATGTAGTAGGGCCTCTTTGGAAGCCCTAACCTATGACATATGAAGAGCTTTGCTTATATTCACACCTTAGTGCCTTTTTTAATAGATTTTTTAAGTACACTCTACCTAATGTCAAAGTAGAGAGAATAATAATATTTTTTTTGGCTTTAATCCTAAATTTGTCATACCTAAACTCAGTTTCAGCTCATTTACAGAATCCATTCTCCCCACGGGCTTCTACCACTTATATTTGAAATTCTGAACTGTTAAGACCAGATTTTTCAAAGGCATCACCTCAGTGTTTCATTGTGTCTTTGCAATTTTGCAGGCAATCACAGCTAAGAGTGAGGCATGTAAACAGTGAGTTACCTAATTGCCAGCATTGTGAGAGCTAAATTAGAGGCATTTAAAAGATTTCTTCACCTCTTATGAATAAGAAATGAGAGTCACCTACCTGAAGAAGTTCATTTGGACAAAGTGACATCTGAGCACAGTATTTGTTTACCATGCTACCATATCCCAGGTAAACAATTATTCGATGCATTGGTACTTTCTGGATTTGGGGACAGGTCAGAAAAGCCTGCAGAAGAAAGAATTAGCAGTCCGTAATGTTTCTAGTTATTGGAGCTGCTATTTAGTGAAAATTACATTTGAGAAATAAATAGGAAAAATTGCTTTGGATTTTTCCTAAATATTTCCAGAAGTTAAATCAAATGCTAGCCATTCAGCTACAATAAAAGCAAATAGACTCACTCCAGCTATACTGTATGTACTTTAGATTCTGGTTACATGACATTACGGTCTTGAGTTTCTATTTTTAAAAAAAAAAATATTTTGGCAAAAAGAAATCAGTAGCAATTTTCTTAGGATTTGTGGGTTTTAACATTGAATATCAAAGCCATTTAAAAAATTTGGCAACAGGTGTTTGGAAACATTTTCTGAAGCATTCCCCATTTTTGTTAATACCTTGCATTTTACTATTTAGAAGGAAATACGTCTTTCACTTACAATCCTGTAGATTCCCGTTTAAAAAGGAGCGAGAGACAAATAGGACAAAGAATGAGCTGTACTCACTGAGGCAACTTCTAGGGTTTGCTTGTTGGGTGTAACGAAATGGAAGGCGAGAGGGAGAGTCGCAGCTGCTTCCCAGATGTTCAGCTTCTCATCATGAATTTTTTGCTTCAGGAATTTGAATGTGTCAGTAGCTCCAGCAGCACAGATGGTGCTTAGGAACCAGTGCCTGCCAGGGAGGGAACAATTCGTTATCCCCATCGCCCAGTATGCCTCTGATCGGAAAGCCTGGCTGAAGGCAGTACAGTTACCTGTAGGGAAGGTCGTTGGCAAACTGCACCCACAAAGACTCAATCTGATCAAGGGTTACTATACGAAAAAGCTGGACCATTTGTAAGAACTTGGCTGAAGCTTCTTTAGTGTCTCCTTCCTCATTACTCTGAACTAATTGCCACAGTGTTTCTGTTAACTGGGAAAAAAACAGGCAGTTGGAAGATCCATGTTTAAAATAATTATGTGATGACCTGTTAACCTTATAAATAATGAAAGAGTATGACAAATAAGACTTTAATACCTGTAAATCTGGATTTTTAATCCTTATTAGAGGAATTGGCATCTGGAGTAGCTCTCCTGAGAAATGATAAGGAAGACTCCCCTGGTTTTGCAATTGAATTTTTCGTGCACTGATGGGAGTCCTTTTAATGTCGACCAAAGACAGTTCTTGTCTTCAAGGGAGAGAAGGAAATGCATCAGTAGCCCTTAACTGCATCGTGTGCATGCAGAACACATACAGCGGTTGGAGCAGACTGAGGGGTGCCCAGCAGGACCGCTGCATTGACCACCAATGGATCATGCACTTCTCAGTTCATGCATTGCTCAGGATTATCTAGAAATGTCACAGGACCGGTGAGAGCTTTCATTAGAGTTTGCCAAAGTCTCTGAGAGGTTGGACATATGTTGCAGGTGGCCTAGCAAAATCCCCAAACGGCAGGACACGGGACCTGCCTGGGCATCCCGAGGGACGTACAGTGCCTTGGCCCTTCGCATCCCACAGGCCAGATGCTTCTTGTTAACTCACAAATCAACACTAAATATGTCTTAGGCACAGCTCTGCTAAGGATATGCATGGTGCCTACCTTGCCTCCACGACTGCTGCCCCGTTGGGTTCATTGAAGGGAGAGATCTGGTACACCTGCTCGGATGTAGCAGACATCATCAAGGCCCCACCGTCATCATACTTCATCTTGTAAGTGAACATCACCGTGCCCTTAATGTTCCTGACTTTCTAGAAGTGCAAAGAGACCCACTCACAAATACGAACAGGCAGGAGGTAATTGAGGACAGACGGGCCAAACTCCCTACTAGCATCAGGGCAGTGCATGAGTGTTTGGCAGTGGCGTATGCCCGAGCGTGGCAGCAGGGCTCCACGCTGCTCGTACCAGGGGGCAGGTGGGGCAGGGGCGGATGTACGCCATTCCTGTATTCTTCACCGCTTTCTCCTGGCAGTCCGTCAGGTCCTTGCTTTTGGAAATGGTGGCACGGTTATTCTTGCTGTCATCCTGGATAATGTATCTGGTTTGGCAGATGCCTTCAATCCCAGCCTGTGAGTGTTGATTAAACACAGTGAGCTTTCCACTTGAAGCAGCGATAGATAGGTCAAAGAAAATTGCCGGGGAAGTTTATGTACAGACAAGTTACTATGTAACAGTAAAATGAGAATAAAAGTAAAGCCAGAAAGGAGAAAACAAACCTCCTGTAGTTCGTACACATTTTGTGACTTTTTGATGGTTATCTGAATCATGTTCAAAATCCCTCTCACTAGGTTAGTGCATAGGATGGGACAGTCCTTGGGGGCAAAAATACTTCCAACCCTTCCCTCAGTGTATTCAAACTTAAAGGCTTGGCTGAAACATGCAGCGATGGTCTCTGTAAGCTTCGAAGATGGAGTGAAGGGGTCCGACGGCCAGAAGCCATTGTATTCCTCCAGCTTTGGTGATTGAATCTGTGAAAAATATTAGGAAAACATTAATTCTGTTCATTCAATTTGAAGCAGTGCAATAACAGGGAAACTGGGCACTTCCAGTCCGTGGCTGGACACAAGCCACTTGTCTGACTCTGCAGGAAACCTTTTCCTCCTCAGACTCTTGTGCTGGGCCTTGGAAGCAGCCTTGAAAATGCAATTTCCATGAAGGATTTCTGCCAGAAAAATAAGATCATGCAAGCAGCATTCAAAACTTCCAGCAAGTCTGCTGAAAGCTGCTGGGTGAGCGAAACACTGGCTGCCAGCAACCTGTATGGAAAGGATACTCGCCCATTTTCCTCAGATGTCCAGTGAGATCTCCCTTCAGTCTGCAAGGCAGCCAAGCCATAGCTCAAGCTGCCTGCCTAAACAAATGGGGACTATTTTGGCAGCTGCCCTGGGTCCAGCACATCCCAGAGCGCCAAAGCCTCGGCAGAGCTGACAGGGAAGCAGAGATGACCGTGGGACCTTGCACACGAGATGGCCCAGCAGGAGCTGACGCCTCTTTCTTTGGAAGCAGTTTTCATAATTTTGAGCTTATCAAGCTGTACAGCTTGCACACAAGTCCTTGACTGCTACCTAGTGGGAAATGTGTGCCTGCATACATGTACACGCACACCTCCCACCCTCGTACGTAAAAGTAAATGTTCCTGCATAGAGGGAAACGGTGTGGTGTTAGTGCTCTGTTTCATTTTAGGCATTTATAATCAATGCTGCAAGGGTGGCTTGCCTCTTGTCATTTTTTCCTCAAATTAAATCCTACTTAGGAGTGTTGTCTGCAATTGCTGGTTACAGCAACTCTAGCGAGGTTGCACAGAGTCTGCAATTGCAGCAGTGTGTAAAGTTTGATAACAGGTATTCCTTCACGCTGTTTCAATAATATGTGCTCAGGGTTACAGACTGAATAAACTCCTAGGATGAATGCTAAGTAGCCTCTTATGGCTTTCTCCCCATGTGGTGTCGTCTAGATCCCTTTTCTGTGTTTTTTTTTCATTCTATGCCAGTATTCTAAGCTGTTTAGTTTAATCTTTTTGATGAGTAACAGTGCTTCCAGATCTGATATCATTATGCCAAGCACAAGCATTACCATTAGAATTCGTCACATTTGAATTAATGCCTCTGTGAAGAATATCAAAATCATAGAATCACAGAATCATTAAGGTTGGAAAAGACCTCTAGGATCATCAAGTCCAACCATGAACCCAACAGCCCCAGGCCTCCTAAACCATGCGCTGAAGTGCCACCTCTACATGTCTTTTGAACACCCCCAGGGATGGTGACTCCACCACCTCTCTGGGCAGCCTGTTCTAATGCCTGACCACTCTTGCAGTAAAGACATTTCTCCCAATATCTAATCTAAACCTCCCCTGACGCAGCTTGAAGCCATTTCCTCTTGTCCTATTGCTTGTTACTTGGGAGAAGAGACCAACACCCACCTCGCTACAACCTCCTTTCAGGTAGTTGTAGAGAGCGATAAGGTCTCCCCTCAGCCTCCTTTTCTCCAGACTGAACACCCCCAGCTCCCTCAGCCGCTCCTCTTAGCACTTGTTCTCCAGACCTTTCCCCAGTTTCATTGCCCTTTTCTGGACACGCTACAGCACCTCAAGGTCCTTCTTGTACTGAGGGGCCTAAAACTGAACCCAGTATTCAAGGTGCGGCCTCACCAGTGCCGAGCCCAGGGGCAAAAGGAAGACAATGGAGATGGACAGGAATTTGTCATACCCAAATTCTAGTGCAGAGCTTTTCTCAGGCTGTGGATCAGGTTGAATTATCATTTTCATACTCTAGATTAGTGTTGCCTTAGTAAAACTGTCATAAGGCCATTCCTTTAAAGCAGCTGCCTGCTCTATTTCTGCATGGAGATGAACCTGAGGGAGCTTTAGTCAAGGGGGCTCAGGTACTGATGGCAGCAGAGCTGGAGCAGCTCTGGCTGTCTTCCGCAGAGGTGCGGGCTGCAAGCAAGCCTGTCTCTAGGTCACTACCTATAACCCAAAGCAGTTTGACTGCAGCTGCAGACTCTCCAGCGGTGCCCTCGGCTCACCCCATCATGGCTTGAGGGTATGCAAAGCTCAGCGTCCCTGCTGCACCTTTGCCTGTGCTGGGGAAGTCACCACTGCTTGAGCAAAGCCACTTGGTCTGATGTTGGGCTTACAGGGTCATCTCAGCACCAGGAAGGGCCCTAAGCTTTTGTGTGAGCTTTGCATTGCTGTCATTTATTTTACCAACATGGAAGCACGAACCGAATGTCTGTAGCTGTGTGATTAGAGGGGGGTGGAGGTGGGGGCAGGTGGGTCTCCATGCCTGGGGAGATTTACCTGGAGAAGGTGGTCGCTGCGAGATACATGGCTGATCTCCAGCTTGCAGGTCAACTTCACCCCCGCCATCGCCAGGCCTCTGCTGGGCAGCCCGTGCAGGATGAAGCTCTCGTAGCCATAGAGGTAGGTCTTGCCAGAATGAAAAACAGGCTCTGTTAAAAAAACATAACAATAGAAACACCTCCTATGACTGTTGTGATGTTACTTGCAAGAACCATCCCAGCGAAGAAGGGTGAGGCTGTTACTGCCCAAAAAATCGGTGCAAGCGGTGGGCAAGGCACAGCCGTAAGGGAGAGCAGCGTGGGAGCCACACGCTGGTGGAGGGAGCGCACTTACCGAGGTCCTGCTTCTGACCCCCTGTGTGGGAGGAAAGAGAAGGATGTGTGAGAAACTCCCCATCTCTGTGGAACACTTTACATTTATTATTCATTTACTTAGTGTGCTAATGGTTGGCAAACAACTGGTAATGGGCTCACGGGGTGCACCCCAAACCCCTGGGACACCGAGCCTGCGCCAGCCCCACTCACTAGCTACTGTTTGCTCTGCTTTTCCCCTGCTGCTAAGCTTAGGCACAGAAATCTAATAGTCATAAAAGGGCTTCAGCAAATTAAGCTGTAAATATCCCTGAAAGGCCCTGAGGAGCCGCAGTTTGCTCAGGATTGCAGTGGCCATCACTGCTCAGCAGTACTGGTAAAGCTTCAACTTACCCACGAGGGCAAACGCCAGGGCCAGGATGAGTCCCTTCATGCTAAAAGCAACTGAAGAGTGCAGGGGAAAATGTGTGGCTTTTATAGAAGAATTATTAACAGGCACAGTGAATTTTGTTGAGTTATCAACTTTTTATCAACCACTCAAACCCTTTGAAGGAGAGGGCGCTGGGGACAAGGCGCCGGCTGTTATTGCTGAGCCAGAACAAGCAATTTTGTTCTCACTTCAAAAACCAAATGCTCTGAAAGTACCTTTTGAAACAGGTGCTTAAAAGTATTAAAATACAGTTAAATCCAAAATATTTGTTGTGTAAGAACACCTACTAATTATCCCTATTCATTGGAAGCACCCGGTGCTATTACAGTCAGTGCTAACCTTGCCCAGGTTATCCTGACCTGACCATAAGGCACACAGCTTATCTAACTGGTAGTGCTCCAGCAGGATTGTGCAAAATCCCCGGGCAGCCCCCCCACCCCACCCCGTGACACCACACCAATACCTGTCCTGTTTCGAGCTGGACATGCCATCACCCGCAGCGCTGGGCTCTGGGGATGGGGAATTCATCCAGGAACACAAACTTCCCGTCACTGTCACGAAGACTATGGCTGAACACTGCTGATGTTCATGTGTCCCTCACCTGCCTTCTCTTACAGGGCTAATACGTCAGCCCCTGTCACCCGTGCGATTAGCCATAGAGGGGTTTTGGTGAGACTTGTCCCTGCGAGGTGAGCCGGGTGAGGCTGACGGGCATCAGGGACACAAACCTCTTGGTTTACAAAGGCATACAAAGCCTGGTTTCCCCAAACTCACTTCACATCATGCAACAAGGAACGGCATCTTCACCCCATGGTGGAGCCCCCTTCTCCCATGAGTAGGTGGTTTCCCCATCCCTTTGGAGGCAGCCCCACAGGTCCCTCAGGCTGCCTTTGGCCCCCGGGTTTGGCCAGGTGCCCCCCGCCGCTGGGGCGTGGAGCTGGGCTCGGCCAGGGCGGCAGGAGCCACCCGCACTGCTCCCATCAGCAACCTGCTTGGGAAGGGCTACAGCAGCCCCAGGACCAAGGGGCTCACGTTGGCACCGCGCAGCCGCCGTTTGCCTGCCAGCCTTCTCCTCTGCGGGTAGGGAACCGAAGCTGCTGCCCAGCTCCCTGTGGGAAGGGAACGGGTTCAATTTCTCATCAACAGATCGGTGGCTCATATCCAAGAAAGCTTAGTTTTCATGATGCTCTTTAGCTTTTTTTTTTAAAATAATTGGCAGTTGGGATATAATTTATAATGTCTGACAAACTATGGGCTTTATTTCTAGATCAAAGATTGCATCTGGAGGGTAAAAAAATATTTTTTTATCAGCTCTATATTCCAGTCCTCTTTGTTTTAACCCCTTCCCTTATAAAACTGATGGCGCATGATAGAAAAGCCAAGCCATTCACTAGTGAGCTGTGTCATGTCTTTTCAGATTTAGTAATGGTAAATGTAGCTAGAGGATTTGAGTACACAGCTACTGGCAACTGGTAGTTGAGGCTCGAAAGCATATTATGGCTTTACTATATGCAGCTGCACAGTTTGGGTTTTTTTAAAAAAGACCACCTTGCGGGCAGCGAGGACTGAAGGTCAGTGGCAGTGCAAGCCAAAGAATGCTGCTGTGATGGCAGATTACATGCAACACCGCTTGTATTAGTGTCTCAAGATTATAACACTAAATCTCTAAACCACCACACCGTAACAGTGACACCACAAACCGTAACACTCCTCAAAATAAGGGTTGTCCCTGGGGGCTGCACGGGCTGTGCCCAACTGCAAGGGAGGCGTCTCCCCGAAGCCCCTGTGCCCCCAGCCCAGGGCTTGCAGTCGCGCCCCCGTCTCCACTACTTTGGGCAGCAAACGCTGCATCCCCCGTTGCCCCGGCCGTGCTGCTGCCATGGGGCAGAATCATCTTCGCTTCTGCTCCAGGTGCAGGCAAAACCTGCAGGTGAGGGCTTCACCTTTGGGGGTTTCTTTATAGAACTGAGCCCTCTTATTTTCTAGCTCATTTCTCCAGTATGTCAAGAATGATTTCAACGCCCAGCCTGTCCCCCCATACACTCACAGCCCTTTCAGGCTTTGTATTTCAACAAAGGATATAACTTGGATTAAAAAGAGAAAGGAAAAAAAAATCCTAAGAAAACTGTGAGGGTGACAAACAACTTTGCTGTGCCCAGGGCCTCCCCTGACAGCGTTTCCTTCAAGCTGTGCTCGCCTGTCTCTGCAATGGCAGTGGGGGAGCCGGGCAGAGGCTGGCTGAGGCCTCCCCGCAGCCCTTCGCGAGGTGGATGCCCACAGCCCACAGCCCCACGGGTGCTCTGGCTGCCATGGTGGTTGGGTGATGCTCACCTGTGGGTCTCCTGCCAGGGCGTTACTGCTGAGCCCATCGTACCCCTCGCACCTGAGCACGGGAGCTGGAAGACAAGAGTCCCCCCAAAGCTGTGCTCCAGCCTTGGCAGGCTGGGGAGAGAGGAGCCCCATGGGCTGGCCCCACTGGAGCTGGGGGCTCATGCCCAGCTCCAGGGGTCATGTGAAGCCCCAGCTTCTGATGGATTCAGCCTCAGGGGTTACCTGAGAAGTCTGTGCTTCCCGTCACTGCTCCGTGTGACTTCCAGGCAAGCAGCAAACCCACCAGCTCACCACTTCACTGCTGCTCCTGGTTAGTGCCCAAACACTGCCTGCTGTCAGCTCCCCATCGCGTCGCAGTGCAAGGTGTGACAGCATTCAAACTGCACGTAACATTTTTGCCTGTCTTTCAAACATATTGCTTTTGGCACTAAGGACTTTACCTTTCCAAACTATAATACTCACATCCAAACTATAAAACTCCCACACGTGCATCCACTGAAGGTACCA
Source organism: Phalacrocorax aristotelis (assembly GCF_949628215.1). NCBI lineage: Eukaryota > Metazoa > Chordata > Aves > Suliformes > Phalacrocoracidae > Phalacrocorax > Phalacrocorax aristotelis. The sequence continues at coordinate 55,286,667 of NC_134281.1, forward strand.
AAGCTGCTGGGGAAAGCAACACGACACAGTTTTTATAGTATGTTCTCGAGTGTTTCCAAAAACTAGCCAGTAACTAGCCTGCATGGTCATAGGTAAGTGCCGGTTTTCTTTATTGGTTTCTACTGATTTTTTAGAACCAAGTCACTTGTTTCTCTTTTAGTTAATTTACTGTTGATCTACAGTTTTAACAGCTCAGTAGGATCACATTCTGCTTTGCATTAACAAATCTAAATATAAAAATGAATGTGTGGTCAGTAATACAAATGGCTGGATGTGTGTGTATTAATTGGGAGAACGCTGATGAATTAAGGCAGGTAAACTAAGTATCCAGTCCTGTTTCTATTGAAATTTGTGCAAAACTCCTGATGACTTAAGCTGCCAACCGTCTCTTCGACACCAGTGGTTATTGTCTGCACTATCTCCTAAGGTAGTTCTCTGAAAAACAAATTCACCCAGCATGCCTACTCAGCCTGCAAGCACAGGGACAAGCAGAAAACATCTTCCAGATCTGCTGGAATCCTGTGGGCTCCAGCACTCATGGCAGACGAGCTCCCTCGTGGTGCCCACGCAGGCCTGCAGCAGGTGGGCTGGAGGCAGAGCCCACCTGGCGATGAAGGCCGCAGCAAGGGCTCGTGCTGGGCGCAGAGCCTGGGACATCTCACCCACAGTGCAAAGGTCTGGCTCTGCCTTGGACCCTTTGGCAGGTGGTATGTTTGGGTAACTCCACCATGTCCTCTTCAAAGACCGCTGATTCCCACTAGCTTCTCCATGTGGTGCATCAGGAACGTAACATGCTCTTGACTCCCTCAGAGCAGCCTTGTCCAGTGGCATGAGGCTCAGGCTTATTCCCTGATGTTGGTGTTCCCTACGGCAGTACTGGTACATCAGAGGGTGCTGCATCACAGTTTCTGCTCCGGGTGCACAGGGTCCCAGCACCAGGGAAGAAAGCCCTGGGGGAAACAAGGAGGACCCTGGTACCACAGCTGTCCAACCCATATCTCCGATGGGGCCTGACACAGGCACATGCTTGGTGCACAGAAGACTACCCCACAGACTCAAGAAGTCTATGAAATGGGGGGTGAGGAGAAGCAACACAGACCTCCTCTTTCCATAACCACTGAAATAAGGAAGCCTTCATCAATTTTTCCATGCATGGGTTTATTACGAAATCAGATATTTATGGGCAATCGTAACAGTTTCTACAATAATAAAGTTTAATACTTTAAATTACTTGGGAAGATTCCACGCATACTTGAATACTTGAATACTTATTTTAGTATCTCTATTATTCCTTAAGATGAGTTTTCTTACACTGCACAATAAAAACATTAAAGTGTTTCTGTTTTTCCCTGCGCTGCAATGTACAGCTTCATGCACTGCAGTCTTCGTTCTCACAAGAACATGCTATGTGTGCATCAACAGTGTCCTGCATATCCTCTGACTTCTGGTCGAACTTCGTCTGTTTGTCTGTCAGGCTGGTAGCTGAATCTGATGGGGAAAAAGGAATGAAAAGTAAACGGTGTACTCCAGAAGCAGTTTTGGAAGGTACAGCATTCACCATGCACTAGTCGTTAATTACAGCAGGCTTGGCTTCTCCTCACTGGCTTACGTATTTATATCTGTCTAAGTTACGCAGAGATGTTCCAGGAAACCCACTTAATTAATAAGCCAGTTCTACACTGAAAACTACTACTTCCACGTAGAATTTTATTAGTAATACATTTAGGAAAGGTTATTGTGGTCTTAAAGGGAAAAAAAACTTGGAAAACAGCCATGAACCCTACATCTTATCTAATCTCTTATGATCTACAATATACCTAGAAAAAAAGACATCCTCCTGTGTCACTGCACCTGTGTGCAGGAATCCTGTCCACACCTGCCTTTCTATTGCCTAAATCAGCTCAGTGAAATAAGATCATGCCCAAAGGCAGCGATATATAAAAATATACAAGGCGCGGTTCCCTGTTTCAGGGTGCTGCACGCGATCAGATGTGGCTGAACCCTCGCAGGCTGCAGTGCACAGGTTTTCAGCTGAATCACAATGTTGACTGTGTTGTTATCCTGCCCCGTACCCTGCTAGTTCACAGCACCATGAAGAGGAGTTCAGTTTAGATTGTAAATGGCGGTATGATGAAAAACATAGTAAAATTACAACAGAAAAACATCTCTCTCGCTGAAGAAAGTTTTACATATTAATGGAAACAGGGAAAGGTCTTCAGTCAATAGCGCAGTGAGTCCATCCCTACCTGTGGCTATGTTAGATTATTCATACATTTCAACTGGAATAACTGAGTCAAGGCACAATCTATTTAGACTTTTGTGCAGCTCCTATTCCGTAGGCTTTCTATTGACTTACCAGCTGGGACACAGTGGAAGCCAACAGTGACTGGAGTAGTCTTGGTGGCGGAGCATCCTTTCACACAGCGCAGCACGGGCTCTGTAGAATAGCACTTGGACTCTACACCCGCAAGCTGAACTGTCTTCTCAAGCTTCACAAATGCCCGTCGCAGTTTGCAGGCTGTAACACAGTCACTGGTGATAGTTTATGCACTTATGGACAAAATCTTCAGATCTTCGCAGACTGACCCACCTGCCAATGTTGCCAGTTTGCGAACAAATTTCCTCTATGAAAACTATATTTTGATCATAAGTAAAGCAGCATCCCTGACTGATAAACTTATCAAAGCAGCTAATTAGATATGGAGCTATGGAAAGTTAATTTCAAATGCGACTGGTTTGTTTCTAGATTAGCATGTGGAAACATAGTCTGATATACATTTTGCAAAGTAAACTGGCTCACAGAATAGCTGCAAACCCACACTCAAAAGCTTTGAATATTCAGCACTGGAAAGAAAGGGGGGATTTCTGAACAAATGAAAACAACCGCTAAAGAATTACACTATTACCACTGTCATTCAGACTGAGAGTTGCTGCAGAAAGACCCCAAAAGTCATTGCCGCCAGCCAGTAATATTGATCTTGTTTTGGATTCCCAGTACAAGCAGCTACAAGTGTGTGAGAAGCTAAATGGACCGCAATTTATTCCTGACTATAAGTGTTATTCTCTAAAGTTTCAGCCACTTCCACCATCTGTGAAAACGAAACACAACGTGTGGTCGCTACCAACCATGTGAATATTATGGTGTACGTGCATGTGGACTTCATACCCATCTAAAGCAAGTTTGATGCCCGGTGTCCTTTAAAAAGATATAGCAGAACAGCAGTTGATGTACAGCTAAACACGTAAAAGCCACCTCCAGGGACCAAGGAAACCCTTGCCACCAGGGCAAGTCGTCTTTACAAAGGCAACGGGCCTCTTCTTGCAGCACCGTGCTACGCTGTTGCATCATAACCCCAGCGGAAAGCACCGAGCATGCCATATGATCCTAATCTACTGAAACACTTAAAATACAGCTTTTTTTATTTCAACCATGTAATTAAGTCCCTGGAACTGCTCATGTACTTAAACGCTTTGCTTGACTTGTCGCACTGGCTCAAAAATCAGGTGGTCAGCCACGGTAAAATAATTACTAATCCCTGCCTGATTTTTCTGATGGATCAAATACTGGCTGGAAAATGCTGTTGTGCTTAAATCAAAGCATTCCGTGGGAATTTATCCTCTTACATTTTTTTCTGATCTTCTTCTAAAACACTTCAAAACTGAGAGGTTTTGTTTCAGCTTGGTTATTTAATTTCAACTGACTTGTAGTTTTTGGCTTGTTTCTTTAACTTGTAATTACTTACTCCTTTCTAAACTGACAAATACTTTTTATACTTAATATAACTTAATAATGATCCCTTTAAAAGTGCTTATGGATTTAAAGTTTTCTAAATAAATTCTACATTTTCTGTACAACTGCAGTAATAAATTAATCAGAGCTTGCATACCTCCTATACAAGGCTTTTCTTCCAAAATCCAAGAATGTCCAAAGCTCACTGCATCTTTAGCTAGGTATCCATTGGGCATCCGATACTCCTGTTCACATTCTGCATCATATTTTCCACATATTCCACACATTTTCCCTGCCATCCACAAAGCGACTTGAATCTTCGAGAAAAAAAAAAAAGAAAACCATTTCAAGTTAAAAAAAAAATAATACCTATGGAACAGACTTTTGCTGTGTAGGTTTCAGCGTAAGGTAATGCACAAACATTTAAAACCTCTTTGCTAAGAATTCAAAAGGGTCTGGCAGTCAGATGCCAAACTCCCATGGTGCTGCAGCGTCTTTAGCTGTTACAGCCTTTAAAACCTACTGTGCCAGTCTAGTATGTTGTTAGTAATTGTCTAGATTATTAATATGCTGAAGCTTTTGTCTGATGGATGCTTTCATAGTACAGGTGATAGATACAGTACGGTTTACTGATTTCTTACACTCCCATTTCACATTATTTTTGAAGCATTCATTCATCTTAAAAGGATGGCTGCATTTTTGCTGATTTGAAGAATTATACAGCTGTAAGAACAGCAGATAGGAGCTGAAACCTCATTTTTCTTGCAAATGCACTGCTGGCTCAGCGTGTGTACGCTCCCAGGCCCATTTCCCAACACATACCTGAACTGCAAGAGTAAGGTATTTTTTTTTGGTGAAAGATTCTCACTTCTTCCGCTCAGAAATAAAGAGCAGGACTGTGCAACCCTGCAGTGTCACCTTCCATTCGGTGTTTTTTGGGCCCTGCACGCATTTGCCTTTGCCACTGTGTACTCTTGCACCTATACCTACAGATTTAAGGGAATCCTATGGAAATTTCGCAGCACCCAAGCTTATGAAGAGGAAGAACGATACCCTGAATGTGTATCCATCAAAGTACAATTTGTCAATGCCATACGCTGGGGCAACAAGCACAAGCCCTTTCTTTTCACTGTGGATCCACAGAGAAGCACCTAGAAGAAAAAACAAAACAAAGCAAAACCAAAAGCAAAACAGACCCAAGCTAGCTTCTCTAAGAAAGAAAAAAGCAACTGTCATGTTTCTAATATGTTCTTTTCCTTAAAATGCCTCAGTTGTTCTGTTCAAGAAACAAAACATATAGGAAAACAATGTAGAAGGGTATATGTATAGAAAACAGGTGTTTGTAAAAAGTTGGAAAGCAATTTTAATGATAACTATTTATTAATTTTCCTCTGGGTAATTTTTCTTTGGGTTATTAACATGAATATTTATTTCTAGAAATTATTACAGAGCTGTCTATAATATCTGTATAGTTGTGCAGCTTTACAAGGCCCTGACTGTACTATAATGGAGTGAGGAGATACAAAGAACACCATGACTGTCACTGGAGCCATTTCTAGCACAGTTATCACTTCCCAAGTACGTAACAAATAGGTCAGAGCTCAGCACTGGCAGACGCTAACCCAATTTCAGCAAGCCTTAGCCTGATTTGTATACTAGAGCTCTACAGTCAGGAAACACCTGCACTGCCTATAGCCCCTGACTGCATAGCACAGAATGAAACAAGGCCCTCCTGTGTCCTTTCACAGAAAAAAACTATTCCTGCTTTGAGAGAAGCAAGCAGGCTGTTTACCAGTACTCCATATTTATCCCTAGCAGATTTCAGAATGCTAGCCAAATGTATGCCTACAAATCATATTAGGAAAAACATTGATATACAAGTGTCGTGAGTTTTATAAAAGCTATGCTTCAAAATGTTTTAATCAAGCAAGATTTTATAGTATAACCAAAACGATTCTCAGATTTGGAACTCCACCGGGAGCTGCAGGAATGTATGAAAAGGAGGGATCTTCATGTTAGTTATATCTTGCTCAGTTTGGCCACTTCAGGAGCTTCACACTCTGTCAGTCTTTCTAGATGTCTCTATGCAAGGGAGTACAATACATGTTCTTAAATATTAACCTTACAACCAAAGGTAGAAACGCTTATTGAATACAAACTGGTGGAATCTCTTTGATAGATTTTTTTCTTTTTCTCTTTCTTTTTCTTTCTCTCTTTCTCCTAAAACACATGTGAAAATGAAATAAGAGATGCTGCATCACTTACCAGCAGATATGTATGAAACATTCCTCGTGGGGCTTTCAACCCCATCTACCAGCAGTTTCACCTGTCCGTTCACAGGATGCATATCAATTTCACTGTTAAGGAGAAAAGCGTTCATACCCTGTATCACATTCATACACATACAGTGACAAAGGCATTTTCCTGCTCACTAAATATCACTGGTCACAGCAGAAGCTTATTTCAACTACTTGAATTGCATCAGGGTGTTCTTGTCACCTAAGCTGCAGGATAACATCATCAGCATCACATTCAATATGCATGGAAAGTAGATAAGGGGGATGCTGAAATCCCACGGGCTGGTAACCGTTGCAGTAAAGCTCTCGTGGTAAATGTGGACATCACCTGGCAGGAGTTACTTACTGGCTGCCAAGCTTGATGTTGATTGCTTTCAGGTTCATAGCTTCTTTGGCATTCCTCATCATCACTAGGAACTTCAGGTCAGAGCTGCAATCCTGAGCCAAGATGTGGTAGCAGTTGGCGGGCATCGTGTAGTTAAACTGAACTTCATTAAAGGTTGTGATCTTGTTGTGGGAAACTGAGCAGCGAGCTGGTTAAATAAAACGCCAGTGAGTATTTTCTTTTCCATAAAAGGAAGTCATTAAATGGCAGATTTTATTTTTAGTGCTGTATTATTTTAGCTTTATATTTTTTTCCACGATGTGATTTTTTTTGGTATGGATTACAGGGGCTTTTGGCTACTAAGCACTCGTAAATTTTTAAAAAAGCATGGAAAATATATTCCTCTATCTATCAAAAAATAATTGGCAGAAAGTTTAAATGTTACCAATTCAGATAATTGATATCTTCATCCCTGAAATGCTGATGATTTCTATACTATACGTACACAATATTCTCTCCCAGATTAACCATCCTCGCATTATTACAGCATATTTGCTAATTAACTGGAGACAAATAATCCCAGAAAAATTCAGAAGGTGCTCAAGTAATTCAGGAGACTGAGGAGGTCATGCTTCTGAACCAGATTAGACCCTGACCTTTCAAATTCTCGAGCACTGCAGAGGGGGCTTCAGCAAAGACATTCCAGATGGGAGGCTGCATCTCTGAAGCTGGTATCCTCGGACCTACAGGGAGTGACAGGGGAAGCCTCATGGCTTTTTCATAGAGGATCATCTGAAAAGGAATTCAAAAGCACATTCAAAACACAACTTGTGCCGGCTATTCACAGCAAACAGCTGAGATCAGCTTTTTCTCCTATTTGGAAATTAATTTCAAATTTTTCTACTTTGGTTGACGGAGAATTTATGTGACCATAATTCACCTGACTCACTGTCTATGAGCTTTTTGCTTCTGCTTACAGTTTTCTCTCATGGTGTGTGTCACCATTCAGATATTAATTAGGAGAGAATTAATTACTCTCCTTCAAAGGTGGTTAGGTGTACATTATGGAGCTACTACAGACGGAAAAGCATGTTATTGTGAGTACCCATGGCATTCTCTTTTTCCATGAATGAAATCACTCTATAAATATTCTTGGACATAAAATCAAAAAGGTTGAAAATAAACAAAAGTCGTTTTCATCATTTGCACACAAAACGATGCTTACTTAATTTTGCTTTCTCAGAAATGGCCACTGTAATTAAAATGCTCATTCTTCTAGTAGGGAAAAATAGGAGAGTGATAATACTATTTCATAATTACATCAGGAAGCTTGATAACAACATCACATGTCCTTGGAGAAGTTAGAGCCACAATCATCTTGGCTTGTTGAGAAGGATTCTTGTCTGTTTTTTCAGAGAACCCCAGCATAAATGCAGCCCCAGGGACAAACTTGTAAAACCTTCAAGAATTCAAATCAGAAAGATCTGGTGAAATAGAGAAGAAGAAGTGGCACACATCCCAGCCAGGCCTTCTCACATCGGTGTGTAAGTAGCATACAGTCTTCAGGTTCACTGGTTAGGTCCCCACGACCACCCTCTGCTTTACTGATCAAGTGTTCTGTGAAAGGAAGGATCTGTTCCTCAGTTTTCAGTAATTACGTCCAGTATAAACAATTACTGTACCTTACAACAGGGTGGCTATGTTCTCCCACTCAGCTTTTGTGTCTGAAGGCAGGACTCAGATCAGAGAATAAAACAGTAGCCCGTACATTAACCACTAGAACCTTGTGGGTAGATGCTGATTTTTCCTAGTTGACTGATACCATGAATGAGTGTCACTAGAGACTAAAACCTCACCATTCTGCTATGGATCTGACACTTGAAGGAACTTTAGACCACTCCAATTTCACTTGTACAGCAGGGTGGGCAGCAAACCGCCCGGTTACCAGCTCAGTCGAAATCTTGTAGTCCTGGCAATTCCGGCCCCATTTCAGGTAAGCCTATAATGGAGAGAGAAACGGCCCATTTTAAAATGCATGGAATACATTTTAAATGCATGGTTTTCATGTGATGCGTACAGCTTTATATAACTGTTTTTGAGCCTTACCCTCGCCTTGTGAGCATTGAGGACTGAAGCATCAGCACAGAGCTTCCACTTGCTTGAATCTGTGAGGTTTGACACAAATACCTGCATCCGGGGCCTGATGGAGTCAATATCAGCATATACCACAAGCTGGAGGCCTCCTATCTTCTTATCGTTACGAATGCCATGAAGAAAAACAGCTAATACTGGTGTTTTAACATCTCCCAAAAACTTAGGCTAAGGAAAAGGGGGAGAAAGTATGCAAAGAATATATTTTTAAAAGGGTTACCATGGAACATTTTAGATGCAAGCTCTAGATGGATAAATGGAAAATTAGCAATGGAACTGCAAATATATACCAGCATATGTACCACACACACACACACTCTCTTATGCATATGTCTTTAACGTGCATGTGCCTCTGCATGCAGAGATGGATTTTACCACTGTATTTCATATGAGCCAAAATTTGTCCCATTTCCAAGCTACAGTTGGTACTGTGGAAATATTCATATCATTAGGATACAGTATCATGGAATCACAGAGTACCAGGTTGGAAGGGACCTCAAGGACCATCTAGTTCAACCTTTCATAGCAAAAGCACGGTCTAGACAAGATGGCCCAGCACCCTGTCCAGCCGAATCTTACAAGTGTCCAACACCAGGGAATCCACCACTTCCCTGGGGAGATTATTCCAATGGCTGATTGTTCTCACTGTGACAAATTTTCCTCTTGTGCAAATCTCCCGAGGAGTAAATTGTACCTATGACCCCTCATCTTTTCCAGTAATGACTATGTCTTTGTTGTTAATACCCATATATTTGCCTGTGAATGAAAGGAAGTGGTTCAATTTGGCTAACATCGGCTGTCAGTTGTACTCATCACTCATTTTCACAACAGGAACATCCCCCAGCTAGTGTCCTCCTGTTTATCTGCCTGTTTGGTCTGTTGGCTTTCACCCCACACTTCAGCTGTGAGCTCTGTGGGGCAGGCAGGTTTGTGTTTGCACAGCACCCTAGCACAGAATATAATCCAGGATGTTTTCTTCAACATCAAGAAGCTCCCCCCTTGACAGCAGGGCCTTAAGCGTGCTATGACCTCCAATTCCTTCACTCCATCATTAGACTTCATCGCTTGTCCCAGAGAGCCAGCCTGCACACATCAGAGTGGGTGCTGGCGAGAGGCCGAGGTGCTACATGTCACCTCTGGAGCATGCCTTCTCTGACGCTCCTCTTTGCCTCGGCCTCCACCACCAATGTCCTTGCACTGGCACGGCAGCACCTCGACTTCCCTCCTGGTTGCAGAGGTCACAAGATCAGTCTCTGCAGGCATCTGTTGGGTGGCATTGCCACGAGGGAAGGGTTGTGGTGCAAGTAAGAAGGATCCTCACCCCACTGCAGAGGAAAGCGCGTGTGGGAGCCATGGTGTGTGTCTCACTTTCGATCAATACCTGAGACTTGAGAGGCTGGTATTTCTCTCTTCCCATTATCCTAGCTGTACAATTACTGCAGGTGCACAGCCACTCTGCCATTCTTCCAAGCTGTCAAAAAAACCCTAAAAATGATGCAACTAACCTGGGAAGCAGCTTGAGACGAGGCATGACTGGATCTGGTAGGGGTGTACGTGCTGCTAAGCTGGTCAGCTGGGAGTTTTGTTTTGGGGAACTGCAAGAAGAAAATACATCATGCACAAGAGGGTAACTTAAAAGCATGCTTGAAGAAATTGCATGAGGCAGTGCTGCAGAATATTCTCTGTACTGCACTCGGTGTTGGCAAACTTGCGTTCCAACACTGAGCAGCTCAATGACTTGTAATATAATACACTTTGTGCTGCTTCATACATGCGATCTAGCTCGGAAAAATCTTGTTTACTCCTCATATGAGACAAATAAGGAACATGTCTAGATGAGAATTCCCTGTGTGAAAAAACAATGGACCAGAGCAAGTCAAATTGAACCGCCTCGCGATTCAATATGAAAGAGCAGAACTGATTCATTTTACTTCTGCAAGTGCCTGATCAACTGGAGGACACAATGAATGGAAAGGATCAACAGGATGGACACACGCAGCTGAATTTTTTACTTTTTGAGGAACTCTAGTAACAAGTACACTGCTCCTGGCTGGATCACACCCTAGGAAGAATCTTCTGCTGAACTGAAGTACCAAAAAATAAGGTATCCTCCCACATTTGTCCACATAGCTCTCCCGGTGTGGATCAACAGTGATCCCAACCCAAGAAACCAAGTGATAAAAGCCAGTCAAATGACCCAAGCTCTTGACGGTAGGATCTTTCTTCTTCCAAAGTGTGTGTCGCCAGTCCCTTGTGCTGCTTTGGTGGAGATTTGCATCTACTTTGCAGAGCCACAAATGGTATCATGCACACAACACAAAGGAGAACACAGCGCTCTGTATTTACACATCTCAGGACCACCACACTTGGTGTACCAAATGTTATCAGTACTGTCATTTTCCTCAGCAGAGGCCTCTAAGGTTTCCATTTGACTCATGACAGATTCCACACTTAATTTACTGAGGAAAGAAAAACTCACCTCTTGTCTATGTGCTGATCTAAAGCGATACTTATAGATCTCATGCTCATCCTTTGAAAATGATAAAAACAAGAAGATTAAAAGCCTCAGAAGAAATGCTGCAATTACATTGACATCTGAGCACTGGGAATTAAGTAAGGATTTTACTAATTATCATTCATACATAGTTCTGTATGCTTAGTCACAAGCACATAATGCAAGACTTGAAGTAGTTTATATATAGCGTTAATGCTCCTACTGCAAAATTAAGACAGAGACATGCAATGTATATCAATGGAAAGTAGTAAATTGGCAAAAAATGGTTCCCTGCCTGTAACAAAAGTTTGAACAGACTCGTGGAAATTTTTGAGATGCTTTGAATTAGACACCTGAGACAATGATTTAAGGCGTGTTTGCAGAATAAATTTTGCAATTTTATGTTGCTAAAATTTACACTGTCAATTCATAATTTTCTGATTTATGATGCAAAGCCGGCTGCCATCGGGGATGTGATTCATGAATATTAGCAGTATCAGTCAGTTTACTGACAAAGTTACCCATATTTTGGAGTATGTGCTGCTGCTGCTGCTGTCACCTTCCAGATGTCCTGAATGATGCCTATGGCTATGGTGACTCACTGACTTGCTGCTGCTGCTACTGCTGCTGCTGCTGCCATTCAGGTACCTTGAGTGATGCCCATGGCTATGGTGACTCCTGCTGCTGCTGCTACTGCTGCTGCTGCTGCTGCTACTGCTGCTGCTGCTGCTGCTGCTGCTGCTACTGCTGCTGCTGCTGCTGCTGCTACTGCTGCTGCTACTGCTGCTGCTACTGCTGCTGCTGCTGCTGCTCCTCCTACTGCTTCTACTACTACTACTGCTGCTGCTGCTCTTGCTGCTTTTACTGCTGCTGCTGCTGCTACTGCTCTTGCTGCTTTTACTGCTGCTGCTACTGCTGCTCTTGCTGCTTTTACTGCTGCTGCTCTTGCTGCTGCTGCTGCCGCTGCTCTTGCTGCTTTTACTGCTGCTGCTGCTGCTGCTCTTGCTGCTTTTACTGCTGCTGCTGCTGCTTTTACTGCTGCTGCTACTGCTGCTGTTGCTGCTCTTGCTGCTTGCATCTTTGTTTCTTGCTTGCTTCACTTGATCCTTCTCCTCTTCATCCACGGCCTTTTTACGATCAGGAGAAGCAGCAGATGATGAGGAAGAAGAGGAGACAGCTGAGGAGGCAGAAGATGAGCTGGAGGGAGTTTTTGCATTGGGGTCTGTCCCAACCTCTGTTAGCATAGTCTTTCCTTTCTTAGAAGGTTGCTTCTTCTGGTGTCGTGTTTTATTTGTAACCTGCAAAAACGGTTCAAAGAGAAGTGCAAGAGGGGGGGATACATCTGGTTCTGTACTGACAAAGTGAATTCTCTCTGGGTGTCAGAGAAGCTGCTCACATCAGCCTTTCACGGAACAACACTTACTGCAGCAGCTGTGGAACTCCCTTGGATCCACCCCATCCAGATGGAATCAAGCCCAGCACAGAGGACCAGCCCCAGCTGGATGCACCCCATAGGATCAAACCCTCCACACGTGGCACGGGCTGACAGGCCTGGCACTGGCACCTTTCAAACTAGCCCCATCCTTGCTTCCCCATGCCAGCCTTCCACACTGAACTTCAAACCCTTGGCTTCATTTATGGGAAAATATTCCCGCCTCCCATGCTCAAAGTCTCTTGCCTTGAACACATTTTCAATGCCTAGAATCTTCTTCAGTTTAGTTTGAATGTCCTCACGTGGAGATGCCTCATCCTCTTCCTCAGACTCCGAGTTTACCACACGAATTATTTTGGAAGCTGCGCTGGCTCCTGCCTGAATCTCCAGCTGAATTTTGTCAATATCAGCATCTGTTTGAACTACACAGCAATTGCACATATTAGAAGGTTATACTGCTTCAAATAGCACCGGCAAACCTAAGACGACATGGTTTGTGCTCAATATTGTACCTGGCGTCAAGACTATTTTAGCTTCATGTTCTCCAATTAATCTATGCAAATACGTATTTTTTAGGAAACTGGCATCTTGTGACCTTCTGGAAAAGCAGAGCTGACAACCAAGATGATGCAGTTTGATGCAAATGTCTCGTTTATGAGTTTTTCTTCCTGTGCCATGGCGAAGTTCCTCTTGAGAGCTATCGGCATGTTTCTTTGGCATGCTGTCAGCTCCTTGCTGCATTGGAGACAAGTACATAAATACCACTGGGAGCATATCATAGGCAAGAGTAAAACTGCAGACATGTGCATCACAGAGAGGGCAAATATTACTATATAAGCAAAAAGAAATAGGTTACCATTGTGAAAACTTCACTGGAAGCTCTATCTGATGGTTTGAAAGGTTCTTCCACAATATTTAATGACGCATCTTCTGGGAGAATTGAGGTCTTCTTTTCAACACCTAGTTCTCCTATATTTCTTGATACAGCAAAAGCCTTATGTCTGTTGAGATATGCACAAAAAATGGTAAATTATTCCAACCTCTTGTTTTTGGATTCAATGGAATACGTCCCTGTCTGTATCATGTGGCAGCACAGTGGTATGTTGTTTGAACATAGGGATTGTGTATGCAACTATAAGTATAAATATTATTAGAGACAAATAAAAGTTAATGACAAACATCAGTCCCTTATATCACAGGAAGTTTTCAAAATCTGGATAAATTTAAACAAATGTCCAAAACATGAAAGGCATTCATTTAAAAATAAAAATGAAAACCCCTAAAGGACAATAAAATAATAAACAAATAAAAATTAAAACCACAAAATAATATATAAACTAAAATCAAAATTAAACTCCTAAATAATTCAGGTACCTTTTGACTTTTAACTCCCCTATTTCTCTTACTTGCTCTTAATCCCAAAGGTTGTGCTACACACTAAAAAGTCACCCTGCCTACCTAGAAACCTCCATAAGAAGTCAGCGAATGGTGAACTTCATAAGGTTTCAGCAAAGCAACAGAAAGTATTCTGACGTAACGCTACCGTACCTTCCAACCACTATCTCAGTTTCCTCATGGCATGGATTTGTTTCAATCTTAATATTTTTCAGTTTCATGTCTATCTTGGCATCAAACTTCATTGGCACTTTTGCCAGGACCTTGCCTTGAATTTCAACAGCATGTTGAAAGTATTCTGTGTTGACACCCATTGATGCGACTGTATGTACATATAAGCTGAAACAGAGTGAAGCGGTCAGATGTAAGGAAGGTGCTCGTTTTTAACATGCGGTTCTGCCTTTTCATAAAAACCCTCCTTAGAAACCTGCCATACCTTGGGGTTATGTCAGACCGAATCTGCATGGAGGATTCAAGAAACTGGGAAGGTTTAAAATCGCCACTTAAAGGGGGGGTCATCTTTCCATCAACTGCAAAGGACAGAACAACATTTAAAAATGGTAAAAGTGAAGGAAAGGATTTTAATTTCAGCAAGACACAGTTTTCAGGAAGAGGTGTTGTTTTGATTAATACAAAAAATATGGCTGGAAAACAAAACAGACTTTGGGGTACATGAGATCTTTTATGAGTCTGAAAAATACTGAAAATATACTGAAAGCTTATTCTGTAGGCAAGGCTTCATATGCAACATATTGAAAATATAAATGAAAATAGAGTAAGAAAATGAAGAGCTGACCCAAAGTGAAAGTTTGTGACTTAGTACAACATTAACATTTCAGAAACAGATGGTGCCAGAAGATGGAGTGAAAGGTGGGCAACCAGGCTAAACAAGCCCGGCTCTCCAGTCTTTCTTCACATCAAGTATGAACATCTGTCTTGTACTGCAGATCCAAAACTGGACATTGTACTCCAGATGCAGCCTCAGATAAGCTAAACAGAGGGGGGGGGGGCAGAATTTTCCATGCTAGCTGTGCTCTTGCTGTTGCAGCCAGCGATGCAGTTGGCCTTCATCACCACAAGAGCACACTGCTGATCCACCATACTACTTGTCCTCCAGGCCACCCCGGCCTTTTTCTGCAAAGCTGCTTCCTGTCTGGGTGATGCCCAGCCTATACACCTGCATGGGTTACTCCAGCCCAGGTGAAGGGCTTTGTACTGCCTTTGTATAATTTCATCATACTTCTGTCGGGACATCCCCTCCAGCCTCTCAGGGTACCCCAGGGTGGCAGCCTGTCCACCCCCGCCCCGTGCAGTGGCTGCTCCCACCAATTCAACGTCATCATTGACACATCATTGACTTGTAATAGTGCCTTCTTTTCCAAAATTTAGACTGTCAAAAAAGACCATGAACAAGTGCTAACGATGAAGGAACGTTGCTCATAGCAAGGCACCAATTAGATTTTCATCTGTTGACTCCTCTTGGAGATCAGCAGTTCACACAGCCTTCACTCACTTTGTAGCCCATCCATACAACTCATACCTCCCCAACTTAGCTACAAGGATGTTATTTTAAAAAAGAAAAAAAAATAAATAAAACCACCCACAAAACACGGGGAAGGAGTTCAAAGGTGTTATTAAAACAAACCAAAACCAGCAAAGAATAGGCAGATTTGAGACTTCTATAAAGAGCGCAAGTACATGTAGTTCACCCCTCATTCCTTATGTGGTGTCAGCAAAAGGGTCAGTTTTTGCCTAAATTAAATTCTGCTGCACACCAAACAGCATGATCACTGAATTATCTTCTTGATAAGCAACTGTACTTGCATATTTAGTCTTCTAAAAGAGAACTCTATCTCTTTTCACAAGCCCTCTTCTCTTCCTGCCTTCTCTAACATTACTGGTAGTTCTCTTTTACTGCCTTCTATTTTCATCCCTGTTTAAATCACCATGGAATCCTGCCTAGCTTGTGTGTGCCTCTCTCAGGACCTACCCCCTTCTGCCCGTGTCTGCAGTCAGCTCCCCAAGCAGCTCTTCTTTTTTCTGGCCTTGAATGCTGTGACCTTCCTCCCTCTCATTTCCCAGATTCTCTCCTCACCTTCCCTGCCTTAAGTCCATTCCAAGAAGAGGCAGAAATCAGCTGTGTCCGGCTTCTCTTCAAACATCTTCATTACCTACCCTCAACTGCAAAAATCAGTTCTTTTACTGACTTTCTCTTTTTTCTCTTCTTTCTCCAGCCCCTCTCCGGCTGCCCCTCTTGTCCCCTGCTCAGAGCTCGCACAGCTGATCTCGTACTTCCCAACTCACCGCTGAGTGCCGCACGTGCCAGAGCAGTAGTGTACGACCCGTACTCCAGTGGCAGGCCGGTGCAGGTAGGGACGATGTATCGCACCTCTCCCAACCACACCGGCTGCGTCCATTGTCCTGCAATGCCGTTGCGGATTTGGCTGGCGATTCTCTTCATCACGGTGTTCCTGTCGGCAGGTTCTAGCACAGTCTGCAGTGAAACAGAGATCCTAGAGGTTGGGATATAAAAGTACAACAGTGTAAAATCTTGCAAAGAAAAGTAGGGGTCCTTATACCTTCACAGCCTGTTGGAGGACTTCCTTATTGATGTTGACGTAGGCCAGCTCTTGGCCAAATAGTTTCAAGTAGGCTGATATCAAGGGGGTTTCCGTCGGCGCCTCCTTCCATCCCAGCAGCTAGGGAACAGAAAAAGAAACACGCAAAGTTCCTTAATGAGACACTTTACGAATGGTAGTTCAGCAAGGTGATCAAATCCGTCACTGACCAAGCTGCAACTTTACACCGCTGCTTGCGTTTCTTTGCCGCCTTGTAAATAGCACAGTGCCACTAATTCGGACGTACTCCCTGTCGTCGGGAAGCCCACGAATAGCCTCCTGCCCAGTGTTTTGTATTCCGATGCAATAACATTTACACAGAGGGTCTGGGCCGTCAGTACCACTAAACCCAGTTTGAAAGCACGGCGATATATCACCTTTCCTCTTGAAGGCAAAGGTATATTCTTGTAAACTAAGTGAGGTGGACGAAGGGAGGGAGGAGGAAGCCTGCCAGGCATGAGGCACACACTGTGCTGCAATGCCCGCCTCCCCGGTGCTCCTTCTGCAGCCATACGCGAGGCGGGGAGGAAGCAGGGCCAGAGCGAGACTTTGCAGAAGCTATCACGTCATCGCAGAAGTGATGTCCCCTGCAGTCCCACTGCAGGTGTCTCTTTCACAGAAATACTCGAGCTGACTGCTAGGCAGGTAGTTTGCCTTCTGAGACAGGCCTTAACTAGCACAAGAAGCCTCATTAAATACCCCTTCATATAACCCACACATAGCATTACTGGTAATACCTACAGCTTTTCCAATCTCCTTTATCTTTTTGTATGTGGGATATTCAGCAAACGGTATGTTTTGCTTCATGATGATGTCTGTGAGGCCTTCCACGCGGACACCAACCTACCAAAACAGCATGAGAAGGAGCAGTCTGAAACATACTTACAGGGAGGAAAATGTGTCATCAATTTTTAATTTTAATTTGCTTTAGTATCAATTTAGGTAAATATTTACCTCCACCAAATCAGCCACTGACCCTGCAGAATACGCCATCAGCTTGGAAATGATGGCTGACGGGAACATTGTTCCTGGGCTGTTCATAATGAAGACATCTCCGGCAGCACCAACTTTATAGTTATCTATGGCAGAAACAAACAGAAGGCACACCTTTTTTTCTGACCATTCTGCTTATCATTCAAGATCATATTTCTGCAGTTTTTCCCACTAGCGACTCTAAGATACATCACTACATACTTTTAACTGTTGCAGCCCAAATTAATAAATGGTTACTTGTGCGCTTTTAAATATGTGACTGTCACATTTAATTCCATTTCTTATTGAAATGCAGAATGCTGTGTTTCTCCAAAGGACTCAATGTCTCTTAAGGATGGATTTCTGAAGGGAAGGTTTCCTGGCCACTGAATTGCCTTTACTCACCAAAGTAACCACCAACACGTATGACCTTGCTATACCGGTAGCTCAGCCTGTCCAGTTTGGGGGCCAGCAGCTTAAGGGCGATATTGCAAGCTGAAGATCTAAACAAAACGAGAAAGGTGGAAAATATCCAGAAATAAGCTGCAGCCCATCAGAATACAAACTGAGTTGAGTTTGTCAGCACCCGGAGCACTCACTAACAAGACTGCAACAGAACTTATTTGCAGATCGCCCCTTCGTTCCTGTCTCTGCTTACATGTTGTACGTGTATGGCAATCTGCTCTTCGACAAAGCCTTCATGTGGGAGTACACGAAACTGGCCACTTGCAAATTGCTCTCCTTCATTGCCACATTAGCTATCGTTGTTATTAAGGGAAGGGCAGGCCTCGTCTCAAAGATAACAGCACAGGCCATCATTCGCACTTCAGGGGGAAGCGACTGGTCTGCAAGGATCTGGATGAGATATCCCTGCACCTGCAGAGAGAAAACACAGTGTCTGGAATTACCAATAATTGAGACTCGGTTTTGCAGACTGGATCCACAAATAACCCGCAAGAAATATGGGAGAGGGGGTCGTAATCCCTGCAGGAAGGTTTCCTGATCTTTTTTACTGCACGGTTCCACGTCATTTTATTAAGACAGCTGAAGGGGCCGTGGTGGAACAGCCCGGTGAAGGGCTGGCACTGACTCTGAAATAGATGTCTATGTATCAATGTACTGGGTCAGCCCACCACAGTCAAAAAGACATCAGCGTAGCTTTTTGCATTGCTGACATTCAAAGGTTGGTGAATAACTTCAGAAGAGACAGCGGTAGATAATAAGAGAGATTCATTCTTTGGAGTAACTCCACTGACCGGGTGAGCATGCTTCACTATTTTAGATCACTTTTTAAAGGGGACCTTCAGCAGCTCACCAAAGACAGTCTGAGTGGATGGATGCTGTCTCATATGGCTCCTATATCTAAACCATCTGAAAGGCAGCAGTCTTGCCTATGCTCATGGTGCCAGCGGCCTCAGAGGGGGGCCGGTGGTGACTCATCCAACCTTAAGGGAAGAGTCTAAAAAGAGGCAGAGTAATGTCAACATTTTGCCTAGGAGGTCAATAGAAAGTGTCCCTCTCTCCCCTCTTGACTATCGAGGCAGGTTAAATTATATGTCTGACTTTTAGGTGGCTAAATTTCCACCATATGTAACTAGCACAGGACTTAATCGGTTATGTCAGATGACTAAAGAAACGCTGCTGGTATCCTTCTGGAAGCTTCCTACTGACTAACAATTATTATTACAGCTTAGCAAAAAAAATCAGCTGAAATATAAAATTGTATTGTGTTGTTCTTAAACATAATCATTTTTTTAAACATGCTAAATCCACAGACATGATACCATTAAATTCATTACCCTTTGCAGTATATATGCTCTAATTCACTAAGTAAAGAAATCTCTGACAGGTCATACTTACTGTTTTGGGGTCCTTCCAAGCTATTTTTCTCAAGGCCAATATAGCATCAATCTGAATGTGGATGGGGATATCAGAAGCACTGGATGAAGATGGGGGAAGGAACTTCACGATGCGCTTGATGCTGGCTGGTTCTCCCATGTTACCAATGCACTTCAGAGCTAATTTCATTTTGTCTTCACGGCCCCTGCTGATCGCTTCATCTGCCAGGTCATGGATGGGCTATGGGCAAAGCACAGTTCAGTCTTTTCTTCCTAATATATAGATTGTCCGCAGTGTTCCCCTTACTGAAAAACCTATCGCAATAAACCAACTGGGTTTAATAACATTATTCAGTAACGGCTCCTCTCAGGAGTTTACCTTACAGTGTGAAAACTGTGTTTTCCGTGATGAAGCAAATACCTACATTAGTAAACTGATTCATTGCCTTTGTTCTGAAGGAGCCCTATGAAATATGTATTTGCAAGCCCAATTGCCATTTTTATACTGTATCTTAAAAGAATTAAGCTAATGCAATGAACATTACCAGGCTATTAAGAACAACCTGAGAAAAAGCCACCCACCTGGATAGCTTCTTTAGGACAAGCTGAGGTCTGAGAACAGTATCTATTGACCACAGAACTGTATCCCAAGCAGGCAACTTGCTGAAGCATGGGACTTTTCTGAATTCGAGAACTGGTCATTAAATCCTGGGGGGAAAAAAAGGGGGAAAAAATTAATTTGGTATTTAATACAGTGCTTGACAGAGCTTTCAGAGCAAGAAAATCATCAGAGCTTATCTGATGGGAGCAGTTTCAGAATGATTATTGTTCACATCCAAACAAATTAAATCAGCTTGTAGACATTTTATTTGCAAGCTTCACCTAGGAGCTTAATTGCCCAGTAGTTTCAGTATAAATGAGCATATATATCTATAAGCTTATATAGCACCATTTTGATTTTCCTCAACTGAGCATAACACTGAAAATACGAAGATTATGGGTAAACTCTAAGGAATATCCTTAGAGCAATGTGAAACTCAATTATATTAATGATGCATTCTCACATCATATCCTTTTTTCCTATTCGAGAAGAATATTGGCTAAAGATGAGAAGAATCCCATTCAGAACAAATGGTTCATTATAGTGTCAAAATATTTTATGTTTGCACTAATACTTTCACTCGCAGAACTTTCCAGTTTATAGGAATAGTTTGCAATTAAAAGAGCCATTCAAATGACGTAACACACGAATCACCATTTGTTTCAGAAGTAAGAGATTGAAGTGGACAAACTTTTGTCTGTATGACATGTGATCCCAGCAAACTAAAATGGGAATTACTGTCAGAAGCTGTTATGGGAGAACGGTTTTTATATCGCTGTAGCAAAATAAAGACACAGGACTGTGTCTCCTCTCATGTATGTAGTGCCAAAAGAAACAAATGGTTCAACATTTGCACAAAACTGGCATACATGAGAGGAGAATCCAGTCTGTAATGTACTTTATGATCAAAGGTTGTCATCAGTTATCATTCCTTTTGTTATCAGATAGGAAAGATTCACATGCATTTACTCACTGCTGCTATTGGAACCGTCTGTTCATCAGCTTTCATCAAATGGA
Organism: Phalacrocorax aristotelis; assembly: GCF_949628215.1. Taxonomy (NCBI): domain Eukaryota; kingdom Metazoa; phylum Chordata; class Aves; order Suliformes; family Phalacrocoracidae; genus Phalacrocorax; species Phalacrocorax aristotelis. The sequence continues at coordinate 55,307,537 of NC_134281.1, forward strand.
GAGCAAAAGAAACACTTAGGAGGGTCTGAAGGTAGTTAAGGTCGTCACTGCGAATTCTGGTCTTAATGAATTTGAGTGCTTCTGCGGTGCCTGTCACAGAAACCGCACTCAGCAGCCATCGCCTGCAAGCAGGTTTTTTTTTTTTAAAAAAAGAATCCTTAATTTTAGCTCTCAGTTCTCCACAAATGGAAAAGTTTCATATAAATTGATATAATGAAGTACCTGTAGCGGGGTTTGTCTGAAAATTGTCTCCAGATGGACTCAAGAGAATCAGCACTTGCTATCCGGCAGAGCTGGACGAGCTCCGAGAATCTGTATGGAACATCATCGTGGAAATCTTGTTGGTTATTCTGGATTATGTGCTGCAGTGTTTCTACTATCTGTTACAAAACAAGAGAGAGAGGGCATACATAATTAAGTCCTTTGGAATTTATGATCATTAGTCTTTTATTATTTTTTTTTAATTAGGAAAGCAATTTGAAGACCTAAAAACACTATACCCGTTGCTCAGGGTTTTTCATCTTGATTAGCTGCAGCGGCATCTGTGGCAATGCTGAAGGGAACTGGTAACGAAGGCTTCCGTAGCTCCGCACGGAAACGTCTGGGGCGCTCACCCGCT